>NC_143147.1:18276120-18578495 GCF_059928025.1 Delphinapterus leucas | reverse complement strand
GAAGGCACAAACAGGAAACAACAGGGCACCTGGGGCCCAGCTGCTGACTGAGTCTCGATGATCAAAGGCTGCTCAGTGACTTGCCCTAAAGGGTTAGAGAATGAGCGCCCCGTGACAAGCCTGGAAAGCAGAGCGACTTACTGAGTGTTGCGTAGCACTGTTTGGACAAAGGCAGGATTTGTCTCCATGGAAGCCGTCACCAGAGATGTCAGCAGAGACCAATACCATATTGCAGAAGCATCTGAGACTGAGACCCCAGACTTCTTGACTCTCTGAAAGCCAACAGCCCTCAGACCATGAATTCTAGTGTCACATCCATCACTAAGACAACGCTTTATGTTAATCTGGACATCTGTCAAGCGCAAACAACAAATTCAGTATTGGATTAACTTCTTCAGTTCAGCAAATTCTAGGCTTCCAACTAAAAGCAAGATAGTAATTCACATTTCGAAAAGAAAATTCTGAAGATATACTTTGATGCCAGAAATAAATGATGTGTGCAATGGAACTAGTATACATAATAAATTTGTCAAAAAAGCATTGACCAGGCTTCCCTGGTGGCGCAGTGGTTGAGAGTCCGCCTGCCGATGCAGGGGACATGGGTTCGTGCCCCGGTCTGGGAAGATCCCACATGCCGCAGAGCGGCTGGGCCTGTGAGCCATGGCTGCTGAGCCTGTGCGTCCAGAGCCTGTGCTCCGCAACGGGAGAGGCCACAACAGTGAGAGGCCCGCGTACCGCCAAAAAAAAAAAAAAAAGCATTGACCAATCTAAGGAGTCAAAAGAATCATGTGTAAAACTAAGGGTGGCTTAAATCTATATATCACAAAGCTTCATAGGCATTTATGAGTTCTGATAATTAACACAAAGTGCATTTTTAAAATCCTGATTAAATACACGGTAAGAAAATGTCTAAAAACTTTTCCTAGAGTTCCGAAATTTGGATGTTGTTATGAAACAGCAGCTGGCTCATAGCAGTTGTGAGAATTTCTTTTTAATTATCAAGTCCAGATAAATGGCATAGGCATGACTCACTTTTAAGAGCTGTCATAATATCTTATTTGGGTTGGAAAGGAGGTGAGAAGTTTAAAAGGACACAATTTAGAGAAAAGACCACCACAGTATAAGACAGGAAGCTTCTACTCCACAAGCTTAACTACGTCTTTGCCCAGGGGTGAGACACAAAGACTCTACCTCCCCAGGCCTCAGTTCCTTTGAGCAAAGTAAGAATACTTCTTTTGGCCCAGGAAAGCATTAGAAGAAATGAGACAAAACATGAAGCATTCCGGCTCCCTGAATGAAATAAGCCTGGAAAGAAATCACAGAATTGTGATTATTTCCAAAATGCTAATGTGTGAAGCAAGGTTATAATAGTATAAAAATGGAAACAACCTAAATGTCCAAGAATAAAAGGCTTGTTAAAATTAAGGCATATTCTTACAACACTAAATAAAGGTGTGCATGAATATATGATAAGACAACACATTAAAAAGTTACAAAAGAGCGTGTACAAAATATCACTATTTTTTGTAAAAAGACATGTATAGATATATGTAAATATATATATATGCAAACCTATCTTTTATTTTTTAAAATGTGTATATATATATGTGCATGTGTGTGTATTTATACACACAGGCATACACACACACACAGAAATATAAGAAAAGGTCTGGAAGGATCCATACCAACGGATTCACAGCGACAATCCCTGGGTAGTGGGATTTTGAATAATTTTTATCTAAATATTTCTAATTTTCTAATAAGAAAACAAAAATAAAATATTTTTAATTAAAATAGGCTTTACTGCTTTTCTATAACTTTTAAAAACACTGAATAGGTGAAATAATGACCACTTTCATGTATATGATGAGAAGCAAATCAGATCTCCAGAGAAAAGCAAACAGTTTTTCTACTTCAGAGGTCTTCCCGCCAAAAAACATGACTTCTTCCTCCCCTCCCAATCCCCTTAGTTAGAAGGGCAAGACGTATCTTGGTTGACTCACAGAGCTGACTGATGTTGGCATTTTCCAGCAGTGTCACATAGCCAGTGACATTGCTGGGAATGTGCACGTCGCGGACTTCCTGAAGATCGCTGGCACTCCTCCCCACAGCTACAGTCACCTGCTGCGGCATGTAGCTCTGGTCAGTGGCAGCCACTGCAATGGACAGGTGCCTAAGCACAACATCTGGCTTCATTTTTAAACTGGAAAACACGGAGAGCAGAAACTACAAGTGTTTATACAGGTTGAGAACTGGCAGGGCCCACAAGTCCCATCTCTTAAGATCTTACGTGTGATACACCCCAAGACTGATTCCCCTAAAAGCAACTAACTTGAAATGCTGGCTGTTAGTTTCAAAGTCCCTATGACTTTCCCAAGTTTCTAAAATTCCTTTCAGTTCAAGATCAATCTTCTATTTCTTTTTAAGCTACTAACACAAGCAGGAAAGTACAATATGAACAGTCTAACAAAATCCCTTTACCTGGCAAGAAGCAAATTTCTAAACTGCATGCAAAGAACTGGGTATATTCCCTCATGTATAGATGGCTAAAGAGCATATTTATCCTCTATGAGAAAACAAGGTAATTATTTCTATTTCCACCAGCTGAAATCAGCCCATTTTCTGAAGGGACAGGTGAAATTTTAGATAGCAGCTTCATCATAGTTTACTGTCATCTATTCCACTCCAGTGGGGGAGTTCCCTGGCGGTTCAGTGGTTAGGACTCCGTGCTTCCACTGCAGGGGGTACAGGCTCGATCCCTGGTCAGGGAACTAAGATCCCCCCACGTGCTGTGTGGGGGTGGGGGAAAAAAAATTCCACTCCAGGATTCCTGACCACCCCTGTTCCCTCTTTCTCTACTAAACTGGCCAACTTAGTTGTACACAATTTTTTAAATGTGCAGAAAAAATCTTGAGAAGTAAAATCACATCAGATATAAGAAAAGTACTTGTCCCTTGTGATATTAATCTTCCTGAAAACCTAGTGAAAAAGATCTGAAATCCATATCATAAAATATTAGTCAAATGCTAATTTTCTCCCTTAAAATACCAAGTAATTATCCATATTTATGAATATATGAAGCAGGTTAGAAAATTTTACATGATTCCTTTAACTTGATTCTTTTCTTTTTTAATAATTTTTTTCATAGATTTATTTTCATTTATTTATTTATTTTTGGCTGCATTGGGTCTTCATTGCTGCGTGCGGGCTTTCTGGTTGCAGTGGCTTCTAGTTGCAGCGAGCGGGGGCTACTCTTTGTTGTGGTGCGCAGGCTTCTCATTGCAGTGGCTTCTCTTGTTATGGAGCATGAGCTCTAGGTGCGCAGGCTTCAGTAGTTGTGGCACGTGGGCTCAGTAGTTGTGGCTCGCGGGCTCTAGAGAGCAGGCTCAGTAGTTGTGGCGCACAGGCCTAGTTGCTCCGTGGCATGTGGGATCTTCCCGGACCAGGGCTCGAACCCGTGTCCCCTGCATTGGCAGGTGGATTCTTAACCACTGCGCCATCAGGGAAGCCCTAACTTGATTCTTAAAGCATCTTTCCAGATAGTCACAAGAATAAAAACACTAGCCAGTTAAGTAGAAAATATTCTAAAATTTTAAAAAATAATTTTTTAACACATTGTTGGGATAAGAGAGAGAAAGTGGGTAATTTTTCTTGGACTTTCACTCAAGAATTGGTATTACAGCACCCACCGAATCCAGTGTGAGCGGGCACTGCCATCTGACTGCCAGTATGATGACGTTTCTCCATTTGTCATCTTGTCAATGTCTGCAGGGTTGGAGGATGTTTCTATATAAGCGTAGCACTTTGCTACTGACTTGAGTTTGTCCATCTCTGGACTTCTGGTTAGATCTCCAGGGCTCTCTGCAAGAAAAACCAGATATTATCATAACATCTCTTTCACAATGAATCTTTAAAAAGATCATTTAAAATATCTAGCAGAAATATGCTTGGCACTTTGGCCCTAGAAAAATAAAATCTCCTTCCAAATTGGAGAACACATGTAAAGCAGAAGGACTGCTCCATGAGCTGACTGTAGTACAACACAAATCCACTGATATATCTGCAAAACCACCCAAGAGATGAATATGATGTCTTATAGTTTGAATTTACATTTCTTTAATTATGAGTGAGATTTTTTTAAGCCACTTGTTTGTAAGCCACTTGTGTTTCTGAGTATGGCCTGGTCCTGCCTTCATCTATTTTTGTTACTGGGTCATAAGTCTTCTTATCAATTAATATATTTTATGTACATTATGTAATGTATATATACACATACATAGTAAGTAATATTTACTGACTGTTTACTGTGAACCAGGCACTTTTCTACACATTTTTATGTATTAATTCATTTTAGAGATGAGGAAACTAAGGTAATTAAGTAATTGCCCAAGGTGAGAGTTAGTAAAAAAAAAAATTGAGTCTGTCACAATGTTACAAAATATACTTTTGTTCCCTAAAATGTCATTTGTCTTTTGACTCTGCTTATATTTTTTGCTGTACAGAAATTTAAATTTGCATACAGTCTAACTTATTAATCTTTTCTTTTGTAGTTTTTGAGTTTCATGTCCTGCTCAGAAAGGTTTTCCCATGTCAGGGTTTTTAGCTCTTATAGCTTTCTTTTTGGTTGGACTTTTTAATCCATCTGCAATTTATTTTCATGAATACAGTGGGTTAAGAATCTTGTTTTATTTTTTTCTGCAAATGGCTAACCAGTTCCCTAACCCAACTTGTTTGCTAATTCACCTTTCCAACCTGACGTGTAATGCTAACTATACCTGGTACTATATTCCCACATGTATTTGGGTCTATTTCTGGACTCTTATTATGTTCCACGGACCTGCCAATTCCCAGTATCAACTTTTGTTGTGGTCACTAAGTCTGTAGTGGCTTCCCTCATTTACTTAACAACTATTCACAGAGTACCTACTACGCGGCAGGCATAGCTCCAGGTGCCAAGGATAATGAAGCGAACAGACAGACAAAAACGCAAGTAAATACTAATGCTACAACCTCAGATGATGATAAGTGCCATTCAGACTATTAAACCTGCAAAGGGGATAGTAACCAAAAGGTGGGGAGTGTCAGGGGTGGGGGCATTAGTTAGATAAGAGCAATGAGAAAAGGCCTTCCTGAAGTCACATCTGAGCAGAGACTTGGGGTTATGAAGAGGGGGAGGGGGAGGGGAAGGAGAGGGGGAGGGGAAAGGCAGAGCAGGTCTTCATTCTTGTGCTACAAACTGGTCACTATTACATTTTCAGAAATAAAAGCAGGGAGAAGTGTTGGCTCGTCCTATCAATAAATACCACACTTGGAAGAAACGATGATCACGCCTTCTCAAGAACACCCCCACCCCTGCACACGTACCCTTTTCTTTTTGTACCAGTTGATCCAGAGAGTCCTTCAGAACAGAAGCCCTCATGGTGCTCATGTTATTGCAGTGGTCCAACATCGGGTAGGGGATGACGGTGCTAGAGAGCCGGTTGCGATGCAGGAAGCGCAGGATCATTGACGAGTGAACATCCAGGCCCTCCTTGGACTCTGAAAATATGTCTATGAAACCTAAACAGACAAAATCCATCTTTGGTGTTTTTGGGAACCCACCACAGTAGTTTCCACATCCCCTGCCTGGCGGCCTCTCTGAATTAGCTGAATTAAAAGCAGCCGGTAAGAATCCTCACTGATAGTTTCAGCTTTAATCACTGAAAAATCTAAAAAGGCTTTTAAGAAGTGAATCAGTGGTAATCTCAATTTAAAAATTAACTTCATTGTAGTTTAACAGAAACTTTAGAAGACTCAGAATAGTGGTTGTTTCATTCCAAGCTTCAAATTTTTATAAGTTTAATTTATAAACCTAAATACTAACTTGAAATTTTTAAAGAAGTTTTGCATGTAGAATGTGGGCTAGGAATAAAGTTTATCACGTTAGAGAGTAAAGGCATAACTGCTTTTATACTAAGCTACAAAAAACCACAATAATGAAAATATAACCACTGCCCTGACCACAATTCCCGATGGCATCTTATAGTTTTTAAGGTCCTTCCACACACAGCACCTCTTTTGGTCCCCACAATAAGGTGGGGGGGTGGAGGGTGGGGGAGAGAAGGCACCGAAGGTACTGGTATCCTCCTCTTACAACTGAGGAAAACGAGGCTCAGGTGACAGACCAAGACAACAAAAAAGGGGTAGGACCTGAAGTAGCTCCTCGCACTGCCTCCAAGTGCTCCTTCCACCATTCCAGTTTTTTCTCTCCAGTGTGGCTCCTCTGGAGTCTCCCCCATCTGTCCATCCCTCTGGCCACTGCCCAGGCTCTGGCCTCAACACCACCACTCATACACCTCCCCAGATATCCTAAGCGGCTCCCCTGGCTGCATTTTGTCTGACATTAACTTGAGTGATCTTACAAAAACACAAAACAGGCCATGTCTACCCTCTTCAAAATCCTTTCATGGTTCCTCATAACCTACAATAATATGCTTTGAACTGAGGTGCACATAACCCAGGCGGTTAAGTGAAGAGAGGATAAACATGGCAGCTTTTCCTGGAGCTCAGATATGCTTGTAGATTTGGGGAGGATTTGTTTTTCTTTTCGTTTTGTTTTCTAATTAAAACAAAAGTATATTATAATTGTATCATTTGATAAACTGTCACAAACTGAACACACCCACGTAAGCAGCACCTACAGCAGGACTCCAGAAGTCTGCAGGAGAAACTACTTTTAAGTGTGAAACAGAAACATTATATGAGAGCAGAAGGAAACTTTGCTTTGATTTTTTTTTCTTTTTGCGGTATGCGGGCCTCTCACTGTTGTGGCCTCTCCCATTGCGGAGCACAGGCTCCGGACGCGCAGGCTCAGTGGCCATGGCTCATGGGCCCAGCCGCTCCGCAGCATGTGGGATCTTCCCAGACCGGGGCACGAACCTGTGTCCCCTGCATCGGCAGGCAGACTCTCAACCACTGCGCCACCAGGGAAGCCCTGCATTGATTTTTAAAGATAAACGTAAGATTGCAGAGAAACTGTGCCCTTGAAGCAGCCCATTTGATTCTGCCCCCTACACAAAACCCAGAGACACTGGTTTGATTTCCCAAGCCGCAGAAGTTGATGCCATCCCTTGCCTCTCCTCTTACAGTTCTTTCCTAAGCAGAGGCCCACAGTAATACCCAAACCTCACACGATGACGCTGCTGATGCTGCACTGATCTCAGAATCCGTGTGATGCTTGTAATGGGAAAACTTTTGTCATATGCTGAAACAGTCCCGGTAAAGGGACTGTCTCTCTTTTAAACATTCAGCACCCATACAATGAGAAACAAAAGGAATAAGTGTCAGTCTGGGTTAGGCAGAGGGACCAGGGAACTAGGATCCCACCAAAGAGGTGAGGTCAGCTCACCAAGGTTCAGCCTAGGGCTGTGAAAAACAACTCTTTTAAGTTGGCTGTTGATAAAAATTTTGAGTAGAAAGTCCTGACTCATTGGGATTTCCCCGGTGATCCAATGGGTAAGACTCTGAGCTCCTAATGCAGGGGGCCTGGGTTCCATCCCTGGTTGGGGAACTAGATCCCGCATGCATGCCACAACGAAGAGTCCGCATGCCGCAACTAAAACCCGGCGCAGCCAAAATAAATAAATGAAATAATAAATAAATAAATAAATAATTTTTAAAAAATAAAGTAGCGCTACCTTCAGTGTTGTAATTAAACAAAAGAAAGAAAGAAAGAAAGTCCTAACTCACAACCCTGCTAATAAGGTAAGAACCTTGGGATCTGGACCCCCAGCTTTTCTAACCTAACCTCCCCCTCTCCTCAAGGTCACCCAGAGCAATGGTGCACTAACTATTGGTGGATCCCCTGGTCTCCACTCCTCTCCTCTCCTCCCAAAACATCTCTTTGAAGTGTTCAAATAAACTCCTGATGCTATCCACATGCTGGTAACACAGAGGTGGGAGTAATACGTAAATGCCAAGATGTAAGTTAGTTATGCATAATTCAAAGCATAATTTTAACTGCCATGAGAATAGGAGAAATTTAACATGTACAGGTTACCTATAATGCTCTACAAAAATTACGCAATTAAAGACAATTTGAGGAAGAGTGGAAATAGGCATTCTTCATTGAGATACAGAAACCATCCTTCCCTAGCTCAATAGATCCTCAGCAGGAAGTCAGAGAGGTCAAGGACAATCAGTCACATTCATGTATCCAACAAGTCTATCTGCCTCCTTGCTGCTGGAGCTCAGGCTCTATACTAAGTATTATGACTCTAAGTACACAGAGCAGGAAAAGCTCTTGGATAAGATAAACTGAACCAAAAAGATGATATGCCAAGTTTTTTTTTCCCTTTCAAACTCAATTGTTTTCTCACTAGAAAAAAAAAAAAGGTAATATTATTTTGATTCTGTTTCTGAGTCCCCCAAAGAAACCATCAAAAACATAGACAAAATTTTTTCATAGGTATAATGTAGAAGTATTGCTTAATTTTAAGCTATTTTTATTCTTACTTAAATTTCTGAGTGATAGCTTTCTAAAAAAAACACTGGGTGCCTACCATGTGCCAAAAATTGTACTAAATGTGAGGACACAACAGAAATAAAAGAGAAGGCTCCCTGCCCTCGTGGAGCTCTCAGGATAAGAGTGAAGACAGACATATACAAATAAGTGAGTAATAATTAATTAATTACAACAGTAATATGTTGCAAAAAACAAATGCAGGATGCTAAGAGAACATACAGTTGGGGCCAAGGAAGGCTTCTTGAGAGACTGAAATAAAGAGATTCACTAAGGAAGGCAGTCTCATGACAAAAGTTCATAAAAACATGGTAGAACTGCTCAACCAACGCTGTACTGGGAAGCAAGAGAAATGATTATACTGAACACTAATTCAGACCACGAGCTTAATGACGACTATCAGAGAAGCACATTTATTTCATGGTGCCCACAAGTTTGCCTGATTACAACCCACATTATAGCAAAGTTCATTTGGGCTTTAAGAGAGCGTTCCTCAGCATTCAGCACTCAGATGACAGCCTTACCTGGAACAAGAGAACAGGCTTGCAGCTGTCTGATGATATGGCTCAGCTCCCCTTGAAGATTAGCTCCACTGGAATTCTTGAGAGCCTCCAACATGTTCTCAGCATCAACAGTACCATCACCCTCGGCGTCAAACTGGGCAAAGGCCTAAAAGAAGAGATGCAAAAAAATCAGGTCTGTTCCAAATCCTGAATAATTTTTTTGACACTTCCCAAGACCAGTGATTTTGGTTGTTATTGTTGTTGTGGAAAGAGTTCCTATACATCATTCAAAGAACAAATACATTCAGGATAGTAACTCACTATGCTCTGCAGAATGTGTGTATAAGTACTGCTACATGTACGCACAATTTCATCATCTCATCTTTCAAGAGAGTAAGCCCCCTTCCCCCAAATAATTTCAGAAGAAAGCAACTACTGCAAAAATGTTCAACTGGTTACAGAGTGCCAAAAACAAAGCATTGGCTTAGGGTAGCACCTCAGGTTTATCTGGGCTTTTTCTTTTAAACATTCTTTGGACATGAGAGCTAACTTGGTTTATCTATTTCATAGCCCTGTTTTCACTAACCTTTAACCATAATCTAATTTGCTCCCTGTTCATGTTGGGTCATCTGGGGAACCGGGTACAGCATGGGATTTGGCTTGAATCCTGCTCTGTCACTAACTGTCCACGTGACTTTACACACATTTCTTTGCCTCCGTAAGCCTCAGCTTCTTGATCTGAACAATGGAGCAAATATTACCAAACTCACAGACTGCTGCCTGGGTTAAGTAACACTGGCACAGAGCCCAGTATAGTGAAAGCACAGGAGCAGTGCAAAGTGGTCCTCTTCTCCTTTCTAATCTGCACTGTTACCTCCTCTTGTGTCCCTGACCCTCTCTCACATCCTGAAGACTTTCCTCACCCAGCAGCTGCCCCTCTCCCCAGATCTCAAGCCCTCCTTCATCAGGGCTTCTTTCTTCCTGCAGATACACTCACTCACAAACATCCCTCACCATGAAATACTTTAGGAGTCTTCTACCTCCTTTCTAAGTAATCCTCTCTTTCTTAAAACTCCTGCCCTCTTTCCTTACTTCCCCCCTCCAAGAAAAATGGAAATGTCCCACTGATGATTCATGACTGACACAAATACCCCTATTTCCATCACAGACCTCTGAACAATGCAGTGTTTAATAGGAACATATGCAAATTCCTGTGTTTGGGTCCAAAAACCATGGACATAAATGCAGGAAGGGGGACAGAGTTTAGAGGTAGAATGTGGGAGAAAGATTACAGCATTCTTGGGGAGGCGGGTGGGAGGGAGGCTCGAGAGGGAGGGGATATGTGTATACACATAGCTGATTCACTTTGTTCTACAGCAGAAACTAACGCAACACTGTAAAACAATTATACTCCAATAAAAAAAAAAAGATTGGGGCTTCCCTGGTGGCGCAGTGGTTAAGAATCCACCTGCCAATGCAGGGGACATGGGTTCGAGTCCTGGTCCAGGAAGATCCCACATGCCGTGAAGCAACTAAGCCCGTGCACCACAACTACTGAGGCTGCGCTCTAGAGCCCGTGAGCCACAGCTACCAAAGCCTGCGTGCCACAACTACTGAAGCCCACGTGCCTAGAGCCTGTGCTCTGCAACAAGAGAAGCAACCACAGCGAGAAGCCCACGCACCGTGGCAAAGAGTGGCCCCCACCCTCTGCAACTAGAGGTAGCCCGTGCACAGCAATGAAGACCCAGTGCAGCCAAAAATACAAATAAATAAAATAAATAAATTTGTTTAAAAAAAAGAGAGCCATTATACCATTCTTTTTGCCTCTACTTCTTTTGGGGGATTATCCAAAGAGTTAACAGGCTACATTAATCCAAAAAGTTATCAAAGGCTACACTAATGAAGGCATAATGCTCAGAAGGAGGGAAGATACCGTCCTGTTCTTTTCTGATTAGACCCAATCAGGAAAGCTAAGCTTAGCTGGGAAGTCACACACCCAAAGTAAATGAAACAGAAGAGATCAGAGGAAAGAGATCCTGATGAAGAGAAGACTAGAAATTGCGCTGTGAGAAGAGCTGAAGGACCATGGAATCTTCAGTGAGGGGGAAAGATGACTGGGAGTAATAGACTCCTCTTCAAATACCTGATGGGTTGTAACAGGAAGGAGCAGTTAAGGTCATTAGATAGAAGCTAGAGGGAAAAGCTCATCATAAAGATGGACGTGTCTGGATGAATGGATAAAGAAGATGTGGTACATATATAATGGAATATTACTCAGCCATAAAAAGAAATGAAATTGGGTCATTCGTAGAGATGCGGATGGACCTAGAGTCTGTCATACAGAGTGAAGTCAGAAAGAAAAACAAATATCGTATATTAACGCATATGTGTGGAATCTAGAAAAATGGTACAGATGAACCTACTTGCAGGGCAGGAGCAGAGATGCAGACGTAGAGAACGGACGTTTGGACATGGTGGGGAAGGGGAGGGTGGGATGAATTGGGAGATTAGGTTTGACATAAATACACTACCATGTGTAAAACAGATAGCTAGTGGGAACCTGCTGTATAACAGGGAGCTCAGCTCAGTGCTATGTGATGGCCTAGTTGGGTGGGATGGAGGCAGGGCGGGGAACGGAGGTGCAAGAGGCAGGGGATGTGCGTATGCATATGGCTGATTCACTTCACTGTGCAGCAGAAACTAACACAACATTTTAAAGCAACTGTACTCCAATTAAATAAATAAATAACCTGCTGTATAAAAACAAATAAAATTCAATAAATAAATAAAATGAGATCAATATTTTATAAAATTAGTAAAATACTTATGCTTCATCAAAATAAAAAAAGATGGATGTGTCTGCTGTTAGTGGGGTATAAAGATGGATTAGGAAGCTCTAGAAGGAATGCCCACCTCATCCCTCAAGGCTTCAGAGCAACAGCTAGACAACCAGCCAATAGGAGTGTTCAAAGAAGTCATACTAAACAAATGCATTTACCTCTGCTCCCTCATGAAATCCCACTAAGACAATATTATAAAGGGATTTTTTTTTTAACCATAAGGACAAAGAGAACAGGAGATGTCACAATAGCAACAAAATTTTGGAAGCTGGGAAGCAGATGGATGAATAGTACCTCTCTAAATAAAACCGTATGTACACTGGATATATCAGCCATAAAGGGAGATTTGTGGGACAACTGGATACATTTTGGGGGGGCGTGGGTATTAATTAAACAGAAATTAATGGAACAGTGAAGACCACTAACTGAAAACACTAGGCTACAGAAGAATATTAGAGAATGATCTCCTGTTAGTTTGAACAAAAAGCAAATATGCACTTCCCACTTTGGTACCAAATATATATAGATAGATACATAGATACATAGATATATCTGAAAGAATAAACATCAAGATGTTAATAGTGGTAATATAGCAATCTACATATGTTGCTTTTATAATAATAAAGAAGAAATTATAAATATTAAGAAATTTTAAGCCCACCCCAATATAAAAAGTAGAGCCAATGGATATGGAGGGAGGTAGAGCAGAAGCACACCTCTGTCTGCCCTGAGGTCCCAGGATGTGAATACGCAGTACCGATAACAGCTACCTCCCAACTCCTTCACATTACAGCATAGTGAGAAAATAGTATTTGTATGACTCAGCGTCTGAGGGGATTAGTACAGCTGTAACCCATTAAATTGGGACTGACAGATGGTTTGGGAAGCTCTGAATTAATATTGAGCACTGGCTAAATTTTAAGCAGTGTACATATCATTTATTCCTTATAACAGCAAAAGACCTTACTATTTAACCTCCCCATTTTATAGTTGTACAGAGAGGTTGGAGAACTTGCCCAAGGTCACACAGCTAGTATTCGACTACAAAGCCCCCAGAGCTCATGTTCTTCACCACGACTCCATTCTCCTTCCTTTGACCAGATAACACCTGGGGTTCCTTGCAGTCCGGAGACCAAGTGCTCAAAACGCCTCTCTTATCCATCTCTTTCCTGCATCTGTAAAATTTGCTCTCAGCACCTTGTGCCCATGTTAACTCAGTATCAACCTTAAAACTGAGACTCACTCTCTAAATTTCAAATAGTACTCAAGTCCTACTCCTACCAGAACTTCTGCACTTCGAGTGCCACCTGCACCTCAAGTGCTGTTTGTTCCCAAATTCCCACACAACTCCTGCCGTTTATGGCTGATAAAAATCCTATATAAGCAAGGCTATACAAACGGTGACATTCTGCTATTTTTAACAGACTCTGTTGATCTGTCAATAGTTAATGGATATGATAAAGAGAATTTTCAAACAAACAAAATAAAGACAGTTCGGGTGAGAAAAAATATCCGAAGAGCGTTGCTAACAGCTTCACCAAACAAATACGTAATTTCCTAACAGTCAGAAATTGTCCTTAAAGATGGGCTTCCCTGGTGGTGCAGTGGTTAAGAATCCTCCTGACAATGCAGTGGACACGGGTTTGAGCCCTGGTCCAGGAAGATCCCACATACCGCGGAGCAACTAAGCCCGTGCACCACAACTACTGAGCCTGCGCTCTAGAGCCCACGAGCCACAACTACTGAAGCTGGTGCCTAGAGCCGTGCTCAGCAACAAGAGAAACCACCACAATGAGAAGCCCGCGCACCACAACAAAGAATAGCCCCCGCTCAACGCAACTAGAGAAAGCCTGCACGCAGCAACAAAGACCCAACATGGCCAAAAATAAATAAATTAATTAAAGAATTTAAAAAAAGGAATTGTCCTTAAAGAAATGCACAAGTTGTAAAATCTAACACTTAACATCTAGTTTGTTTCACAGAAGCCAATTTACTTAGCAGTTATTCAACACCATCCGACAGGCAGCCATATATACTTGACCCATGGTTGGATATGTGTATATTGGGATTCAGGGCATAGTCCTTGCTCTCCAAAATCCTTACAGCCTAGAAGAAGACAGATACGTAAACCGAGAGCAGCAATGTGATAGGTGTGATAATTATAATATAGAAGTAACAGCATAAATAACTATAATAGCTGATATTTACTATTAAGTAAGCATTTACTAGGCACCAGACAGAGTCCTAAGTACCTCACCTGGATCAACTCATATTTTCCACAACCCTAAGGTCGGTACTATCGCTTTACTAGAGAGGGAAAGAGAAGTTAAGCATTTTGTTCAAGGTCACATGGTTAGTACTGGTAAATGATGGAGCTTGGATTCCAATCCTGGTTTGATCTGGGACCCCACACTGTCGACCACTATGCCATGAGCTAACAGAAGCACTCCAGAAGCCAGAAGCCCAGGAGGGGTAGGGGCGTTCGGGGGAAATGGCCCTCAGAAAAATGACCCTTGAGTTGAGCCTTAATGAATAACTAGGAATTTGCAAGGATATGAAGACAGGGAGGCCATCCTGGGGAGAGGGGACAGAGTGTGAGAGCAGACACAGAGTGCACCACAGACCGTGAGAACTATAACCTACCTGCAGTGTGGAAAGGAGGCGGGGGCGGGGGATGAAGAGACACACAGAGGTCAGAAGAGAGAGAACCTGGCCAACCAGGCTACAGAGCTCAGATCTCGCAGCAAGGGTACCATGAGGCTGCTGGAGAAGACTAAGGGTGGAGGGGGCCGAGCCTCCCAGATCTATAAAGGCTCCCATATTGGAATGGACCTACAAATCTCTTAAAATATGTTCCTTTATACCGCTGAACCCCTTCTCCAGTGCCTCTGTGACATACATTGGTGATGGGAAGCTCATGTCTTCTGGCCAGTTGACAGCAACAATGCTCTTCTCTATATAAGAAATGGAAATCTCCGTCCCTGATGTTACCACCCTGTGGGGCCCTTCAGAACACATCTGTTCCTTCTACCCCAACACAGCCTGTAGATCAGTGGAAACACTGATCAGGTCCTCCGAGTTTCTTCAAACCCTCCATCCTTCAGCCAGTTCTCTATGTGGTATGGCTTTTGGTCTCATTCCCATCCTGGCTGCCCCCTCCAAGATCCCTCCAATTTGACAATAAACCTCAGAGCAGTGCCTCTCAACTTTTATCAGCTGATCCACTATAAGACATACATTTTATATCATGAGCCAGTATACATGTAATTGGTATAAAAGTTTGGTGAAACAATGTACTTTTTCTTATCAGATATAATGTACCCTGATCTTTTCTATTCCATTCTACTCTTTCTTTTTTTTTAACTTGCAGGTTAACACTGACTAAATAGGTTTCCAACCCACTGAAGGGACAGTCTGAAACTCACTGCCCTGGAACATGGGGCCCCAGACCCAACTCGATACACTGGGTCTAACCTTATGGTGCAAAGTAAAGCAAGTCTACCTTCACCTCTCTGCATACAGAGCAAGACCCCCAATTTCCATGGAGTCTCCACATAGACAGCAACCTGGACTGATCTGCTGTATTCCTCCTGCTCTCCTGCTCCAGGTCTCTTCCTGTCACACCCGCTACGTGCTCTGCCGTCCACATGACAACTATGCAGGCAGCTCCCAAGTGCAGGCATTATGCTAGGGAGCATGTGGGAGATAAAGAGTATAACACAGACTAAGGGGAAATGTGGGTAAGAGATCAGTGTCACATGGACCTCTTACTTTCTGTGAGACCTGGGACAAGACTCTTGGCCTCTCTAAGTCTCAACTCCTCTTCCCACCCAACCTTCCTTCATAGCTTGTTGTGGGGGTCCAAAGGTTTCATGAATAAGTCTATGCCTAGTAAACTGCAAAGAACTATTAATACATTCTAATTAGAGGCCATAATTGATACAACTCACAGACAAGAGACAGAAAAGTGGGCTGGCTGACTACAGATTTCCATCCCTTCGCCGTGGCCCGAGGGCAGCATGGGGCCGGGCTCAGACCATTCCTGTCTAACCTTCTTAACCACTACTGGAATCAAGACCACAGTACACATAGAGAATGAGCCAAAATCATCGCAGACCAGAACTGTGGGCTCAGACAAGCAGAATGCAATGCACCAGGCTTACATATAAAGGCTGCACCCTGGTTCAACTTGGAGAAGCACACTCCATCAGAAGTCAAAAGATCTAGGTCTGGTCCTAGTTCTGCCACCTGTTGGCTGAAAGGGTCACTTATCCATTTAAGGCCTTAGTTAACTCATCTGTTAACTCTTAGTTAACACATTCCATGTCTAGTGAAGTACTGAAGGGCTGTCACAGAAGATGGAGTAAACAATCCTAGAGCAGAGACAGAACAATAGAGAATAACACCACTAACAGCAACATTTACTGAGCATTAAGCATGTGCCAGATACTGTTCTAAGGGCTTTACATGAATTCATTTAATCCTCACACTGACTATATAAGGTAGATACTATTATTATGCTCATTTTATAGCTAAGGCAACTGAGACCCAGAGTGGTCATGTAAATCAATCAAGGTCACACTGCTTGAGGATGGTGGAACTAGGATTTGCCCACAAGCAGGCTGAGTCCAGGGCCCAATTCTCACGCTCAGTCTAAAAAAGAACAGTGGAACAGGCAGACTTACAAATCGGCAAACTCGGAACTTCCCTGGTGGCGCAGTGGTTAAGAGTCAGCCTGCCAATGCAGGGGACACGGGTTCGAGCCCTGGTCCAGAAAGTATCCCACATGCCGCAACTAAGCCCGTGCGCCACAACTACTGAGCCTGAGCTCTAGAGCCCATGAGCCACAACTACTGAGCCGACATACCACAGCTGCCGAGGCCCGTGTGCCTGGAGTCCAGGCTCCACAAGAGAAGCCACCACAATGAGAAGCCCATGCAGCACAACGAAGAGTGGCCCCCACTCGCCGCAACTAGAGAAAGCCCGCACACAGCAACAAAGACCCAATGCGGTCAAAAATAAATAAAATAAATAAATAAATTTATTTTAAAAACTGTAAAAATTAAATAAGTAAATAAATCAGAAACTCGCTAATACCTTTAACAGGCTAACTGTCCAAGATGTTACAGAAGTGATCCCGGGGCAGGTGGGGGACAGGCTGCCTGCAATGGCTACAAAGGTCCCAGCCAACTCAGACTCTAGACCAGGTCCCAAAGAAACATCATTCCCCAAGTTTTGCTTTCTCTCACCTCAATATATTTCCACATGCTGTGCCTTTCAAATGGAATATCCCTTTCTTTCTTTGCCTGGCAAATTCTTTCAGCTTCTCAACCTCTGGTTTGGTGAAGCCTTTCCCAAACTCCCATGCTACTGTTAAATGCTTCTATGTGGTCCTTGAAAGTGGAAAGGGCTTAGCAGGGAGCAAAGGGCTGAAGCGAGAGAAAGGGAGCAAAGGACAAAATTCCCCTCATATATGGGAAACAGTAAATGGACCCGGCTGGCTAAATAGCACTGGGAGGTAAGAGTGGAAGGGTATAAAGACCTAAATGTTAGACTAACATTTGATTCTGAAGGCAATGGGAAGCCAATGAAGTTTCTAAAGCAAGAGAGTCCATAACGAAGTGGTATTCTGGAAATCAGGGAAAGGCAAAACAGATCTATGACCTTTCCTCCATAGCTCTCGTGGATTGTGAAGTTCTCCAAAAGAAAGCCAATACCATCACTCCCCCCAAAGCAAAGCACAAAGAGCCAGAATAACCTCCAATTCCCCCAGGATCTTCCTCTTCTGCACTGCCTCATCACTATCAATGGCCAACGCTTACTGAAGGCTTCCTGTGTGCTGGAGAAGTGCAGGCAGTGCCTCAGAGCCCCATGGCAGAGCAAGGCTACACAGTGTGCTCTAAGTGCCAGAAGACCTGTACTGAACAGGAAACAAGAGCCTCACGGGTAGGACTGAAAATACGATTATATAGAAGCCATCTGAATCATGCCACAGGAAAGGCTTGGTCCTGACCAGGTGATGGTGCCAAGGCAGGGAATCTTGAAGCAAGAAGCATAGAAGCAAGGTCCACACACAGGACAAGGCAGGTGTCCCACAGGGGACAGAGGTATATAAGGTCAGACAGGGAGACAGGCTGCCTGTGGGCTCCGACTCATTCAGAGGAATATGTACTTGATCCCTCAAGCAGTGGGGAGCCTCTACAGGCTCTGAGCTGAGGGTAAGCAATGCTTGTAGCCTGCTTCCGCGTTACGGTACATTCACATGTCTCTCACACTGTGTCTTGACAGGGTACAGAATTACATCTGTATAATTCTATTTGCATAGTTCTTGGGCTCAGAGCCATTCTAAATTAATTGATCAATACTATGACATGATAATGCCAAGATGGTATTCTTCTCCAAATTTCCTCTAAACCCAACAGTGACTAAGAACCTTTTTAAGTTTTCACTAAAACTGTATTTAACTGTTTCCTCCAATGTCAAGAAATAACTTCTTGGGGATTCCCTGGTGGTCTAGTGGTTAGGACTCTGCGTTCTCACTGCTGAGGGCCCAGGTTCAATCCCTGGTCAGGAAACTAAAATCCCACAAACCGTGTGGTGTGGCAAAAAAAAAGAAAAGAGAAGAAAAATCTTATTAAAAGGTTACAGATTGAACATAAAATATGAGGTTGGAGAATGAGGACTGTATCATATTCAATCTGTCAAACCAAACTGAGGGCTCCATGGGGAAAATACCTACTGAGCACTGGCTATGAGCTGGGACTGTGCTAAGACAGTAAATAAATGAATAAAAATGGTCCTTCCTTAAATGGACAAACTCTTAGAAAGGTATAACTTTCCAAGACTGAACCAGGAAGAAACAGAAAATATGAACAGACCAATCACAAGTAATGAAATTGAAACTGTGATTAAAAATCTTCCAACAAACTAGGGCTTCCCTGGTGGCGCAGTGGTTGAGAGTCCGCCTGCAGATGCAGGGGACATGGGTTCGTGCCCCGGTCCGGGAAGATCCCACATGCCGCAGAGCGGCTACGCCCATGAGCCACGGCCGCTGAGCCTGTGCGTCCGGAGTCTGTGTTCCGCAACGGGAGAGGCCACAGCAGTCAGAGGCCCGCGTACGGCAAAAAAAAAAAAAAAAATCTTCCAACAAACAAAAGTCCAGGACTAGATGGCTTCACAGGTGAATTGAGAAGAGCTAACACCCATCCTTCTCAAACTCTTCCAAAAAACTGCAGAGGAAGGAACACTCCCAAACTCATTCTATGAGGCCACCATCACCCTGATACCAAAACCAGACAAAGATACTACAAAAAAAGAAAAGTACAGACCACTATCACTGATGAATATAGATGCAAAAATCCTCGACAAAATACTAGCAAACAGAATCCAACAACACATTAAAAGGATCATACACCATGATCAAGTGGGATTTACCCCAGGGATGCAAGGATTCTTCAGTATATGCAGATCAATCAATGTGATACACCATATTAACAAATTGAAGAATAAAACCCATATGATCATCTCAATAGATGCAGAAAAAGCTTTTGACAAAATTCAATACCCATTTATGATAAAAACTCTCCAGAAAGTGGGCACAGAAGAAACCTACCTCAACATAATAAAGGCCATATATGACAAACCCACAGCAAACATCATTCTCAATGGTGAAAAACTGAAAGCATTTCCTCTAAGATCAGAAACAAGACAAGGATGTCCACTCTCGCCACTACTATTCAACACAGTTTTGGAAGTCCTAGCCACAGCAATCAGAGAAGAAAAAGAAATAAAAGGAATACAAATTGGAAAAGAAGAAGTAAAACGGTCACTGTTTCCAGATGACATGATACTATACATAGAAAATCCTAAAGATGCCACCAGAAAACTACTAGAGCTAATCAATGAGTTTGGTAAAGTTGCAGGATACAAAATTAATGCACAGAAATCTCTTGCATTCCTATACACTAACAACGAAAGATCAGAAAGAGAAATTAAGGAAACAATCCCATTCACCACTGCAACAAAAGGAATAAAATACCTAGGAATAAACCTACCTAAGGAGGTAAAAGACCTGTACTCAGAAAACTATAAGACACTGATGAAAGAAATCAAAGATGACACAAACAGATGGAGAGATATACCATGTTCTTGGATTGGAAGAATCAATATTGTGAAAATGACTATACTACCCAAAGCAATCTACAGATTCAGTGCAATCCCAGCAAATTACCAGTGGCATTTTTTACAGAACTAGAACAAAAAATCTTAAAATTCGTATGGAGACACAAAAGACCCCCTGAATAGCCAAAGCAGTCTTGAGGGAAAAAACCAGAGCTGGAGGAATCAGACTCCCTAACTTCAGACTATACCACAAAGCTACACTAATCAAGACAATATGGTACTGGCACAAACACAGAAATATAGATCAATGGAGCAGGACAGAAAGCCCAGAGATAAACCCACACACCTATGGTCACCTTTTCTTTGATAAAGAAGGCAAGAATATACAACGGACAAAAGACAGCCTTTTCAATAAGTGGCACTGGGAAAACTGGACAGCTACATGTAAAAGAATGAAATTAGAACACTCCCTAACACCATACAAAATGGATTAGAGACCTAAATGTAAGACCGGACACTATAAAACTCTTAGAGGAAAACACAGGAAGAACACTCTTTGACATAAATCACAGCAAGATCTTTTTTGATCCACTTCCTAGAGTAATGGAAATAAAAATAAAAATAAACAAATGGGACCTAATGAAACTTAAAAACTTTTGCAAAGCAAAGGAAACTACAAACAAGACAAAAAGACAACCCTCAGAATGGGAGAAAATATTTGCAAACGAATCAACAGACAAAGGATTTATCTCCAAAATATATAAACAGCTCAAGCAGCTCAATATTAAAAAAAACAAACAACCCAATCCAAAAATGGGCAGAAGACCTAAACAGACATTTCTCCAAAGAAGACATACAGATGGCCACGAAGCATATGAAAAGCTGCTCAACATCACTAATTATTAGAGAAATGGAAATCAAAACTACAATGAGGTATCACCTCACACCAGTTAGAATGGGCATCATCAGAAAATCTACAAACAACAAATGCTGGAGAGGGTGTGGAGAAAAGGGAGCCCTCTTGCAGTGTTCGTGGGAATGTAAATTGATAAAGCCACTATGGAGAACAGTATGGAGGTTCCTTAAAAAACTAAAAATAGAATTACCATATGATCCAGCAATCCCACTACTGGGCATATACCCTGAGAAAACCATAATTCAAAAAGACACATGCGGGACTTCCCTGGTGGCATAGTGGTTGAGAATCCGCCTGCCAATGCAGGGGACATGGGTTCAAGCCCTGGTCCGGGAAGATCCCACATGCCGCGGACCAACTAAGCCCGTACGCCACAACTACTGAGCCTGTGCTCTAGAGCCCGCGAGCCACAACTACTGAGCCTGAGTGTCACAACTACTGAAGCCCGCGCGCCTAAAGCCCGAGCTCTGCAACAAGAGAAGCCACTGCAATGAGAAGCCCACGCACCACAACGAAGAGTAGCCCCCGCTCGCCGCAACTTGAGAAAGCCTGTGTGCAGCAATGAAGAACCAACAACGAAGACCCAATGCAGCCAAAAATAAATTAATTAATTAAAAAAAAAAGACACATGCACCCCAATGTTCACTGCAGCACAATTTACAATAGCCAGGTCATGAAAGAAACCTAAATACCCACTGACAGACGAATGGATAAAGATGTGGGGACTTCCCTGGTGGTGCAGTGATTAAGAATCTGCCTGCCAATGCAGGGGACACAGGTTCGAGCCCTGGTCAGGGAAGATCCTACATGCTGCGGAGCAACTAAGCCTGTGCGCCACAACTTCTGAAGCCCACGTGCCTAGAGCCTGTGCTCCACAACAAGAGAAGCCACCGCAATGAGAAACCCGCGCACCACAACAAAGAGGGACCCCCGCTCGCCGCAACCTGAGAAAGCCAGTGCTCAGCAATGAAGACCCAACGCAGCCAAAAATAAATAAATAAAATAGAATTAAAAAATTTATTTTAAAAAAAAGATGTGGTACATATATACAATGGAATATTACTCAGCCATAAGAAGGAATGAAATTGGGTCATTTGTAGAGACATGGATGGATCTAGAGACTGGCATACAGAGTGAAGTAAGTCAGAAAGAGAAAAACAAATATCGTATATTAATGCATATATGTGGAACCTAGAAAAATGGTACAGATGAATCAGTTTGCAGGGCAGAAACAGAGACACAGATGTAGAGAACAAATGTATGGACTCCAAGGGGGGAAAGTGGTGGGGGGTGGGGTGGGGTGGGGTGGTGGTGGGATGAATTGGGAGATTGGGATTGACATGTACACACTGATGTGTATAACACAGATAACTAATAAGAACCTGCTGTATAAAAAATAAATAAAATAAAATTCAGAAAAGAAAATGGTCCTTCCTTCTGACTTTACAACCCAACGAATTTCACAAAGTAGGCACCAAAGCTAATACAGAAAATTAATAAAATAAGACCTAGGGCTTCCCTGGTGGCGCAGTGGTTGAGAGTCCGCCTGCCGAGGCAGGGGACACGGGTTCGTGCCCCGGTCCGGGAGGATCCCACATGCCGCGGAGCGGCTGGGCCCGTGAGCCATGGCCGCTGAGCCTGCGCATCCGGAGCCTGTGCTCCGCAACGGGAGAGGCCACAAGAGTGAGAGGCCCGCGTACCGCAAAAAAAAAAAAAAAAAAAATAATGAGACCCATTCGTACTAAATTCCCACATTCAAGGCATCTGCTATCATCCTATGTTCAGCACTTTTTTCCTGCTCCAAAGTCTACATGATTTTCTGGAAGCTTTTATCATATTACGAGCACAATATCTAATCTCTAATCTCTGATGTCAAATAAGAATTTAATTTTAACTCTAATTCCTCTTCTACACAGGAGTCAATTAAATTAAATATTGCTCCCTGTGAGCAAATCAAAGAGTCCTTCTCCATGGACCACACCCACCAAGAGAAAAGGTGTGTTGTACTATAAAATGACAACGTTTCAGACTTTGGTCTTTGGTACAAGTTCAAGAATTTTTTTAGGACAACACCTCAAGCAACTGAGGTCACAGGTATGTGAAGACAAGACAGCTGGGTACACATGGATGGCAACAGGAGCCGGAAGAACCAACATGTACAACTTGGAAACTCTTACCATTACACTAGTAAATACTATACACCGATGAGAACCTGCTCTACAATCTGGTCCCTGCCTGCTTCCTAGCCTTGCTCTCCTCCTGCTGCAGTCTATGAAATTGTAACCCAATATCTGTTTTCCTCTTCCTCAGTAATTAAATCCTGATTTTTAGCTGAATATATGGCCATGGAATAAGGATCTTTCCCAGCCTCCCTTGCAGTTAAGTGTAGCCATGTGACTGGGTTTGGCCAAATGGGTTTGTGGCCCTCTCCTTCCTTTTCCCTTTTCTGCTGGTTGTGCAAAGCAACAGCAACAGGGTCATTTGGGTCATTAAGTGGAAGATGACTGTGGAGGAGGAGAGCACAAGAAGATGGACAGAGTCAGGTCCCTGATAACTGTGAAACTGCCATATCAATCCTGGACTGCCTAAGTGGACTTTTACATAAAAAGCTTCTTTATCATTTAAAGCACTGATGCACTGGATTTTCTGTCTTGAAGCAGTTTTGTAACCATAACACATCCTACCATTCTTTCTGATTCTCTATTCTCTGGACTTGGGACTTGTGTATTCGACTCCCTCTGCCTGAAATACTGCTAACACCTCTGCTCCCTGTCTGCTTTCAGCCTTCAAATCAGAGCTGAAAAGTTAACTTTCTCAGGTAAGTCTTCCTTGACACCCTGGATGAGCTTAAATACTCCTATTTTTTCACTATGCTTTCCCTTGGATAATACTCACCACACCTATAATTGCTGGGTTAACGTGCATCACTTTCAGTACTAGATACTCTTTAAGAACAAGTTATCTGCTTTGTCCACTGTCATCCAAGTGCTGAGCACTCAGTATATGCCCAACAAATATTTACTTGCTCAGTGAATGAATGGATAACGTCATAGCCCTTGAGTGAATTCTGGGCCACACCTCGAGGACTTCTGGCTTTACATTACAGGACTCCTGTAGCTCTATTCTCCCGTCAGACACTCTCACAATGTAAACACTGTTTCTCTCCATTCTCTTTTGGACAATTTTGAAATGTGCTAACTCCTTCAAGAGATCTGCACAGCTCTTTCTGACACTGCTTCATTTTCTCTTTACACACCTAGGACTAGAGTGGAAAGTATCGGGAATTCCCTGGCAGTCCAGTAACTAGGACTCCACTCTTCCACTGCAGGGGGCCCAGGTTTGATCCCTGGTCAGGGAAATAAGATCCCACAAGCCACGCAGCCAAAAAACAAACCAGAACAAAACAAAAAGAGTGGAAACTATCATGAATGCTCCTGGAATTAAAAAAAAAAATGGAGACACTTCACTAAGTTATATGACCAACATTTTCAAAAGTCGGGATTCTTTACAGGTATTTTTAAAAGGAAAATATAAGAAACCACATTATCTGAATTCTGGCCATGTAGAGGAAAACATCCTTAAAATATTTTAAAAGCCTCTGGTTTTAAAGTGTATATCACTTTTTAATGGCATTACAAGTACCTGTCAGTTTACTGCTTTATGCACTCACCCTTCACTGACACTGAATATACTACATGGTTTACCCATTTTCACAAATTAAGCACCTTTTTGTTATAACATTGTGGAGCTAAAGAAACAGGGCCCCAAGGAGGTAGTGTGACGTAAGAAAAACAAAACCCAAGAGATCTGAGTGACAGTCTCAGTTTTGCCAATGATTCACAGGGTGATCCTGGATCAGTTCTTTTCTTAACTCTAAAATGAAGAATGCGGTACAGATAATTTCTCTAAGATCCCTTTCAAGGAAAATATTTTGTTGCCATATCAATTTGCAGTTAATCACTTAACAGAAACAATGTTGGTGACTATGCTCAAAACTATTATATACAATTACAAGTAGTGACAGGAAACCTGGTATTTGCCTGTCAGTTTTAGGTTCTAGGTAGGTTTAAATGAGTCGAAAATATGACTTTTCAAAGTTCTAAAACAAATGTGTGTTTTGGAAAAGCTAGTTTCTGCGTGATGAGAATGGATTTCAGAATGTGAAAATTTCCAATATCTGTTATTCTCCTCCCACATTCGTCAGGCCCACACACTGGATTCAAAAGGGGCCCTGCAAAAACCCACTGGCCAATAAAACAGAATGGTTTTCATGGCCACTCCCTTGATCCCTAGAGCACATCTCCCTTAAACCATTATGGAGCATGATAAGGAAGCTCCAGAGGGCAGTTGATGCAGCGTCAGGCAACAGCACAAAGGTCTATACCACAGCAACATGCAAAGACATCTACACTTGTCCAGTACTTCCGAGCAAGAACGGCCTAGTCCAGGATTTCCACACCTCTAATAAAGGTTAAAGAGATTCACAGTCGTCTCCCGAAGTGAACAGGCTGGAAGCGCCCACTGTGAGTCCCGGCACACTCATGCTCCTATTCTGGGAACCTGCACACCCTATGGGTTCCTGCCCAGCCTCTCCAAAGCCACCGCCCACCTCTTCACGCCCTTGGGGGCGACCGCCCTGCCCCCGCCCCACAGTCGCCAGTCAGCCCTGACCTCCTCGAACCGCTCGCCCGAGAAGCCGGCGCCACGAGCCTCCAGCAGCTCCCCGAACTGCTCCAGGGTGACGGACTCTTCGCCGCGGCCCAGCCGCTCTTCCAGCCAACGCAACAGCGCGCCGTGGTGCCTAGACACCAGAGACTCGCAAGGTGGCGCGGGCCGCAGCGCAGCCGCCGCCTCTCGCAGTCGGGCCGGCTCCAGTAGCGCTGCGGCGGGAGGTAGCGCCGGGGCCGCGGGGCCCGGGCCGGGGGTCGTCCCCGAGTCCTTGGCCCAGTCCTGGTGCGGACCCCAGCCCTCGCCCCCGGCGGCTGCCGCCTCGTCTTCACTGCTGTGACTCGGAGCGTTCCCCATGAGGTCTCCGTCTCGGGCGCCCGGCTCTGCCGCCGCCGCCGCCTCCCCGCCACAACCTGTCAACCTCCGACGGCACCCGGCGGGCGGGGACGGGGAAGGGACGGCGGCGGCTGCGGCTTCCGGCTTCCTCGCCGACAAGCGAGGACTGATGTCGCAAAGGCGCCGTCAAGTGGACTCCACCAGCTGTCGTGAGACAGCTAGCTAGGGCATCCTGATTTCCAAGACGGCGCGTCTGTCATTACGTCTACGTCATCCCGCGGCCTCCTTTGCCACCATCTTTGTTGGGGGCAGATAATCTGCCGGGCAGGGAGGCTTCCCGCTACTCACTTTCTCGGTATCCCTCCACAGTCGCTAGCTACGCTAGAAAAGTACGAGAAAGAGTTGGAGCCAGGGAGTGAACTTTTCGCCAGACTTTCCCCTTTCAGTCCTCCGTTGTCCCTTTGGTGACAGGCGGACACAGGAGAGCGCGCGTCGCGCCGGTGACGTCGCGGCCGGTTCTCCGCCATCTTAGTTGTGGACAGAGAGGCAGCAATCTCGGAGGAGCCGAGGCGGTGCGGCTGTCGAAATGCTGAGCCTCGGCAGGCGTGGGCTCTGGCTGGGCCTGGCCGCGGCGGCAGCGGCGGCGATGGCCGCACGGCTGATGGACTGGTGGAGTCCCCGCGCTGACTTTCGCCTTTTCATACCCGAGGAGCTGGCCCGCTATCGCGGCCGCCCTGGGGACCGGGGCCTCTACTTGGCCTTGCTCGGACGCGTCTACGATGTGTCCTCTGGCCGGAGGCACTACGAGCCTGGGGCCCACTATAGCGGCTTCGCAGGTATTAGCGGGGCGGTTCACGCCGCGCTTCATTCATTCACTTTTTCATTCGTTTATTCATTTCCTCTTTTCCTCCCCACATTCGTCAGACCAGCGTGGGAACCGGGCTCAGCTGCATCATCCTTCTGGTCTGTTTTGACTCGGGCAGGACTATGGGCAACTGTTGCCAGCCTTTGCTTTCCCTGTCTTTTCCCACCGCTCTTCTTGAGTTAGGCTGGAGAAACACATCTCTTGCCTCTTACGAGTTACATTTTACCCGCCAGCAGAAGCCCCCAGTACCTGCTTTGTGCCACACTGCGTGGCTCTCAGGGCCCAGAGATGAGTGACGCCTTGCCCCGGCCTCAAGAGTACCCCAAATGGTTGGAAATGATTCCAACCATTTCTTCAATGTGCCCCAATCGGAAGCGATTTTCCTTTCCCCCTACTCCAGGTTTCCCCTAAAAGTAGTACATTTGGTTTGAGTCGTTCTTGCTTCTAGTACAAATGCATTTGTCTGCCTTCCTTAAAAAAGTTTATCAGGTTAGAGCACAGGGGAGGAGTCTGGCCTCATTTACAGTCCTTCAGTACTTAGAACAAAGCTGGCACGTTAGGCCTCAAAGAACATTTGTCAAATGAGGGTTATTCTGTCCTCCCTGTTTTATATCTTGGGGGATTGGAGGATGTGATTTGCCTAAAGCCCTCACAACTAAGTCCTGACAGGACTTGAACTAGGAACACCAGCCTACTACTTTTAGAGATGTCGTCTTACCAGCCCAGAAGAATGACCATCTCCTAGATTAAAAAAGAAAAAGATGACGAGCAAGCCTACGGCCAGTGACTAAGCTGATAGGAAATAAGCATTTCCCACTTGTCATTATTTCAGGAGAACTGGGTACCTGCCTCTGGTACTTAAATACAAGTCACTTCCCTGTCTTTAGGGAGAACTTTTAAGAAATAGAAGCATTGACAGAGAAGGAATTAAGTTCAGTTGGTGTTGCTGAGCTCCTCGAACAGTCCAGAAGGGGAAGGGACTTACCCAGGGCTACACAGTGAGTTAGAAGCAGAGCTGGAACTGGAATCAAGTGTTTTACTTACCTGCCAGGTGAGGACACTTTGGTGCACTCTCCTGCCGCACTCTGATGCAGCCATCATGGCTGTATGCACAAGTGTGAGCAGAAAACGCTCCATTTCTGGAGTGATTTTTCTTTTGCAATGTGCTCTACTGTTGACTGAGTTCCTCTGTGCCCAGCATTTATTCACCATCCATTTACTGACCACTGCCATGTAGCTGTACCACGTGCTGAGGAATCAGAGATTCCTCAAGTGCTGAGGAATCAGAGATTATAACTCCATTTCTGGAGGCATTTTTCTTTTGCAATGTGCTCTACTGTTGACTGAGTTCCTCTGTGCCCAATATTTATTAACCATCCATTTACTGACCACTGCCATGTAGCTGGCCCTGTACAACGTGCTGAGGAATCAGAGATTATAACATTGCTCCCCAACACCTATGCACTCTAGTAGGGAAGCAGGTATGTTCACTTATTCGCTCAGTCAATATATATTTTTTAAAGATATTCAGATGGTATAAAATCCACCCTTTTAAAGAGTACAAGTGGTTTTGAACATAGAAAGTTGTGCAAGTATCACCATTATCTCATTCCAGAGCATTTTTATCACCCCCAAAAGAAACCCCATATCTATTAGGAGTCGTTCCCCAACCCCTCCGACTACTTAGCCCCTGGCAACCAGTATCTACTTTCTGTCTCAAAAGATTTGCCTCTTCTGGGCATTTCATGTAAATGGAGTCATGCATGTGGCCTTTTGTGTCTGGCTTCATTCACTTAGCATAATGTTTTCAAAGTTCATTCATGATGTATCAGCATGTCAAGACTCCATGCCTTTTTATGGCCAAATAATATTCCATTGTATAGATATACCACATTTTGTTGATCTATTCATCATTTCTTGGATATTTGGGTTGTTTCCACTTTTTGCTTATTATGAATAACGCTATGAACATTATGTACAAGTTTTGTTGTGGACATGCGTTTTCAGTTCTCTTGTGTATATACCTAGGAGTGGAATTGCTGGGTCATGTTTAACTTTCTGAGAAACTGCCTGTTGTTTCCTAAAGTGGCTGCACCAACCTACATGCCCATCATTGATGTATTTAGAGTTCCAGTTTCTTCACATTCTCAGCAAACTTGTTACTGTCTTTTTTTTTTCTTTTTGATTATAGCCATTTTAATGGGCTTGAAGTGGTATTTCATTGTGGTTTTGGTTATTTGCATCGCACTGATAACTAGTTGAGCATATTTTCATGTGCTTGTTGACCATTTGTATATCTTCCTTGGAGAAATGTCTATTCAAATCCTTTGTCCATTTTTAAATTGAGTTGTCTTTTTATTGTTGAGTTGTATATATGAATTCTTCATATATTCTGGACACTTAGACCCTTATCAGATATATAATTTGCAAATATTTCCTCCCATTCTGCAGGTTCTTTTCACTTTTTTTTGAAGTATAAATGACTCACAATATTATGTTAGTTTCAGGTGTACACCATAGTGATTTGATATTTTTATATATTACAAAATGATCACCACCATAGGTCTAGTGACCATCTGTCACCGTACAAAGTTATTACAGTATTATTGGCTCTATGCCCTATGCTGTATCCCCATACTTATTTATAACTGGAAGGTTGTACCTCGTAATCTCCCTCACCTATTTCATTCAACCTCCTGCCTCCTTCCCTGTGGGCAACCACGTTTGTTCTCTGTATCTATGAGTCTCTTTCTGTTTTGTTATGTTTTTTTTGATTCCACATATAAGTGAAATTATACGGTATTTGTCTTTTTCTGACTTACTTCACTTAGCATAATACCCTATAGGTCCATCCATGTTGTCGCAAATGCTAAGATTTCATTCGCTTTTATGGCTAATATTCCACTGTATATGTGTATATCCATTTATCCATCTATGGACACTTAGGTTGCTTTCATATATTGGCTACTGTAAATAATGCTGCAGTGAACATAGGGGTGCATATTTCTTTTTGAATTTGTGTTTTGTTTTCTTTGGATAAATACCCAAGAGTGGAATTGCTGTATCATATGGTAGTTCTATTTTAAATTTTTTTGAGGAACCTCCAAAGGGTTTTCCATAGTAGCTCTCCAATTTACATTCCCACCAACAGTGTACAAGGTTCCTTTTTCTCCACATCCTCGCCAACACTTGTTATTTGTTGTCTTTTAGATAATATCCATTCCTACAGGTGTGAGGTGATATCTCATTGTGGTTTTGATTTGCATTCCTCTAATGATTAGTGATGCTGAGCATCTTTCACTTGTCTGTTGGCCATTTGTATAGCTTCTTTGGGAAAAATGTCTATTCAGGTCCTCTGCCATTTTTTAATCAGGTTGCTTGGGGTTTTTTTGTTTTGTTTTTCAATTAATTTATTTATTTAAAAGTTTTGGCTGCGTTGGGTCTTCGTTGCTGTGCGCAGGCTTTCTCTAGTTGCGGAGAGCAAGGGCTACTCTTCGTTGCGGTGTGCGGGCTTCTCATTGCGGTGGCTTCTCTTGTTGTGGAGCATGGGCTCTAGGCACATGGGCTTCAGTAGTTGTGGCACACGGGCTTAGTTGCTCCACGGCATGTGGGATCTTCCCAGACCAGGGCTCGAACCCGTGTCCCCCGCATTAGCAGGTGGACTCTTAACCACTATGCCACCAGGGAAGTCCCTGTTTTATTTTGTTCTGTTGATGCTGAGTTGTATGAGTTCTTTGTATATTTTAGATGGTAACCCTTTATCAGATATATCATTTACAAATATCTTCTCCCATTCAGCAGGCTGCCTTTTCGGGTTTTCTGTTTGTTTGTTTTGGCTGCGCCTTGAAGCTCGCAGGATCTTAGTTCCCCACCAGAGATCAAACCCTGGCCCCCTGCAGTGGAAGCACGGAGTCCTAACCACTGGACCACCAGGGAATTCCCTTGCCTTTTCGTTTTGTTGATAGTTTCCTTTGCTGTGCAAAAGCTTTTACGTTTGATGTAGTTTCATTTGTTTACTTTTGCTTTTGTTTTCCTTGCCTGAGGAGACATTCCCAAAAATATTGCCAAGACCAATGTCAAAGAGCATACTGCCGGGAATTCCCTGGCAGTCTAGTAGTTAGAACTCTGCAGTTTCACTGCCGAGGGCCCAGGCTCGATCCCTGGTTGGGGAACTAAGATCCCACAAACAGCACGGCCAAAAAAAAAAAAGAGCATGCTGCCTGTTTTCTCTTGGGTGTTTTATGGTTTCAGGGCTTCACTTTCTTGATAGTGTCCTATAATGCACAAAATTTAAAATTTCTGACCAAATCCTAATTATTTTCCCTCTGGTGGTTTGTGCTTTTGGTGTCCTAGCTAAGAAGCCATTGCCTAATCCTAGGTCACAAAGATTTACACCTATGTTTTCTCCTAAGAGTTTTATATTTTTAGCTCATAATTCAGGTCATTGATTTATTGAGTCAATTTTATATATGGTAGGGGTCCAATTTCATTCTTTTGCATGTCGCTATTCAGTTGTCCCAGCACCATCTGTTGTAAAGACTATTCTTTCCCTCATTGAATTGGCACCCTTATTGAAAATCAATTAACTATAAATGTATGGGTTTCATTCAGTCATGTATTTATTGAGAATTTACTAAAGATCAGGCACCACCAGACACTGGGGAACTGATTCTTAAGTTTGGTGTGTTCTTTTCCCTGATAAAACTTGCGGACTAGTAGAAATGACAGACGTTAAATAGTTATCACATAAGCAATTAATCAGTTATTTTTGTGATGAGTGTTAAAAGAACATACTGGTGTTACTAGAGGCCTTAGCCTAGTGGGGGAGGAGGAGAGCGAGAAAGGGAGTACAGTGGCAAGGCGAGGTTGGCGGTGGCTGGTGCAGAGCCTTGAATGGCCTGCTAAGGAATATGTACCTTGTCATAGGGCAAAAGGAAGCCCCTGAGGATTCTGAAGCAAGAGAATGGTATGATCGATTTAATTAAAATATCAGTCTAAGTGTTGTATGGAAAATAGATGAGCAGGGGGCCAAATGAATGCAGGGAGACCTAGCAGGTTACTCTAGTAGTTCAGATGAGAGACGACGGCAGCCCGGGCTTGCTGAGTAGTAGATGGGGCCAGGCAGACTGATATTTAGGAAGAAATTATAGGACTCGGGGACTGATGGGATGTGAGGGATGAAGGAGTCGTCAAGGACTACATTTCTGGACTGAGCAACTGGTTATTAACCGAGACAGGGAGTACGAGAATAGAGGCAGGTTTCCAGGGGCTGGGGATGCAGTATGGACATTTTTAACTTGTGATGTCTGAAAGTCATCTAAGGCACGTTGAGCAGACAACTGGATATACAGGTCTGGAGCTCAAGAGAAGTCTGAGCTAAACATACAAATTTGGCATCTTTGGCAGAGAGGTGGTACTTGAAACCACGGAGTGGATGAGATTGTCAAGTGGAGGGTGTGGATGGAGCAAAGGAGGTGAACAAGAACTGATGTCTGAGGCTGGTAGAAAATGAGCTAGAAGGGTAGGAGGAAAACCAAGAGTATAGTGTCACAGAAGCCAAGGGACATGGTCCACCATGTGAAATGTTGCTGAAAGTCAATGAAAGAACAGGATGCATGCCAGAAAGTATGTCTAAGATCCAGGAGCGTCTGTCACCGAGGGGGAGGAGGGATCAGCTTTGCTGGGGGCTGGGGAGTGAGGGTTTTTGGGAGATGTTTCTCAGAAAACAGATTCTTGAGTTGCTACAGTGTTGGTGATTTATAAGTTAATCTACTGGAAACATCTCCCCTGCAGGCCGAGACGCATCCAGAGCGTTTGTGACCGGGGACTACTCTGAAGGAGGCCTTGTGGATGATGTATCTGACCTGTCATTTTCTGAGATGCTGACACTCCAAAGTTGGCTTTCATTCTATGAGAAGAATTATGAATTCATCGGTAAGTATTCCACAGGTCATTTCCATACATTTCATTTAGTTGTCTTGCAGTTGTTTTCTTGTTTTTGTTTTGTTTGTCTTGCAGTTTTTTTAAGGGGCTAGAATTCTTTGGGGATTGGACTCAAGGTTAAAATCTGAAAAATGCCCATGGATTTTTCACCTTAAACTCTGGCTGTCAGTGTGGCGATATGTCCCGGAAGGAAATGGCTGGGGCGCTTGTTTCCATCACCTTTTTTTTGGGCCGTGCTGTGGCTTGTGGGATCTCAGTTCCCTGACCAGGGATCTGACCAGGCCCTTGGCAGTGAAGGCGCGGAGTCCTAACCACGGGCCCACCGGGGAGGTCCCTGTTTCCCTTGCTCTCGCTCCTGGGAGAGGACTGCCCGACCACTGGCTTTGGCCTCTGCTGCCCCACAGCCTGCGCCACTCTTGAGTGACCCGCCCAGGAGGGCAGCTTCCCCATCTCGCCGTGTTCCAGGCGTCTGGCTTCAGACACAGGGAGGCTCAAAGCCTGTTTGCAAATGGTTTTGACAAATATCCTTTTACTTCGTCCCCGAAGGAGACAGACATCAACCTGTGCCCATCCTCAACGAACTGCCTCCCAGGTGGAAGTCATGTTCATCAAACACTTGTTCAAGCCAGCTGTGTGGAGCGCCGCACCTGCTACCTAAATGAGACGATACCTAACGGTGTCCTAAAGAAATGTTAGACACTAAACAGTAGATTGCTTCACAAACACTGACAACTGGGATGGTTGGGCCCCTGTTCTCCATCTACTGCTGCCCTGACCTCTCACTGGAGCCCACTTAGACACAGCTAATTTCCTGAGGAACATCAGTGTCACTTCACCCTGGAACAGGTCTAAACTGGAAGTTCTTTCTCTGCCCCTAATGTCCCTGCATGTCTGTTTCTGTCATTACTCCCTGGGTTACCTTTGCTGAGAACCTTTCACTAGCATTTTCACTGACTCCTCTGCTCCGTCCACGTCCAACTAGCCAAGGCTTTTTTCATGAATCTGAAGTTATGTTTCCAGTGCCCCCTCTTCCACACCCACCACAGTTGGCCCCTGTCACCCCAACCTGCAGCACCCCCTATCTTTGTTTTCACCCAGTCTGCACCAGGCCACTCCTCAGATCACAACTATGTTTGCCACTGAAGGAACTGACCTCTATCCGTCTGGCCTTCAGAAGGCTTGGTTCTCCCTTTTCCCCATAAAGTTGCCAAACGAAAGCTGAAACATGACTGTGTTAATAAGGAAAAAACCCAACACAGAAGAATAAAAGTGGAGTCCTGTGTGTCAGCAAAGGATGCCAGACCAAACACATCACACTGATGTCGAGGAGCAAACTGATGTGTTTGGTGAGATGAGTGAACTCGTCTTGTCTGAACAGTGTTAACGTGCAGGGGAGTGAGGGGCACATGGTCAGAAATGCCTCCGAAGGACTGTAGTTAAAGTCAGGATATATTCGAGTATCTGCTATGGATATGCTGTGGTTCTGGTCCTCGTGGGGACCACAGATGAGCTGAATGCAGTTCCTGTCCTCTGTTAGCTCATTCTGTAGGGGGAGGGCAGTGTTAGGTTCTTTCAGGGCACCAGAAACCCTCAGGACAGAGCGTCAGAAGATGAAGATTTATTACACAGGTGCACACTGAAGGACGACAGCAGGAAGCCATCTTGGCAGCCACATGGCCAGGCCTCGAGGGGAAACGAGATGCCATTTTTGTGTTCTGGAGACCCAGCCAATGGTGACCGCCATTCTCATGACACAGCTTCTGCCTCTTTCTCTGTTGCCTCTACTACTGCTGTCCTCTCTTTGGGTCTCATGTCTAAAACCCACCAGGACAGGCTTGTCACCATGCATACAGAGACCCTCTATAGGAGAAAGTGCGGTGCCAGGCCAACTCAGACTGAAGCCCTGGGACTTGGGCCCTGCTCCCTTCATTTATTCTAACAAGCGTTCAAAATGAATCCTCTGAACTAAGCTGCTTTGAGTGCTGGGGCCTCACTGGTGGGGAGAGCAGTATCATAAACTAGTAAACTGACTAGACAATTCCAGATAGGACTGTGAATAAGCTAAAACTAACGTGATGCATGTTTGGGCGTGTGCGTGACACCTTTAGAGCAGGCGGTCAGGGTAGCCTCTTGGAGGAAATGAAAATTAAGCTGAGACCTGGAAGGTGAGAAGGAGCCAGCCATCCTGAGATCTGAGAAGAGAGTATTTCAGGCTGAGGGAACAGAGTGCGCGAGGTGGGGAGCAGCAAAGCATGGTCAGGGAGCCTACAGTGAGGGAGGGGACCACTTAAGAGGAGGCTGAAGAAGCAAACACAGGTCAGATGGTTGTCTTGGAGGCCTTTGATAAGAAGTTTGTGTTTTATCCATATGTTTTAGGAAGCCATAGGAGGGCATAAACCAGGCATGGAGGTGTGATTTACGTTTTTCAAAGGTCACCCCAGCTACTCTGTAGAGAAGGAACTGTGGGAAGGAAGGAGCTGAAGCAGAGACCGCTGGGAGGCCACTGTCGTAATCCGTCGTCTGGATTAGGGTGGCAGCAGTGGAAATGGAAAGGAATGGGCAGAATCAGGGTGTTTTTTAAAGGTTGGACCGACACGATTCACCCATGGTTTGGACATGAACGAAGGGAAGTGTACATTTAGATGTGAAGGAGGAGTCAGAGATCCAAGGCTCCTAAGCCAGGGAACCCAGGCAGAAGTGATAAGAATAGGGACCTCCCTGGCGGTCCCCTGGTTAGGACTCTGCGCTTCCACTGCAGGGGGCCTGGGTTCAACCCCTGGTTGGGGAACTAAGATCCCGCAAGCCACATGGAGTGGCCGAAAAAACAAAGTGATAAGAATAGAATTGGAAAGGTCAGGATAGGGTGTTGGACTTGAGAAGATGAGCTGAATCTTGGGTACACGAACGTACCCTGGAATCTCAGTTCTCGGGGACTGAGAAGATTGGACAGACACAGCAGGAGCAGGTATGTACAGATACCTCCTCCTACTTGGGCAAACCTTCTAGAAGTGCTTTCTGCTGCTTCTCTTGCCCTGTGCCAGGGGCTGCTGTGAAAGCCACTTGCACTTCAGGACTCGGAGGTGCAAGTCCCTGCGTCTAAGAACTGATCTCTTCTTGGCTCTGGCCTACAGGCTCGCCAACCACTTGCTGGCCACTGCCATAGCTCAGACCTTACAAATTCTGACGGGGATTTCAAACTAAAACCAGTTTCCACTCAGCTTGTCCACTGAAGGACTGAGCTGGAAAAGAATGGTGGAGGGGAGAGCATGAGCTCAGGGCCAGACCCACTTACTAGCTTCAGGGACTTCCCAGCTATTCAGTCTCCCAGTCTCTCTCCTAGGACCACGGGAGCACTGATTTCTCTCTCAAACGGGTGTTAGGAGGATTACAAAATACTGGTAAAGTGCTAGCACAGCTCCTGATGCTGAGTGAACACTCAATAAATGACTTATTTATATCCATATAAGACAAAATAATTCAATGTGGGGAAGAAATGAGCCACAAAAATGTTATGCAATAAGCCATTCATTCATCAAGCATTTCTTGAACACCTACTGTGTACCTCAAGCACTGTGGAACATTGAAAAATGAGTGACATGTGGGGAAAGATTTTATAATTTCCGTGCTGGAGGACTCTACATCTAGAACAGGGAGGCGTCTATCCAGAGTCGTATAAGATGTTGAGAGACATCGGGATAGAAGGCAACACAAGTCCCTCCAACCAGTTAATAAATCAGCAGCCAGCAGGCTACTGTGGAAGGCGGAAGCCCTGGGGACTCGGCTTTACCAGGACTTCTGCAGTAGCTAAGCCTCTGTTCCTGCCCCCCCCGCACAGCTACTCTGATGTCAGCTTTCCTGTCACCACAGGGAGGGTGACAGGAAGGTTCTACGGAGAGGATGGGCTACCTACTCCAGAACTGACCCAGGCAGAAGCCATGATCACCAAAGGCTTGGAGGCAAATAAACAGGAACTGAAAGAGAAGCAGAAGTTTCCACCATGCAATGCTGAGTGGAGCTCAACCCGGGGCAGCCGGTTCTGGTGCTCCCAGAGGAGGTAAACGGGCTTCCCTTCTGTTCCTCCCGCCTCTCCCCCAAATCCATCTTCTAGGTCACCACATCTGTGCTGTTCAGTGAGGCCATAAATTGACTGTTAACCCAGGGGAACTTTGTCAAAATACGTGTGCTCTGGGATAGCTATTCTCAAGCCAGACGCTGCTTTTGAGACGCTCAGAGCCAGTGGGGAAAAGCCTTTCACAGGTGTTGCCACCAGTGCAGGGAAGTGGTGCCGCCTCCTAGGAAGGCAGAGGGCAGGGGCCGGAGCAGCAGTGAAAGGACAACGGGCTGTGCCCTCAGAGGGGAAGCTGGAGGACCTCGGGGGAGAGCAAGAAGGTTCGGGTGAACACTACAGACCACTGCCTTGGGAAAACACCAAGGCGGCAAGTGAAATGGCTTCTACTTTTCACAAAGCCTGGTTCACTGCTCCCTCTCCTCCCTTCCCAGAGAAACTCACGACTTCATGCTTTAAGCAGCCCTCTTTCCTTCTCTCCTTAGTGGAGGTGTGAGCAGAGACTGGATTGGCGTCCCCAGGAAGCTGTTTAAGCCAGGTGCCAAGGAGCCCCACTGCGTGTGTGTGAGAACAACTGGCCCCCCTAGTGACCAGACGCCGGACAACCCTACGCACAGAAATCGTGGGGACTTGGACCACCCCAACTTGGAGGAATACACAGGCTGCCCACCCCTAGCCATCACATGCTATGTCCCCCTCTGAGCCGGTACCCTGTATGTCCATAACCCACAGGGAACCCTCACCTGCCTTTCCCTAATGGGCCCTTGACTCCTGTGCCCTAGGAGGGCTCCTACATGAAACAAGAGGGCCTGGAAGGACTGGGCCATGCTCTGCAGACAGGACTCACGCCCCTCCCTATGGGCTCACCATTTTGGTGACTGAGGCCAGTGCTTGGCAACCTGCCTAGTACTGGTCGGCCTGTTTTTGCCACTATTCCGCTACATCTCCTCACCATCATCCTTTGGAGTTCGCAGGTATTAACGGGCACAAATTTGACCAACTCAGAGCTAACTGGGCAGACACGCAGAAGGGCTCTGAGCTCCAACAGCTTCCTTTCCACGGACTCCCAGGCTGCCCAGATCAGCTGCCGGCCTGGGCCCTGCTTGTAACTCTCATCCTGACCAGGACATCGGGGGCTACGTCATTCCCTTACAACTCAGAAACAAGCAGACACATCCAGAAAAGCCATACGAACTAACAGTGTCAACACAACCCTGTTCCGGTTCCCCACTTGCTAATGTGAGCCCTGACTTTTACAACCTTTCTTAAAAGTAAGACCTCTGCCCTTAGGCAAACTTGAATTTATCAGTACAGCCAAAAGCCACATTGAGTTAATTCGAGCTGGACCAATATAGTGAGGTGACAATAAAACAGGATAGGCTAGTTCTGGAAATGGAAAAGTTTTTGCTTATAGGGATGCAGCAAATCCAGATAACTCTGAACAAAGCAACAATTTAAAGCAAAGATATTGTTTCTCTTTTAAACACTTAAAATTAGGGGTGGTGTGTTTTCAAAGGGAGAAGTCTGCATTTTGAGCAAAAGGTAGTTTCACAGCTCTAACGCGGACACTGGCTAGCGCAACATCAAAGTTTGGGCAAGGCTACAAATGCCAATACAAACCGCCTCAACAGTGGGTGGTGTGTCCAAGGTCATCTGGAATCTCCCACGCTGGACCAAGTTCATACCCGTGACCTCCTCGATTCTAGTTAAGCTCATGGGGGCAGAGTTCCTACCTTACAGGTAAGGAAACGAATCTGAAGCGATTACAGGTTCATGGTCTCCCCATCTGTGCCTTCACCTCAACTTCTCCCAGTTCCCTCAGCTGTTAATCTAAACATTCTCTGTCCTCCCTTTCTTGGTCTTTTTTCCTCTCCTTTATCATTAATCTCACTTAATAGCTTTCCAGATTCACGGACTGGAAAACGGAGGCTGCCTGCCCTAACTGGTGTGGCTCACTGCCCTTCGGCCACAGCTGCTCTTCACGCCTGAATCCTGCTCTTGGCTCCTTTTGCCATCCAGGATCTTCCTCACCGGCCTTTCCGGCACCTTTAACCTCTTCCTGCCTCCCGGCTCTTCCCTCTAAGTCTGCATTCAACAGCTCACTTCCCTTCCCTCCTGCCCCATTCTTCTGAGGCCCCGTAACTCCTTCCTGTCCCTACTTCCCGCCCCAGCAAAGCTTCGGAGAATGCTGCATGTACTCAGGCTTTGCTCCTCAGCCCCCGTCTGCCTGCAACACAGTCGCCCAGCTTAGCCCTTCCCTGCGCCACAGCAGGATCAATTCTGTACTGGCAAACCCACGGCCACATTCAATTATTACCTACCTGGACCTGTCCCACTTGAGGGCCCTCGTGAAAGCCTTCCTTGGCTTTTTCCCCATTTCCCTTATCTCCCTTGGGGGTCCCTTCCAGCCTCCTGGAAAGCCTCTCCTCCACACGCCTTCCCACCAGCTCCTGTCGCTCCTGCGTCAGCTGCCAAGTCTGCCATCTAGTCCAGGCGGCTTTCCTGACCATTTCTGCAGGCACCAAAGACTCCACAGTTCTGGCATTTAGTCTTCATCTTCTCCCTGGTGATTCTTCCAGTGTCCCTGGATGGTTCCACCATCGCCATCTCAAAGCACCCGGTCACACCAAGTAAGAATCCTGGCCATCATCCCCAGCCCCTTCCCTCCTGAGCCCCTCCTCCTGACCAGTCTCCAGGTCCTGGCAATCCCACCCCTTACCTGTTCAGTACTCCTCCTCTGGTTGAGGCCTTCCTTTCTCACCTGATCTAACTGCACTCCCTCCAGCCCATCCTCCACGCTGCCAAGCCATCCCCGTGATGTTCAGGGCATTCTCCGTTTAAACCTCTTCAGTGGCTCCCTTATCTGTAAGGATCAGGTGCTAACTCTTCAGCGGCACACGAGGCCCTTCTAGGGTCCGTCTCCTCTTAGCCTCTGTGTCTCTGCCACCACCTCCCACGTGCACTGATCCCTCCAGCCTTCACCTCGCTGCTTTATGCCTGCAACACCTTCACCCCGGCTGTCCCTTCTGCCTGGAATGACATGTCTTCTTCTCAATTTTTCTACCTCTTATCCCTTAATAACTTAGCTCAATCAACTGGGAGGCTTCATGAACCACTGGCCCACCAGTGGATTTAGACGCACTTTCCTCTAGGAAAATAATTGTGTTCACTTCTAAAATAACAAATGTCACAGTGTCGCGTAACTATGAATTTCGATCAGCCTCTCGCGTTGGACTGCAGACTCTCTTTGAGACAGGGACCAAGGATCACTTGGCTTTGTACCCCCACATCCACCATACCTAGGACACGAGAAGTGTGCAGAATTACTCTCTGGCAGATGAGGCAACCGAGGCCCAAAGAACTTAATAAAGGCACATAGCAATGACGCTGAGCCTAGAACTCAAGGTTCTTGTCCTGACTCAGTGCTATCTTCGTGCCTCCACGGCTTGGTATGTCTCCGCCCTCCCTGGAGCAGGAGCAAACAGGGAGGCGAACTTAAGTGAGGACCTTATTCTGAGTTCCACACAGCCCTTGAGCTCAGTGCCTGAGGCACCCCTGCTGACTCAACCCCAGGCTAACTGAGAACTAGTCACTGCCACTGCTCTCCTTAGTCCTTAGTTATTCGACAGATATTTACCAAGCATCTGTGTGCCATGGGGTTGGGCTGGGGGGAAGTGAGGCTCCTGACCTCAAGGAGCTTGTAGTATGGCCAAGTAAAGCCCTGGTTAGAGCGGCCAGAGGCCACTCCTGGGGTAGGAATGCAGGGATAGCGTGGAGGCCAGGTCCAGAGATGTTTAGATCCTTCCAAAACAAACTGATAAGGAAAAAGAGCAAAACAAGGCACTTAAGAGTCATCCCAGCCAAGTACAGACCTGAACTCTGGCTGATGCAAGACCCCTGAGCCCACATTTCCGGACACACTCATCCAGCCTCTGCGGGCTGCTCACTTCCTTGCTCAATGAGCACTCGTTTCCTTTTCGATGCCGACCACTTACTTTATAGGAAACAGCCTCCTCACACCAGGGCAGTGGATGAGTCTTCAAAGGATTCGCCAAGAGTAGGTTGTCATGTTAATGATCCAAAAGGCTCAGCCATGAGAAGCTAGTGGTTACTGGAGAAATGCCTCTCCTTCCTCTCTCCTGGGCAAGACTATGGAGGAGGAAGGTAGTCCCTCCGTGATGGAAGCCACAGAAAGTTCAGCTCGGGCAGTTAAGACCTGCTGACAGAGGGAAGTGGAGAAGGAAACTAATACATGTTGGGCAAACATGCTGAGCAGGGAGGGAGCTTTATCTGTTCTCACTGAACCTCGATGCCAGCCTTGAGAGGGTCTTTTTATGGTCCAGAAAAGGGGCATAAATTCTCCCACCCCACATCTAATGGTTACAACAGTCATTGCACGGCAGGGCTGAGTTTTTTGTGTTTTTTTGTTTGTTTTACATCTTTATTGGAGTATAATTGCTTTACAATGGTGTGTTAGTTTCTGCTTTATAACAAAGTGAATAGAGCTGAGCTTCTTACCCAGGTCTGCTCTCTCTGCCACACCATGAACAGTGTTAAAGCAAGGGCTGGGCAGCTGCCTTCCAACATGCTGGAGGAAATTGTAACGTCTGCCTTTTAATGCTGAGATTCCAGTTTTTCCAGAAACACAGAACTAAGAGGGAAGAGCCCAGAATTTTTTGGCCACAGCTCAGTCCCTTTAACTTGCAAAGGGACCCGTATCAGACCATTGCCGCCATCCCTAGCTTGCTCAGCTCCAGGACAAACTGTGATCTGAAAGATAGACCCTACGGACAGGTTAGGGATATCTGTTCAGAAATCTGTGGAAATCTGAATTTCCATCCTCGAAAGCACTTCCTATTCCCTGGGCCCCCAGATTCCTGCAAATAGGCAGCAGACGTTGCTCCCATCAGTCCACACTGGAGGGGACCCTCGCTGTGCACACCAGAATTCGTGTACTTGCATGAGAGGAAGGACATATGACCTAATACTGATCACCTTCCTCGGGGCAACCCTGTGAGCTAGGACGAACCGTGCTCACTTCTGTTTTACAGACATAAAAATTAAGGCACAGAAATTATGAAGCATGCCGCTTTGTACTCACATATTATGACAAAACATGACCAGTGTTCTCCTCAGGGACGGCTATTAGGATCACTTGGGATTGTTACGTGGAAGCCCCCAGCAGTGCCTATTAACTCTTGAGTAAAGCCAGCAGAGAATGCGATTTATCAATCACCATAGCTGGTCCGAACCAGGAGTGAGCAAAATGGAAAACAGGTAAGGGAAAGGAGGACACTAGTTCAAGAAAGTGTGATGGTGAGGTGAGCTACTAGATTCATGCAGTTTGTATGGGGGAATTATGGATCACTAGATTTTAACTTGCAAACCCCTAAACTTTCCTTAGTTTTCTCTGAAACCCACAGCACTAATCCTCCCTTCAGACCAAGGCCAGCAGAAACCTCACCATGGGGGGATCTTCTCGAGTTGCTCCTAAACAATGGAGTCAGGGAGGGAATTTCCAGGGTCCACGGGAGAGCTGCAGTGGGGTCAGGTGGCTGAGCCTGGGCAGCTGTGGTCACAGACGTCACCATGAGCTGAAGTCTGGGCCAAGAGCACAGGACATCCAGGCAGCTGGTCATTATGCCTAAAACAGCTACTTTCTCACTGCTGTCAACCATGTGTTTCTGAAAAGTGTTGGAAATTCAGATTTTCCTAGAGGGTAGCTGTTAAAGAAATGTATTCACATGTCAGGAGTGTTAAAAGTTTTGTGTTTGTTTTTAATGCTTACAGGGCTTCCCTGGTGGCACAGTGGTTAAGAATCCGCCTGCCAATGCAGGGGACCCGGGTTCGAGCCCTGGTCTGGGAAGATCCCACATGCCACGGAGCAACTAAGCCTGTGCGCCACAACTGCTGAGCCTATGCTCTAGAGCCTGTGAGCCACAACTCCTGAGACCATGTGCTGCAACTACTGAAGCCTGCGTGCCTAGGGCCTGTGCTCCGCAACAAGAGAAGCCACAGCAATGAGAAGCCCGCACCGCAACGAAGAATAGCCCCTGCTCTCCACAACTAGAGAAAGCCTGTGCGCAGCAATGAAGACCCAACCCAGCCAAAAATAAATAAATAAATTTAAAAAAAAAAGGAACTACAAATGTGTTATTAAGGTTTCCACTTTAAATGTACAATTTTACCTCATTTTATTTATATGGAAATATTACAGAAAATGCAAATATCAATATTTGAAAAATACATTCCATTACACGGACTCCAAAGAAACAATGCTGCTAAGCGCCATGGTCCTATACGATGCTCTCGCCCCACACTGAGCACCACCCGGAATGGCTTGGAAGCCTAGGTGATCAACCCAAATGTGTGCCTGCAGTTTTGGCCCAGCCCTCCCCCTGGGTATAGCACACAGGTATGTCATGGTAACAGCCAACTCCACACATCTGCCAAAAAAGGACATTAAGTCATTAAGCTGAACAGGCTGCCAACTCAAGACTCCCTAGCTACAGAAAACCAATGTTGTCGGTTGTCAGGTTAATATATTATTTATGCCACACAAAAAAGTAACAGTACAGGCAATGATCTTCCAAAGAAAATCTTTAAGGCATCTATGATGACTTCTGGAAATTTAATAAGTGTTTAGTCAAATAATCAGCTCTTCACTAAATTACTTCCACAAAACGAGAATGTGGCTTCCAAACGCTTTAGAAAGTTATTTGTCCTCGGCTTCCTCCTCTCCCCGGCGGGGCTGGGGAGCTTTGGTGCTTCAGATTAGGAGGGGCTGGTCTTGCCAGCCCCATGCCCAGTTCTCCTGGGCCTGGGCCCGAGGGAAGCAGTCCCAGGTCCTGGAAGAAAGCTTGTTTCAGGAGCTCTCTCTCAGTCTCAACCTGCAAGCTCCACGTGGGGCTGTCATGGAAGCGTTACATTTACTTGCTCATGCTACTGTCACCTGGGGAGTTAGTTTGCCTTTCAGATCTAAGCATTACATAGTTCAATAGGGTTTTTTCTCCAGATTAAAAAGAAACCTAGATGGAGATCAAGGTTTTCCCCTGTCCCAAGGCTTTTCCTCCACTTCATGCCTACAGATAAGATTAGCACAATACCGTTCAATACAACAAGTGGGAGACATGAACCGGGAGTGGTGGTGAACCCACAAGCACGCTGAGTTCCATGCAGGGACCCCATTCAGGGAGAGGAGAGAGGAAAGCTGAACAGGGCGGTCACAAATAACTCAGGGCTCTGAGGTAGAGGACTAGTGGTCACGTGGACCCCACTCCTGGAGAGAATATGGCAGGTGAACTGAACAATCTAATCCAGCCTCGACTAAGTTGGTAACTGGGGTTGACAATGCACAGGCAACAAACTCCAAACAGAACACATATTCTAATACATCATTCAGTGAGACACCACTAAAAGATAACTGAAAATTAATAAGTCCTAAGTGTAGGCACTTAAGTTTGTGGGAAATTCCTGTGTTCGAGGATCATAGCAAGTTAGTTTTAGCCATTCCATTTATATATATAGCACATGGTTTGTACCTTCATCTTTAAAAAAAAAAAAAGAAAGGACTGTTAAGAACACACTGCATCACAAATCTCGTGATGAGCATGAGGCAGTTAAAAAGCTAATTTAGCATAACAATGTTGACTGATTCAGCAAATTATATTTCAATAAAGTTTATTCTTCCTGCTCTACTCATTTACAGTTGGCAACTTTCTGAATGAATAAAATTGAGTTTTTTCTATTAGTATGTAAGCTATGGATTAAAATGTAACAAGAACAGCCAGGCAGTTCTAGAGTCAAGTCTGACGGCTTGGAGAGCACAAAGGGGACTGAGAGCACGTCAAGTACCCCCAGGTCAGCCACCACTCAAGGAACCTGAGACACAGCCCTGCAAGCATCGGCACGGCAGGGAGAACCTAAGACTGTGGAAAGGTGCTTTTTCTAGATCTACAAGATCTACCTGAAGCCAATGCAGAACTCACAAAATGTTCCCCCAACTTGTGGCAGCTAAGTACCATTGCTACCCCTGGACTCTGTGAAGAAAAAGAAGCTTGACTCAACAATTTCAAACATGATTTCAAGATTCTTAAGTGAAATTAGAGTGTTATTGAAATTGGTATAGTAGGGCAGGGGCAGGACAATCAACCTCATCCCTGATTGAATTCCCGTCCTGCTCTCTCTACCATGAACGTTAAAAGAACAGGTATAAAAGTACCGACTACCTCAATTCATATCTGAAGCATAATTATCTTACTTTCCAATTAAAGAATCAAGCCACCTAACTAAGGCCTACTTCCTCAGGCCCTGTTCAGGCAACAGAAAATGGAAACTGACCACATGCTTCACGTGGTCAGGTGTTTGCCAAGACTAGCTGTTTTCCTATAAAAATTCTATATGAAATATGTCACAGACTTTTGGGGACAGGAGAACTCTTCTAATTAATTTTTTCTTTGAAACATTGTGCACAAGCTCATATTAACATAGAAAGCATATATATCTTATAAATCCACAGAAATGTTAAAAAAAAACGTAGCACTCTGGTTTATCAGCTCATTTTACACACATATTTAGGCAGTAGGATGTATAAATCTACAGCAACATGGAGGACATACCATTAACCAAACAAAACAACAGGCTGCTGCAAAAAAAATATTCAGTCCCTTTTACACATATATTCATACTTCATTAATACAAAAAAATGTAGTGGTTAAATGTCTGAAAAAAACAGTATGTATGATTGAGATTGTTAATCTCTGAGTATAGCTGTACAACACATATTGTTCATCTCAGAGTTTTGTTTTGTTTTGTTTTTAAAGCAGTGGTAGAAGTTTCTCTTTAAATGTGCATTTTTTAAAAAACTGGCCAAACCTTCAAAAGAAAACAAGTTTAACACTTCAGGATTAATGCAGTACTAGCAGCGACTAAGGCCTGGTAGCCTCTGGGGGCCTCATTCAGCACACGAGCGAGCCTTCCAAGATGGGGTCACACACACTTGGCCAGGGCCTTTGGCTGTTGGCTCTTATGGGGCAAGGACCTGGGACCTGGGACAGACAGCACTCACAACATAACTGCAAAGGTTTCAGCAAGAAGCACTCATGTCAAGGAGATGGGACCTGCCAGCCTGAGGCTGGAGATTCCCCTTCCCCTCACTTGGCCCGTGTCACTCTCCTGCTCCAAATGACACTCCGCAGGAGTTTTCCCTTTAAGACTTAGTGTGAGCTGAGGTCCAGTCAAAGCCGATCATTAGAATCACTGATGCATGGATGTGTGAGGGTATTTTTGAATATGGATTTTTAAATTGGAATCACCAATAATGCAGCTATATAAAAAGTGCAGCACAATAAAAGTGCATTTTCTCCACCACTGCCTAGTGGCAGGTGACTGAGGACTCCATAGACAGGACACAGTAAGGTGAGAGAACAAGATGGCTGCTAGGAGGTGTCAAGCTGCCACACCGCAATCCTGACACCCGAGTAGCATGAATACTGGTAAAGCTTTCAGTTGTTAAGGCCACAATTTTTCAGCTCTCATCTTTGAACCCTGCTTAGAAATATTTCACCTTTTTTAAAGGGGTAGTTCACTAAAAATACAGCTTAGCTTTTCCCAAAAAAAACAAAAAAAGAGAGAGCGAGATTTCAGGGCAAGAGGATCCTATTACCTTTATGAAAACACTGTGCAGAAAAGTCCACAGCCACTTACCCTAGAGTAAAGCCAGCTCTTGTCGTGCAGCCAGATGCCAGCTTCCTACAGGTAGGCTCTGCCTAGGAAGTCTACCCAGTCAGGAAGACTTCATGAATGCTCTGAGATGGACACTAAGCTACTGGAAGGGAAAATGGTTTTCGAAGCATCCTTGTACATTGCTAGCAGAATGGGGTCTAATTCCTATCACATTTACCACTTAGGCTAAAAGACCTGGTCCAATTAGTGAGACATCTAGTGACCTTGATCATAGTCTGATAAACTGACAATCACACAGAATTGTTTGAGATGGGATCTGTCACACCACGGTCCTTAATTGTTCCCGTCTATTGCCGCAAGAACACAACTGCCAGCTCCTGCTCCGGGGGGTGGGGGGTAGGGGGATCAGGCTGGTGAGCAGAGCAGCTGCTGGGGAGGCAACCGAGGATGTGGCCTGGACCTTCCCGGGGGCTCCTAAGAGACCCCACCCAAAGTCAGTACATCAAAGCAAATGTTGCAAACTCGCACAGGCTTGTTCAGATCAAACTTTATAATAGGGATCTCCTTGGTCGAGCATTTATGGCAAAGAAGACGTCCGCAGTGACGACTGTGGGAAGCAAAGAAAGGAAGTGTGAGAGGGGTTCTCGAGAGCAGACTGCCGCCCGGCACGCGAGCACAGCACGGCAGTGCCCCATCGGACAAGCAAGCCCACGCCTGGCACTCTGAGGCCAGCTCTGCCCCTCGCCAGCCAAATCATACCAACGCATGTATAATTTATAGTCCATGACAACAAAATTCTAGCCAATAATTACGTTAAAGTGATCCTGGAGAAGCCTCTTTCTTTAAAGCTCAAGAAAGGCTCAGCAAAAGCCAAAGAAGCATCTCCCTGTAATGGGAACAGCTCCTCAGTTCTCAGGACAGTGGCCTGTGCTCAGGCTGGGAAGCACACGTCCTGGGAGCGCAGCAATCAACTCAGCTTCACTGCAAGCAGGAAGCCTGGCTAAGATGACAGGAGGCCTGACAGGCCACCTAGCACTGTGAACCCCAGCATTCAGCAGGAAAGCCATCAGTCTGAGTGCCCGCTGGCCTCTGTACATCACTAGAAGTGTGCAGGGTCCCGTCACCTCATTGCTCTGTGTGGTCAAGTTTTGCCCAGGAGAGTACAGGGCCCTGGCAAGTTCATAGTTTACCATGGGAAAAGGCAGCAGCAATGGTATAGCAGAAATCCCCTTATTCCTCTGGCAAGTGATTGGTGGGGGGTGGGAGGGGACAGTCTTACCAGTGATGTTTGCGAGTTGTGACTCCAAACTTGGCAGTACACTCATAGCAATTGGAGCCGTCACACCACGGAGGCTCCTTGGACAGCATATCTGCAACACAGCACAAGACTAGTTCCTGTCAGATACCGACTGTGCCCAGCCAGACCTGGGGCTCAGAAGGAGCAGGGAAATGGCCCAGTAAATAAAGCAACACGTCGCAGAGGGACGTGAAGGATAAGAAAGCAACATATAGGCACGCTTCCTTTTATTGCGCTTTGCAGATATCGTACTTTTTACAAATTGAAGGTTTGTGGCAACCCTGCATTGAGCAAGTCTAGCGGTGCCATTTTTCCAAGAGCATTTTCTTACTTCATGTCTCTGTCACACTTTGGTAATTCTCAAAAATTTCAAACTTTTTCATTATTATTATATTTGTTATGATGATCTGTGATCAGTGATCTTTGATGTTACTATTTTATTTTGGCATTTTTTAACAGTGAAGTATTTTTCAATTGAGGTATATACATTGACTTTCAGACAGTGCCACTGCATACGCAATAAACTACAGTACAATGTAAATAGAACTTTTATATGCGCTGGGAAGCCAAAAATATTTGTGTGACTTAGTTTATTGCAATATTCACTTTATTGTGGTGGTTGGGAACTGACCGAGGTCTGTCTATATTCTAAGTAGGTCAGGGAAAGTGGCACACAGGAAAATATGGAGAACCAGTGTCTGCCAGGCAGACGGGGGTAGGAAGGAAACAGTCTTAAGGCAGTGAAACAGCACAGTGTCTGTGGGGGAAACACATGCAGTCAGGGATGGTATGGCAGGGAGAGGGCAGACCAACAGCTGGAAAGACTGGCAGGGGCCCCATGGTAAGGGGAACAGGGATGGAGGGACCAGACAAGAGCAATGAAGGGGGCAGAATCCGTCAGGTCTGGTGACTGAACACAAGTCGGGGGTGAGAGGGAGGCAGGGAGCAGGAAGGAGACGAAGGTGATTCGTGACTGAGTCTGAGGTGGGGCCACTGGCAGGGAAGAGACATCAGAGAGAAGCAGGGCAGCAGAGGAGTTCAGTTTTGAGTCTGTGGAAGCTGTGGGGCACTCGGTTGGAAGTTACCAGTGTAGGTGACAGCAGCAACCACTAGCATTTCTCTAACCACATGCCGGCACTGCTTCGAGTGCTCCATGCACAGAAGGAGACTGAGCTCACGGGGAGGAATCAATCGTCACCAAGCACCTTCCACATGCCAGCACTGCAGATGGTGTGGGTTCCTGATCTGAGCTCCTAAAAGGTTGACCAAGAGCACGGCAGAGAGTAGACTAGCTATAGCAACACCGCACTTTGGTGCTGGCTCTGCTACAAACCAGCTTTGTGACCTTGGGCAAGTCACCTACATCAAGATCACACAGCTACTAAGTATGTCTGAGCTCGTTTCTCTGCACATACCGTGGGGCTAAGAACCCCGTTCCACCTGCACTGTGGGTGATGACAGCACAGTGGCACTTGAGGCATTCTGAGTCTTTCTGCTACTTCAATGGGGACAAGTAAAGACTTGCAATATGACATCATCAAGCGTGAAGCTCTCCTCGCCACAAAAGGGACACAGAGGAGGAAGTCAGTGGGGCTGAACCAGAAGGCAACTCTGAAGGACGCAGAGAAGCGGCATCGGCTGAAGGACAAAGGGTGTGCAGACATGCAGTCGGGAACCGTGGGAAGGGGGAATGCCTGGAGCTGACAGGTTTCTGGTGGGATCTGGGGACGTGGGAAACTGACGGGAGCCCCAAAGCGGGACACCCAATAAACCAGATTTCCAAAAGTGACCCTCCCACTGCTGCTCAAAGGCCCTGCATGGCATTCACAAAGTCCTAAACCATATGGTGCCTGGAAAACTGCTGGTTCAGATCGTGAAGCAAGTCATTACGAGATTTCAAGGTCACCAATACATCCAGATAATCAACGCCGTCACTGTGCTTGCACGGGAAGAGCAGAAAGTGGGCCACTCACCTAAGAGTCTAAACAGTAGCTGCTTGGTGGCGACCTGGTAGTTGAAGATGTTGACCCCTTGGTTGTTGTTCACCCCCAGGCGAGCACCCGAGCGGACGACGGCACGGCACAAGTTGGCGTTCCCTTTCATGTACGCCAAGAGCAGCACTGGAAAACAAAACCACAGGCAGGGCTACTTCCCACCGCCGAGGGCAGGACAGAACCCTGGCAGGACACGTGTTGGCAAAGTCCCCACTGACACACAAGGGCCCTGGGGCTCTCGTGACAGCTCCGCAGAGGATCTGCAGCATCTTGCAGCCAAGGACCCGGCCACGAGCCAGGGGGTCCAGAGCAGCTCCAGCTCCAGAGACACACTCCTGCCCATTCAGAGCTCTGGCCACAAGAGCACTGAGGAGGGGTCACACACTGAAGGGAAAATATACCACTGTTTCAGCTGCCTTCCTCTGGCATAAAACACTGGGGGGTGGGGGACAAAGCTCTTTTCACACGATGTACCTAACTCTGAAGACTCGTGAGGTGTGTACACACGGAGAAAACAATAGATTAGTGCTGTAAACCTGCACCAGGAAGTTCTTCTACCCCGTGGAGCCTCTCTCCTGTGCAGGAGCAGGCCTGGTGGGCACCCGGGCTCTGGCCAGGCCACCCTGCTGGCCCTCCCTACTGGGGCAGGAAGCACCTGCCTGCCTGTTCACCTGCTCCTGGACAACGGTGCTCACTGCAGTAGGCTCTGGGTCCAGCAGCTCACGCCCAGGGCTGACTCCTCTGAAGCTCAGGCTCACCACTGCTGGCTTAAAAAACACGTTGATGTATCAAGGCCAAGAACTCTTCCCAAGGCCAAGAACTGATGACAAAATATTTGGTCCCGTGCTAAGGTTTGGGACACCCTTTGGTGACTGCATTGCTGCCAAAGGCCATGAGCTTCTGTCTGGCAATGATGGAGAATGAATGGGAATACAGCAGCAGCAAAGAGCTCAGAGAGCCCTGGGCTAGGGAGAAAGAGATTTGGGTTTCATCTTTGTTTCCTTACTTGAAAAATGGGGACACACTATACACACTGCTTACCTTATAAGGTTGTTGCGAGTATTCAACAAGAAGACGAATGCAAAAGTCCATCAAAAACACTATGAAAGCTACACAAATTAACATAGTGATTGTGGGTGGCTAGAGAACTACCATGACAGAGGCCTGTTTACTAAACCCCTCAATTAGACATCAGCCCTCATCTGTATATAACATGCCACTTTTTCAAAACACATAAATACGCACTGTAGCACATTTCCTCCTTCTGAAGCACCTGTGAGGTGGCTATATTTCCTCTCTCTCTTGGGATCTGGAAGCTTGGGTAGGGATCTAGTTGACTGGATACGAGGTAGATGAGGGCAATAAAAACAGGTGGGCAGGCCTGTCTGGACGTGGATATGGCTTTGGAGCACTAGCCCCCCTTCAGATGTGCTTGTGCCTAAAATCAGACACTGCCGAATTCCAAGTCAGGAATCGGTGACAGGTTCTCACAGAGCCCAGCCCACTGGGCTGAATGTCCTTAAGTAACGGCATGGGTGTCTTGTTTTTCGGCATGGGCTCTTATTTTTCTAGGAAGCGAGGAACACCAGTGAGACACGACAGACAAAAACCTTATTACATACCTGTGCTTCCTTCTGCATCTGGTTTATCCAGAGGATACTCAGGCATACACTCTAAGAAGAGATCAAAGATGGCTGCTGCGTTCTCCTTGCCATATTGTCCCAAAATGTGCAGTGGCGACTGGCCTCTGATAAAACAAGTTGGAAAAGTTAGGGATATATCTGCCACAGCCATCATGCACAAGAGAAATGGGATTTTCAGAACTCTGTGATGCTGGATAAATCTAAAGGACACAATAATCATAAAAGTTTTCCTAAAAAGTATTTTCCGAAAGAAAAATTCCGGGGTACTAAAGGCTGGTCAAGGGCCCTAGTGGACAGTTCTGCAGCATGCCCCTGGGGCTAATACAAGGTGCCCGTGACCACCAGCTCGGAGGGGCAGGCCAGGGGACGTGGAGCTCTGGCCTCTGCTCTGAACCACACACACTCACCGTAGATTAAAGGCTTCAGCATCCACGGTGCACTCTGTCAGGAGGACCCGGATGTTGTTGAGCCGGCCATGCATGACAGCGAGATGAAGAGCTGGGGAGGAAACTCTCTTACAGGGCAAGCCCAGAAGCACAGAGAGAAAATCTCGACTCTTCCTCACCCTCAACAAACCTCCCTCTAAATGGGACTCGGCCAGAGCAGCCACTGTCCACTCACAGAACCATCCTTTCCATGCCTCACCATCCCCAAGAATGAGTCCTAAATGCAACCTCCTAAGATCCACTTTCTGCCTCTGCCGTTATCCAAAGATGAGATTCAATGGTTTCACAAGAAGCCATTTAGGCTTCCAGGGTTACCACTCACATCAGGGGGTTGCTCAGGCCCTGGTCAGGGTGGTAGTTGCACGCTCTGAGCCAGGGTGCATGCCTGGCTCAGAGCATTTCCTGTCACAGCACTGCCCCTGTAAGAGCCAACCTCTGGGCAGGGGAGCAGACCCAAGGGGGCAGTGCCCCTCCAACCCCAGAAGGGAGGGACTGCTCGAGGCACTCAGCACTGCACACGGGGGATGACTGGAAGTTACCATTATTTCCATTCTCATCCACAGCAGCGAAGTCCACTCCATTCTCCAAGAGGACTGAGCAAACGGTGGGCAGGTCCTGCTGGGCAGCAAGATGGAGGGCGGTCTGGCGGTGCTTGGTTAATTCATTCACTTTGGCTCCTGCAAGAAGCTGTTGAAGTTGATTACATGATCAGCCGTTCTACCACAACCAACCAAGGTCCTGTGTAAGGGACCAAGCCTGCCTATCTCCTGGCATCCACAGAGTCTGCCATGCTGGCAAAGCTGGGAGCAAACTCCTGGTGAGGCACAGGCCAGCAAAACCTATCCCAAGGGCAAACTGGCAATTATCAAAATGTTTAAAAAGCCATTCCCTAGGACACAGAAATTCTAAGACTTCAGTATATTAAACTACACAGGACTGCAGTGCACTATATAAGGATGTCCACTGCGTGTAACAGTAAAACCAGACTGCAGAAAAGATTTACAGAAATTATAATATATACAAACAATAGCACTGGTAGCCACTAAGATGTTAAAAATTTATGGTTTAACATGAAAGGATATCTATGCTATAGTAAGTTTAAAAAAAAGGCAAGTTAGGCCTCTCTTGCTTTCTGAGATGGCCCACACTCTGTCTGTGGAGTGTGTTTCTCTCTAAATAAATCCACTACTTACCTATCAAAAAAACAAAAAATAAAAATAAAAAAATAGGGCTCCCCTGGTGGCGCAGTGGTTGAGAGTCTGCCTGCCGATGCAGGGGACGCGGGTTCGTGCCCCGGTCCGGGAAGATCCCACGTGCCGCAGAGCGGCTGGGCCCGTGAGCCATGGCGGCTGAGCCTGCGCGTCCGGAGCCTGTGCTCCGCAACGGGAGAGTCCACAACAGTGAGAGGCCCGCGCTTACCATAAATAAATAATAAATAAATAAATAAAATTTAAATTTAAAAAGGCACGTTAGAAGACAGGAAGATAGTGTGATTCCATTTGGTGAGACAGACATAAGAGAACTATATATACACACACAAACATACACAAACTGTGAAGGTGTTTAAAAGCATACACGCCAAACTCAGGGAAGAGTCAGGAGTGAAAGGGAGTTACTAACTGCTTTATATCCTTACATGCTTTAAGGGATATAAATAAATCCACAATAAAAATGTACTTTTTAAAATTATTTTTTTTAAAAGAAAGCAGGCAACACAAAGAATTACAGAATCAAAGGCAGGAAGGTCCTTTAAATAGTGTCTATATATTCATTTAGTATCTGAAGTTCATTCATCATCCACTTCCTAGTAAAGTTAACAGAACAGAAACTCTACTTTGCAGTCAAAGCCCAATTTGCCTCTCCTGAGGTCTGCAGCCATCTTTGGTTCCTTTGTCTGTGTGTGCAGGCACTCTGCCTCTGGGAAAATCTAGGCAGTGATCAGCTTCTCTGGTTCTGACCCTGACTTCCAAGCCCCAGCCCCCCAGACCTCTGGGTGCCTGGTCAAATCACTCATAGGTCCAAATAGGACATGCCATAGAGGGGTATTCATGGTCGTGAGTGCTGTGCTAGGGTCATCGCTAACCCTAACCTTTCTCAGTGGAGAAAGGCACTGTTTCAGTGTGAACAGGTTCCAACATTAAGCTACACCGATTCATAGACAAAGGACTACATGGCCATTGTTTGGAAGATCAGCTGTTTCTAGGGACTCCAATCACCTGCAAGATCAAGCCTTAGTAAGACAGAGGCATGACCCTGAGGAAGGGGCCCTGACCCTCAAAACGCCTAGGTGCCCAGGGTGGCAGGCAGACTGACACACACGGGGCGCAACTCCCTATTCACGTCTGCCTCCTTCGCTGCTCCCCACATCCAGTCTGCACCCGGCATCTGTCAGACCCACCTCCTCATCACTCTCCAGTCCATCCTTCCCTGCGGTTGCCTCCCCTAGGCCTCTTCTCTGCTGACGCTGCCCCCACACCCTCACACCCCACCCCCAAGGCAGAGGCTCTCTCAGCTCCAACACATGTCAAGTCATAAAGATTTTCCGAAAAAGAATTCTCCAAAAACAAAACTGGCAGGGCACCAAAGGCTGGGCAAGTGCTCGAGCGGTCAGTTCCGATGGGAGGCAGCAGCAAGTGGCGGCTCTGTAAGCCAGCCAGGTGACGTGGAGGCCTGGTCTTGGCTCTGGACCACGCTCTCAGCTCAAACACTCTACTACTGAAAGGACGAAGGCCGCTCACAGTTCTTGGTTTGAAATATGAGACCCCATGACCTGGTTTCTACCTCTCTCTCCAACCACATCTCCTTCTACTCTGCTCAAATTTCAACCAAACTTTGCCACTTGAAAAACCACATGCACTTTCCAGTCTCCACATCTTTGCTCAGGCCCTTCCCCTGCCTGGGTGGCATTAAGTTGTCCTGGAAAAGACAGGCTTTGGGGTCAAACAGAAATGGCCAAATTCCCAGCTATACTACTAGCTAGTTGATTTTCCTTCCTCCCTCCCTCCCTCCCTCCCTCCCTTCCTTCCTTCCTTCCTTCCTTTGGTCCTCCCTCCCTCCCTCCCTCCCTCCCTTCCTTCCTTTGGTCCGTCCTTCCTCCCTCCCTCCCTCCTTCCCTTCCTCCCTCCTTCCTTCCCTCCCTTATTTCTTTCTTATTTATCTATCTATCTATCTATCTATCTATCTATCTATTCATTCATTCATCCATTGCTGCATGTGAGCTTTCTCTAGTTGTGGCAAGTGGGGGCTTCTCATTGCAGTGACTTCTCTTGTTGCGGAGCACGGGCTCTAGGTGCGCGGGCTTCAGTAACTGTAGCACGCGGGCTTCAGTAGTTGTGGCTCGCGGGCTCTAGAGCATAGGCTCAGTAGCTGTGACACACGGGCTTAGTTGCTCCGCAGCATGTGGGATCTTCCCGGACCAGGGATCGAACCCATGTCCCCCTGCAATGGCAGGCGGATTCTCGACCACTGCGCCACCGGGGAAGTCCACTGATATTCTTGAGGGAAGAAAATTCTTTGAGATTAAATTTTCTCCTTTGTAAAATGTAAAACATTTCCTACATCCCTCTGAGTAGTTTTGAGAATTAAGATGTAGTAAGCTCCCTGACATCAGTACTGGTGATAGTTTTTTATATCTGACACCAAAAGCAAATGCAACAAAAGCAAAAATAAAAAACTGGGACCACAAACTAAAAAGCTTCTGCACAGCAAGGGAAAAACAATCTAATTAAAAATGGGCACAGGATCTGAATACATATTTTTCCACAGAAGACATACAGATAGCCAACAGGTACATGAAAAGATGCTCTACATTACTAATCATCAGGGAAATGTAAATCAAAACCACAATGAGAGGGACTTCCCTGGTGGTCCAGTGGGTAAGACTCTGAGCTCCCAATGCAGGGGGCCTGGGTTCGATCCCTGGTCTGGGAACTAGATCCCGCATGCATGCTGCAACTAAGAAGTCCACATGCTGCAACCAAAAAAAAAAAGATCCCACATGCCACAAGGAAGATCCCACATGCTGCAACTAAGACCCGATGCAGCCAAAATAAACAAATAAGTAAATAATAAATAAACATTTTTTAAAAGCCCATGAGATATCACCTCACACCTGTTAGAATGGTTATTATCAGTAACAAGTGTTGGCAAGGATGTGGAGAAAAGGGAAGCCTCGTGCATTGCTGGTGGGAATGTAAATTGGTGTAGCCACTAAGGAAAAACGTATGACGGTTCCTCAAAAAATTCAACATACATCTACCATACGATCTAATAATTCCACTTCTGGGTATTTTTCCAAAAAAAACCCCCACTAATTCAAAAAGATATACGCACCCATGCTTAACTGCAGCATTATTTGCAGCAGCCAAGACATGGAAGCGACCTAAGTATCTGTGACGGAGGGATGGGTAAAGAGCTGTGTTATGTATATACAATGAGTACTACTCAGCCGTAAAAAGGAACGGAATCTTTTGCAGCAACATGGCTGGACCTTGAGGGCATTATGCTAAGTGAAGTAAGTCAGAAAGAGAAAGACAAATACCGTATGACCTCACATGTGGAGTTTACAAAATAGACAACAAAAAACCCCCAAGCTCACAGATTCAGAGAGTAGACTAGTGGTTGCCAGAGGCAGGGGTGAGGGCCGGGCAAAATGGGTAAAGGGGGTCAAAAGGCACAAACTTCCAGTTACAAAATAAGTAAGTCACGGGGGTGTGATGCACAGCATGGCGACTACAGTGAATAAACTGTGGTGTATATCTGAGAGTTGCTAAGAGAGTAAATTTAAAAATCCTCATCACAGGAAAAAAATTTATTGTAACTACATATGGTGACAGATGTTAACGAGACTCGTGTTGATCATTTTGCAAAATATACAAATACCAAATCAATGTTGTATACCTGAAGCTAACTTAATGTTGTTTGTCAATTATACCCCCAAAAAAGATTTAAAAACTCATGAAAACAAGAAAGTGGGGGGGGAGGGGGGAGGGGGGAGTGGGGAGAGGGAGGGAGGGGAGGGAGAGGGAGAGCGCGCGCACGCTCGCTGGAAAGCACCAGCTGAGCGCCTGACACAGAGCCGGCAGTCAACGGAAGTGACCTCCCTTCCCTTGATGCTCCCACCCTGCCGCCGCCACCCACACGCCACCTTCCCTCGCGGCCTCAGTCCAGTATCTGCCTGCCCACTGGGCACTCAGGACACGCTGCCCACAGACACACCTGCTTTCCTTAGTGTACCGGCTACCTCCCCAAATTCCTGCTGGCCTTTCACAATACCTGGCCAAACACCTGTGATGAGAGTCCGCACACACTCTACAACATGCTTTGTCCACACGTTTCATGCGATAATGTTTCAGCGACACTTACCAAATTGCGGACAATAATCTCTGAGCCTGCTTGGACAGCAAGGTGCAAAGGGGTCAACTTGGAAGCATCCTGGACTCTGGAATTCACGTTAGCCTGGACGCTGATCAGGAAGAGCACACTTTCGATATCAGAGTTCTGAACTGCCACGTGAAGAAAATTCCGGCCCTTGTTATCCACCTAAGGCAACAAGTGGGAACCAAAATATTGTGGGCTCCCCCTGCAAGAGGGCCTCCTGAGCACCCGCGAGCTGCACTGACCACTGGAGGGGCCACGGTGTAGTCCTCCCTCAGCTCCAGAAGCTCCCTCCCAAGAACCAACACTCAATGTCGCGCTACACACCACGCCCCACACCCCACCATAGACCCACACGGCGTATTTATGCGTGTGACCACATGTGCGTGGTCAGAAAAAGGGAGCTAACCCAAGTGCCCCAGCATCCTCCTGAAGCAGGAGTGGACTTGGAAGGCCAAGAAAGAGACAACCTGAAGGACAGGGAAAGGAAAGCACCAGAATACTGGGATGCATGGGGAAAGGCAATGGTGGACATCGGCTTTGGGCGTTTCCTGCTTTGGCCAAAACAAGCACCCAGAATTCTAAAAACCACAGCTGCAATGCCAGCCTGACCCTTGAGCAGCCAAACAAACCTTCAGAAATTTCCAGAAAGTCTCCTCTTTCACTGAGCTACAGGATAATAATACATGTTGGGGGAGGCCGCCAATGGTATGTCATAGACTTTGCACCACTGATGTAAAGCAGACAGAAGCTCACTCTCATCAAACCACACAGGACACTACAGTTACCAGAGCTGCCATATCAGTGTGAGGGCTCAGGAGGAAGTGAGGGAGACACATATGCCACACACACACACACACACACACACACACACACACACGAGGAAGTGAGGGAGACACATATGCCACACACACACACACACACACACACACACACACGAGGAAGTGAGGGAGACATATATGCCACACACACACACACACACACACACACACACGAGGAAGTGAGGGAGACACATATGCTACACACACACACACACACACACACACACGAGGAAGTGAGGGAGACATATATGCCACACACACACACACACACACGAGGAAGTGAGGGAGACACATATGCCACACACACACACACACACACACACGAGGAAGTGAGGGAGACACATATGCCACACACACACACACACACACACACGAGGAAGTGAGGGAGACACATATGCTACACACACACACACACACACACACACACGAGGAAGTGAGGGAGACACATATGCCACACACACACACACACACACACACACACACGAGGAAGTGAGGGAGACACATATGCCACACACACACACACACACACACACACACACACGAGGAAGTGAGGGAGACACATATGCCACACACACACACACACACACACACACACACGAGGAAGTGAGGGAGACACATATGCCACACACACACACACACACACACACACACACACGAGGAAGTGAGGGAGACACATATGCCACACACACACACACACACACACACGAGGAAGTGAGGGAGACACATATGCTACACACACACACACACACACACACACACACGAGGAAGTGAGGGAGACACATATGCCACACACACACACACACACACACGAGGAAGTGAGGGAGACACATATGCTACACACACACACACACACACACACACACACGAGGAAGTGAGGGAGACACATATGCCACACACACACACACACACACACACACACGAGGAAGTGAGGGAGACACATATGCCACACACACACACACACACACACACACGAGGAAGTGAGGGAGACACATATGCCACACACACACACACACACACACACACACGAGGAAGTGAGGGAGACACATATGCCACACACACACACACACACACACGAGGAAGTGAGGGAGACACATATGCTACACACACACACACACACACACACGAGGAAGTGAGGGAGACACATATGCCACACACACACACACACACACACACACACACGAGGAAGTGAGGGAGACACATATGCCACACACACACACACACACACGCACACACACGAGGAAGTGAGGGAGACACATATGCCACACACACACACACACACACACACACACACACACACGAGGAAGTGAGGGAGACACATATGCTACACACACACACACGAGGAAGTGAGGGAGACACATATGCTACACACACACACACACACACACGAGGAAGTGAGGGAGACACATATGCTACACACACACACACACACACACACGAGGAAGTGAGGGAGACACATATGCCACACACACACACACACACACACACACGAGGAAGTGAGGGAGACACATATGCTACACACACACACACACACACACACACACACGAGGAAGTGAGGGAGACACATATGCTACACACACACACACACACACACACGAGGAAGTGAGGGAGACACATATGCTACACACACACACACACACACACACGAGGAAGTGAGGGAGACACATATGCCACACACACACACACACACACACACACACACACGAGGAAGTGAGGGAGACACATATGCCACACACACACACACACACACACACACGAGGAAGTGAGGGAGACACATATGCCACACACACACACACACACACACACGAGGAAGTGAGGGAGACACATATGCTACACACACACACACACACACACACACACACGAGGAAGTGAGGGAGACACATATGCTACACACACACACACACACACACACACACACACACAGCAACATATCTGCAAAGGACTTCGATCAACAGCACCGGTTTCATGCTAGATGGGGAGGAAATGTGAAATGACTATCTCCATTCATGAACATTTTACCCCATGTGAGCAAGGGTGAGGTCAACACCTACTCGATCAGTCACACTGAGGCAAATGCTGAAGAAAAGGGATATACGGAAGCCTGAAATACAAAGCAAAATTCTCCACCCGTGTTAGTACTTTTGTTCAGGTCCCAAGTTTCCAATTTACCTTCATAAATGGCTACTCGTAAATCTTGGCGTAAATAGACAAATAAAGTGCTGGATGGAGATTCAAGTGTCTGAGAACTGACTTCACAAACCCATCCCAGCTCCCGCCTTAAATCAGTTGCCTCTGTCCTTTCCCGCCCAGTCTGATGTTGCAGGTCAACAGCTCACCATCCACAACAAGGACAACTGAGCCTGCTAAGCTGAATGCTGACAGCTCCTCTAAAACCCAACATGACACCAAAAGCTCAAGTTCAATTTAACCCTTTTAAGACATTCATTACTAGGGCAAGTAAACCACCCAGCAAAAGCAAAGAATGCCCTCAGTTGTACAAGCACAGAATTCCCGTCACTGGGCCCAGCCTCCGCCAGCTCCCTTCTACACATGGCACCAGCAGGTGGCTGGCATGCAGGGCAGAGCAGGCACATTCCATCCAGCACTGACAGGACATCTGAATGGCCGAAATTTAAGGGGAGTACAAATGTCTTTAACGAGAAGAGCCCTGTTTAGTTGGTGACACATGTTTAGTGCTTGGGGCGCCATGGAGAATGTTGGGTGCCGGTCACTCACCTGCTCAGCAGCCCCGGACTCTCGTTTCAGGATGGCCTCGGCTGCCTTGTTGTTCTTGTAGGTCATGGCACAGGCAAAGGGGGTCAGGCCCTGCCTGTCTCGGACATTCAGGTGGATGTCAGGGTGGGAAATCAGCAGCTGAATGATGACGCCGTGTTGGTTGCTGATGGCCACATGGACAGGCGTTCTTCCTTCTGCATCCTGTGGGGACAAGGCACAGATTTCAATGTCCAAGCAAAGATAAAACCCAGGAAAAATATGAAGGGGAATAACCTGTAAACAGAATTCAGTTCTGAGAATCAATACTGCCACTCTGTATTTGAAATCAGCTTTTCAAGAGGCCAAACACAAAGATGACTGACAGCCACTCCCCGTTACCTCCACGCTCCAGTGACCAGGGGCACAAACACATTTGGTTTAGAAAAGCTGTGATATGGGCTTTCCTGGTGGTGAAGTGGTTCGGAATCCGCCTGCCAATGCAGGACACACAGGTTCAAGCCCTGGTCCGGGAAGATCCCACATGCCGCAGAGCAACTAAGCCCGTGTGCTACAACTACTGAGCCTGCGCTCTAGAGCGTGCGAGCCACGACTACTGAAGCCCATGCACCTAGAGCCCGTGCTCTGCAACAAGAGAAGCCACCACAAGAAGCCTGTGCACCGCAACGAAGAGTAGCCCCCGCTCGCCGCAACTAGAGAAAGCCCACGTTGCAGCAACGAAGACCTAACGCAGCCAAATATAAATAAATAAAATAAATAAATTTATATATATATAAAAAAAGCTGCAGTCACCCTCACCTCTAAGTTAAACCACTACTTATCTGGCTGCAGGGCCAGATAAATCTTTTCTGTTTTTGGCCGCACCGTGCGGCACGTGGGATCTTAGTTCCCCAACCAGGGATCGAACCCATCCCCTGTATTAGAAGAACCTTAACCACTGGACTGCCAGGGAAGTCCGCTGCACACAAATCTTTACAGGCTAGAACGTTGAAAAGCATCAAGGAACGTAACTCAGGGATGCCCTATTGAGCTACTAGAACATTTTCCTAAACACAGTACTCAGCTTGGGATAGGAACAAATTCTCAATGGAAATCTGTAACTAATGTGGACAGGAGGCAAAGAAAAGTTGATTGAACGAATCTTCCTCACTTTGTAGAAAGGACAAAGGCAAAGAGACGAAAAGTCTTAACCTGAAATCATTAAAACTGCTAGACAGGCTACATGACCCAAGAGACAGTCACTTCATGTGTCCGTCCCTTAGGCCCATTCATGGAAAAGCAGAGGCCCGAGACCAGAGACTCTGCAAGGTCCCTGGCCATAAGAGGTGATTTCCCCGATTCTGGGGTTACCATCCATCTTCCTGCAAAAGAGACACTCTCCTTACCTGTGCATTTACATTGGCACCAAACTCCAGAAGACACTGTATCGTCTCTTCCAGCCCCCAGGAGGCTGCCAAATGCAAGGGGGTCTGCCCATCTCTGGCCTCTTCCTCTCCTTCTCCATTAGCACCAGGTTGTCTGGGACTATTCACATCGCAGCCACTGAAAGGAAGGGGAAGTAAAAGGAACGCATGCTTCCCCGAGCCTGAAGGCATGCTAACAGGTGTAAAGCAGCAGCCTTATCCAACCCAACAGAAAGGCTGCCACCACCAGGGACTGCAGTCCTTGGTTCTTGGCCTCAAATACTGGTGCGTGTGTCCTGCTCCCACAGATTTTTTTCTTTTATTTTTGGCCACGCCACGTGTCTTGCAGGATCTTAGTTCCCCGACGAGGGATGGAACCCGGGCCCCTGCACTGGAAGCGCAGAGTCCTAACCACTGGACTGCTAGGGAATTCCCTTGCTCCCATAGATTCTTTGGCAATTGCTCCTGGGGGCAACGTGGGTATCAGAACTCTTAAAAACTCCCCCAGGGGACCTGCATGCATTTAAAGTTTGAGAATTACTGCTCTAAAGCTTTCCTGAATAACCTCACCTCCCACACCTCCTGCACTCTGAGGCCGTGGAGGCTGGCATGACTCAGGCATCTTGGTGGAGCCCTGCGGAGGCCATTCGGTCTCCTCCACCCCAGCCTCCCGGTCTCACTGTGTGAACTGGTCTGATGTGACTACAGGGACCTATATGGCTCCCAAAGCAGGAAGTTGGCTTAGCTTTTAGATTCTTTGATCTGGGCACATAAGTCCCTCTCCCTGGCTGACTTGATCTGACAGAACAATGACCCTCTCTAGCCTTCATTACAAAGGTCAAGCTAGCTACGGGCAGGTCAAGACTATAGTTGGAGTAAATGAGAAAAGGGCTAGTTTGCAATACACTGAATAAGATCTGGAGGGATACTCAGGCCTCTCAGACCTGCGAATAAGAAAGCAGGCGGTAGACTCGTCGTTTCCATCAATGGCTCTATGCAGCAGGGTCTGAAGGCACCCACTAGGCCCTGGTCCCCAGCACGTGGCATCACAGCCATGTCTGACCTGCAGGAAAACACAGGTCACTCACAAGCACTGCCAAGCAAAGGTAAACACGTTTATTACCATCTGTGAGCCCTACGCACACAGTTTTCAGGCAAGATACAGTAGATAGTTAACTGAGATTTAGTTTAATCTGTTCCATTCGTTAGTTTTACAAACACTGATTAAAATCTGCTCGGTGCAAGTTTTTGCACTAGGTCCTGCGGGAGGGGTTTGAGAAATAAAAGGAAGATATGTTTGATTAGTACCCTCTAGAGCTGTGTCCTAGAAGGGACAGAAAACACACACAAATGCCCGCATACACACACACGAGCCCCCAGTAACACACACCTGTAAACAGCAGGTAATTTCAAGAACAGTTGGATAAAACCCCCAGGTTTAAAATGCCTTTATGTCACATTTCAGGCCCTTCAGAAAACTAAATGAGCTTCTGGGGCTACCTCCACTTTTGGAGCCTGTCTTCTGAATAAGGGGGACAAACCTGAGATTTGAGAACTTATCACTGTGGTGACAGTGAGGACATCCCACAGCCAGTTAAGGCACCACCAGAGCAGACCCCTGAGGAAATGCCTCAGCTCTCTTGCTTCTTGGTAGTTTTCTTGGTAGTTTTCTTGATAAAGACACCCTACGAAAAGGTGTTGGCCAAGGCTACGTTGAACCGCAAGCTTCTTTAACATGACTTTTGACTGCTTGTCCTTGACCCAATCTGTTACTTGGTAGATCTCATGCTCCTTATGATTGCTACGGAGGTCCCAAATCCATCTCTGATACAAAATATCCCCATGTGTAAACGGAGCTGAAGTTGAGCTTGTCTCACCAGAGTGGATGCGATGTCCTCCAGATTATGTGCCAGCGCAAGCCACAGTGGGGGGTTCCCCTTCTCATCTGGCACAGACATGTCAGCTCCTCGGGTGCATATGGCATCCACGACAAGGGGAAGCTGATTTCTGATGGCCAGCTGAAGAGCCGTCTCTCCATCCTGAGTCCTGCTGGGACATGGACACCAAAACCAATGTTTGTATCTGGGGCCAAATGATAAAGCGTGCCCTTCTGGGCATCCTAGAGGCCAGAGTCCACTGTATCCCTTAAACACACTTCACCCACATTTATTAATATTCTTTCAGAGAAAGTTAGCCTGTCAATAGCATCTGTCCCTCCTGTCTTTTTAAAAAATACAGCCAGGCTATCCTATTGCACAGAGAAGATAACTGCCAAACATCCCAGCATGCTGAAATCTTACAGGCATACAGCTGCTTTCAACAGCATCTGAATAGAATGTCACCCCAACTACCCACTTGACAAAACACTTTCACCCACTCAGTCATTCTGGGTCAGCTGACATTGGAGATAAAGATAAATTCCTTTGAAAAAGCAAAAATAATAAAAATTTAACTGTGTATTTTCACCCCTCAAGCCTTTTGATAGCTCATCTGTTGGAATGTTCTTCATTATAACTGAAAATTCCTACTTAAACAATTGATTTTGGACTGTCCTTTTTAATGAGATTTGTGCAATATTGTGCCCTGGTCTCGAAAGGTTCAAATAAGAGCAAAGCACACAATTCTCCTTCTGAGTCTATGATTACATTTAATTACAACACTGTATTGGTACTTTTTCAGAGTCACTGTTTCTCTCCCTTTAACAGGGAACAAAACTCTTTTCTACAAGCAAGGCTATGAACCGTCTCAACTAAACGCGGCCTGGTGCTGTGGCGGACTGCTGTTCCAGCCCACCTGACGTTTATGTCTGCCTGGTGCTCCAGGAGAAAGAGCGCACTCTTGCTGTCCTGCCGCTGCATGGCCATGTGCAGCAAGGTCTGCCCGTCGGACATGGTGTCGTTGATGCAAGCCCCGGAGCCCAGCAGCTGGGCTGCGATCGTGTGCATGCCTGGGAAAGAGACAAGCCCCGATTAACGTGGGCTCAGCTTCTCCCACTTCATTAACCTCTTACTACAACAAACACCCTCTCAACTTTGCAAAGCCAGCAGTTCTCCACTGGATATTACGGGCTGAACCCAAACAGAAAGGCTGTCCTACAACAAATGATTAGCTCCAACCCTTCCACCTCCCTTCCTCTAGCGCCCACTGTCTGGCGTATGTCTGTCTGCAGCCCCTGGCACCACCTTACCAGTCCATAATGCCAGGCCCAGCACAGTTTGGTCTCGGGAATCCTTGAGGCTGAAGTCTGGAATAATTTGCAGGTTGTTGGTGGCATGAAGAGCATTAGCTAAATTTTTTAAAAGAAAAAGAACACTTGATTTCACCATCCCATGGATCCCATTTAAAGTATTCAAGAGACTACCAGCTCAATTTCAAACTGACTGACTGATCATTTCTATACAGAGAACTGATAAATCTTGTTGTGGGAAGTGGAAGCCAAGACATTTGATATTTTGAAGCAAAGTTTATGAGGAAAAATGAATGGTTTTAAAGGTTAAAATACTGAATCTTCACAAAAGGAAAACAGCGTCCACTATGGAAACACACATTAATTACTTGATTACTGAAAAGAGGATCAAAACAATGCCCTGGTGACATTTCCCTAACACATAAGTCCTACCATCGTATACCTCCTGTGTGGGCTAAGAAAAAGGCATGGCCTATCTAACACCCCACTTCCTTCCATGAGCTCAGTGCTAAAAGATGCCGGCCTTAACAAGGACACAGGAAAGAGTAAAACAAATTTCAAGGCAGGAAAGAGAAAAATTGGAAGATGACTTTCTGAGGCAAACGGGCCTCCCTCGTGGCAGGGGCTTCCCTCGGCCCCTCTTTCTGGCTCCTCTCTCATGGTTCACCTGCCAGGGAGGCTCAGAGGTGGGCGAGAGAGCTGACCAGCTCGTGGAAGACCGGCGGCGGCAGAGTTTCCAGAGACAGTGCTCACGCCAAGGCAGAACTCTGCTTGACCCGCACTGAAGTGGCCTGGGGCCACACCCCACAACACCAGAGGAGCAGCCAGAGACTCTAAACCTTAACCCCGCGGGTGAAGTGGGCAGGCCCCATCCTGAAAACGTACACAGAGAAAAACAGTAGCCAGAGCCAGAATATATGCTTATCTGGTTTGACCGCAAAGGATTTTTGGGGTAAGAAAACTCACCAATAAAAGAAACATCAACTCTGTCATTAACTACTCAAAACCACTGTGCAAAGGTCACGGTGATGGGCAGTAATCCCTAACTACCTACCTTTTTGCTCTAGGATGACAGACACCACATCTGGATGATTATAGGCAATCGCCATGTGCAGTGGTGTCTGCAGGTAGACGCTGCTGTCCGCTGAGCTGGGCAAGGATGCAGGCTGCTTTGGTGAAGGCAGGGCCTCCTCCGTCTGTAGGTTTGGGTTGGCTCCCTGCTGCAGAAGCTCTGCAGTGAGGTTGGCCAGGCCATGCTGACAGGCCGTGTGCAACGGGGTTTCTCCCTGAACAGAAATGAATAGTCCCAGTCAGAGCACTTCAGCCTAGGAGGCCCCTTCACAAAGGGACAAAGACAGCCTACGTGCTGCAACTCAGGTCCCCAGTGCCAGGCACAGCCCCCGGCTCATCCTGTCACCAGCTCCATGAGGTCTGTCCCACTCCTCAGGTCTCCTCTCCTTCCCTTTCTCCTGTGCCATCATCCTTAGTTCCTCCAATGTCCTCCCAAGCACCCTCCAAACACCCTGGGTCCTCATCTTCTGCATTTCCACCCTTCACTTAGTTTTTAGAATTATGTTGCTAATTATAAAAATAATACATTATTATTATTATTAAACAGACAACCTCCGAGCATCACTAAAATAAACACTGTAGAAATCAGAAAAGCCTCACATCCACAGCCCCACAGATAAGCGGTGCTGTCAGTCGACCGTCACAGCTTTTTCAACCCCCTCCAGCACACTGATGCCCTGATTCTTTCACCAGCTTGTACCAACCTCATCTTGAATTCTGATCAAGAAACACCTCTTTCCCCCACTTTTTAAAATTAAAAAAATTTTAATTGGTATTAGAGGTACCTGATTCAATATTCAAAAGGTGCAAGAGTATACACTGAAAAGAAGTTTCCCCTCATGCATTCCCCCCCACCTACCCAATTATCCTCCCCTGAAGGAACCATTATTACCAGTTTCATGTTTCTCTCCAGTGACGGAATATTCACACAAAGACATATACACATGTGTATATATGTGTGAATACATATACGTGTACACCTGTACACACACACACACACACACACACACACACTGGATCTTTTCACCCAAACAAACTGAACATACTGCTCTGCACCGGCTCCTACAGAAGCTACACATCCTCACTGTTAGAGTCCAAGAACTTCACCTACAAGGCCTGCTGTGAAAAACAGCAAGATCTCACCTTGTTTTCCCTAAAAAAAATTCTCCCTTCCCAGAGGGAACCACTTTGAATGCTTTGAGCGGATTTTGTAATTTCCTCATTTCTAGCTAACGTGTTTTTATTGCCGCCTCTTGATCTTCCCCGGTGTGGGATCCCCTGTGGGTCCTGCCACTGTGATCTCACCGGGTGATAAGGATTTGGCTCTTTCATTTCTCTCCCCCGTGGACCCCTTCCCACCCCACCCTCTCCCTATAGCCTCCTCCTCGGGCTGTCTTCTGCTCCAGCCCTTCCCCCCACACAGCCTCCCTGGGTACGCTTATCTACGCCCATGACTTCTACCAGGGAATACAAGCAGGGGACTCTCAAACCAGGATCTCCAGCCTTGTCTATATATCCAATTTTCCCACTGCCTGCAGGATATCCCTGCCTGAATGTTTAAAAAGGAGTTCAACAATCACAAAATGGAATTCACTCTCCCCACAGCAGTTCTTCCCCCTGGCCAGTCCCCTGCTTCTCTTCTTGGATCCAACACAACCGTCTTAACACCTCTCCAGCCCTTGCTTCTGAGAGCCACAGAGGTAGGTCCCATGGACCATCATTCTGCAATTCCTCTGAAACCCATCCCATTGGGTCCAAATCTAGTATCAGAGGTCAGGACAAGCCATTGCTTGTCTAGATGATTCCCATCTGGCTCCAGCCTGGATCTCAATGGTACATCCACCCCACCAGCTATCCCAGGAAGCTTTCTCAACCCAAAAATGATCATACTGCTTGTCTACTTCTGTGGATTTTCTCTTCCCACAGGATAAAGTCGAAAGACCTTAAACCAGCATTCCAGACCTGTCTCCAGTGTCATTCTCACTTGCTTTCAAGTCGAGTCTCCTCTGTGCCTCTACATCTTAAGGTTTCACCCAGTTTTGCTCTGAAGGGTATCAGAGAAGGAATAGGGTAGACAATGTGGGCTCAAGGGAGAATTTCTTCTAAAGTTGAGAGACAGTAGAGCATGTCTGTATGCTATTAGAAATGAACAGTGGGCAACACTGATGATACAGGAGAGACACAGACAGAGGCAGACACACATAATGGCAGGAGCAAAGCCAAGAAACCAGCCGCTGGTGCATACAGGGCCATGCCATCATTCTAGCTGGAGAGCAGGCCGGGTGCAGGTTTAGGTGCAGACAGATTAGTAGATTTAATGGTGGGAAAACATGGCGCTGCCCTCCCCCCTGTGCTTCCACGACACATTGATTTGTCTCATATGCCAAGCTTACTGTTTACTGCTCTGCCCAGCGCTGTTGAGAGAAAATGCAACTGTATGTTGTAGTGCCTGAGTCTTAATACTGGTTCCGTTATTTACGAGTCACTTAACCTCTCAGAACCTCAAGGTTCTTTACCCTGAAATGAGGGATTTACAGATGTTGATAATGTCTCTTCAACACATGCTGCTTCTAGATCCACTGTGAGAACTGAAAGGGATAACCTTAAAGCTCCTAGCACAAAGTCGCTGTAGAATAAATGTGATCTTAAAGATAAACACATCCTCCCTGCCTGAAAATTATAAAGTAAAAATAACTATTATTTAGTTTCTAATGTCCCAGATGTTATGCTAATAAGCACTTAAATTTATCATTTATTTTTATCTTAACCACACCTTATGAAATCAATATTAACCCCACTTTACCGATGAAAACTGAAGCTCAGAAATGTTAAGCAACTTGCCTAAGACCACATACAGCAGGATGGGAAATGGAAAACCTAGTAAATCCAGGAATGTCCAACCCGAAAGGCCCCCCTTTAACACTGCACCATCTGCCTTAGCTTGAGATACGACTAAATAAACATTCACATAGGAGAACTTTAGCAAATGTAAAATGTTACAAAAAATTAAGATGCTAATATGGTAGGTTTTTGTGTCCATGTTTGCTAATCTCTAGTAGACCATGAAGTCCACAGTGTATTGTTTAGGACCTGACATGCCACAAATGCTTAAGAAGTGCTTGCTGAATGAATCGATCAACAATATTTGAGGATAAAAGCATCTATTAGACTCTGGTTTTTTAACAACGTCCATGTATTTTTTTTTTTTGGACAAAAATTGAAGAGAATCTATTCTGTTTTTTCCTACCCATCCACCACTGCCATTTCTTCCACAGACCAAAGCCACTTCACCTGGCTGCCCTGTCACACTTACCCACTTGTTTCTGTGGTTGACGTGGGCACCATTGGTTGCCAGGAAAAGAGCTGCTGCCTCATTTCCTGCTTCAGCTGCCCGCTGTAGTAAGCAATTTCCTAGGAGAAAATGCGCATATTCATTCTTCCATTTGCATAAAAATGAGGTCAAGTTCCACACTGCACCACACCCTGCCCTTCCCTACCACCTTTCACAACTTACAAGCCCACACCAGACGTAGGTGAAATTTAAGTCTACACAGGCACCCTGTGTGTGGACACAGAGACTCAAATGAGCCTGTGTGGGGAGAAAACACTTGGTCTGGAAGTCAAAAGACATTCATTCCTCCCTGGATTTCCCACTAGCCACCTCCTAGGACCAGGGGGAAGCTATGTCTCCTTACCAGGGTTGGTTAGAACACAATTTCTCAACAGCAGTGCTGCTGACATTTTGGGCCAGATAATTCTTTGCTGTGAGGAGTCTGACCTGTACACAGTGCAATATTTAGCAGTATCCTTGGCTTCTGCCCAACAGATGCCAATAACACTCTCAACCTTATTTTTTTTTAAATTAATTAATTTATTTATTTATTTTTGGCTGCGTTGGGTCTTCGTCGCTGCGCGCGGGCTTTCTCTAGTTGTGGTGAGCGGGGTCTACTCTTCGTTGCGGTGCACGGGCTTCTCATTGTGGTGGCTTCTCTTGTGGCGGAGCATGCGCTCTAGGCACGTGGGATTCAGTAGTTGCAGCACTTGGGCTCAGTAGTTGTGGCACACGGGCTTAGTTGCTCTGCAGCATGTGGGATCTTCCCAGACCAGGGCTGGAACCCGTGTCCCCTGCATTGGCAAGTGGATTCTTAACCACTGCACCACGACCTTCAACCTTATTGTGACAATCAAGACTGTCTACAGATGTTACCAAACGTCCCTTCGGGGGTGAGGCTTGGGAAGTCATCTCTAAGAACCTCTGGGGTAGATGACCATTTTGGAGACACTGTGAGCTGAAGTTCTACCAGAAAATGCTCCTTAAATACTTTAGTTTTACTCCTATGGCCTTAAATATGTTTGTTCTTGGCTTAGAAATGCTTTACTTCACACTATCACTCTTCTAAATAAAAATCTTAGAAAGAAAAAAACAATAGGAAAAACTCTCTTTGACATAAACCACAGCAAGATCTTTTTTGACCCACATCCTAGAGTAATGAAAATAAAAACAAAAATAAACAAATGGGACCTAATTAAACTTAAAAGCTTTTGCATAGCAAAGGAAACCATAAACCAGATGAAAATACAACCCTCAGAATGGGAGAAAATATTTGCAAAGGAAGCAACAGACAAAGGATTAATCTCCAAAACATACAAACAGCTCATGGAGCTCAATATCAAGAAAACAAACAACCCAATTAAAATGAGCGGAAGACCTAAATAGACATTTCACCAAAGAAGACATACAGATGGCCAAGAGGCACATGAAAAGATGCTCAACATCACTAATTATTAGAGAAATGCAAATCAAAACTACAATGAGGTATCACCTCACACCTAACAGAATGGCCATCATCAAAAAATCTACAAACAAACAAACAAACAAAAAATCTACAAACAATAAATGCTGGAGAGGGTGTGGAGAAAAGGGAATCCTTTCGCACTGTTTGTGGGAATGTAAACTGACAGCCACTGTGGAGAACAGTATGGAGGTTCCTTAAAAAACTAAAAATAGAACTACCATATGACCCAGCAATCCCACTACTGGGCATATACCCTGAGAAAAACCGTAATTCAAAAGGACACATGTATCCCAATGTCCACTGCAGCACTATTTACAATAGCCAGGACATGGAAACAACCTAAATGTCCAACAATAGATGAATGGATAAAGAAGATGTGGTACATATATACAATGGAATATTACTTGGCCATAAAATGGAATGAAATTGGGTCTTTTATAGAGATGTGGATGGACCTAGAGTCTGTCATACAGAGTGAAGTAAGCCAGAAAGAGAAAAACAAACATCGTATATTAACACATATATGTGGAATCTAGCAAAATGGTACAGATGAACCTATCTGCAGGGCAGGAATAGAGACGTAGACGTAGAGAACGGACATGTGGACACAAAGTGGGAAGGGGAGGGTGGGACGAATTGGGAGATTAGGATTGACATATATACACTACAATGCATAAAACAGACAGTTAGCAGGAACATGCTATAAAGCACAGGAAGCTCCTCTTGGTGCTCTGTGACGACCTAGATGGGTGGGGTGGGGGTGGGAGGGAGGTCCAAGAGGGAGGGGACATAGGTATACATAGAGCTGATTCACTTCCTTGTACAGCAGAAACTAAAACAACATTGTAAAGCAATTATACTCAATAAAAAAAATTTTTTTCTTTTCTTCTTTTCCTCTTGAAATGGTTTTAGTCCCAGAACAGTGTTTTCTCTATTAAAATCCATTTCCTTTTTGGATAAACACAAGTCTCACGTTCTACAGCTATGCTATTTGAAAACTCAAAATAAATTAAATACCAGGACTAAAACCAAGGAAAAGCAACGGGACAAAGGACTGCTTTGTTTCCATGCCATTTTTATCTTTTCCCTCAGAGAAAGTGATTCCACGCCTAGTTGAGAGTCTTTCTAATTGAGAGACTCCTAATAAGAGTCCCACTTTCACTTCTGTAGTCATGCCAGTGTACACAATAACTAAATCATATACCTCCCTACAGAACAAAGATAACCTGCAACTGCTAAAACATTACTGATATGTCTATGAAAACTCAAAGTATATAATGTAAAATTGACAGAACTAGCAAGAAAAATGGACAAATCCATAATCGCAGTGACCATTTCTAATATACCTCCCAGAAACTGACAGATCAAGGAGCCCAAAAGTTAGTAAGCTAATGAGTAAGATCTGAACAGCACAATGAACAAGCTTGATTTAATGGACGTAAACAGAGAATGCTACATGCATCCTACAATTAAAGAATGCAATTCTTTTCAAGTACATGTCAGACTTCCATAAAAACTGTATCTCTAAGAGTCTAACATTCAAGTCCGAAACACTAAAGAACCGATCTCTTATATGTCACACTCTTCTACAACGCAGTTAAATCAGAAATCAGTGGAAGTATGGTCAATAACCAACAAACATTTATAAATTAAAAGCTATTTAGTAACTATCTCATTTCCAGAGAATCTTTAGTCTAAAACACAGTTCTACCTGTACTCCCCATCCTGTAGTACTGTTGCCTTTAGCTTTTATGTCACCCAAAGGGTGATTTCATTTGACCTTTATTTAAAGTTAATTAGTAACTTCTTTTAGGGGAAGGGATATTTAATATCTATCTTTTTTTTTTTTTTTTTGGCCAGTTCCCCTCATTAGTGGCACTTACCCATGCTTTTTATACACTGCTAGCACTCAATACTGAACCATATGGAATCCCGCTCCTTAAAATATCCCCATGTTTTATTTAGTCAGATCAAGGACATATTCACATTAAAACAGTGGTTCTCAATGTATGGTCTTTGGATTCGTAGGGGTTCCTCAGAGTCTTTCAGGGGGTCCAGGAGGTCAAAACTATTTTCATAATAATAATACTTGATGTTATCTGCTTTTTCCCCCTGTGCTGACATTTGCACTGAGGGCACAAAAGCAATGGTGGATCAAACTGGAGAGCCTTAACACAAATCAAGGCAGGGGCCCCAAAATGTACTAGTGGTAATCACTGTACTCCTCACGGCCACGCACTCGGTCAAAAACATAACCAGTTTCACTTACGGTGGCCCTTGATAAAGCAGTAAAAGTTACTAACTTTAATAAATCTCAGCATTGAGTACATGTCTTTAAAATTCTGTGTGACAAAATAAGAAGTATGCATAAAGTATATATAGTATGTTACATCTGTTGTGTAACAAATTACACAAGTTGTCTCAAAGGAAAGCACTTGTGCCATTGTTTCACTGCAAGCTGAACTAACAGCTTTTTCATGGAACACCATTTTTACTTGAAAGAATGACTGCTTAACAAACTATGGTTATTCAAACCTGAGCATTTGACAGACAATTTCTTAAAAAGTAAGCCTGTCTCTGTAAGAAAAACAACTGGCAATACTTCCACCAAATGACAAAATTTGATCTTCCAAGTGAAATTCGAATTTTGGAAAACTTTTGTCTGCAACTGTAAGTTTAACAGCTTCTCAATACTGAAAGACTTTTCCAATGAGATCAGTGGTGATATTAATAAATGTGATTCTAAAATAAATGAACATTTTGAAGATCTGCCTAACTCAGTGAAACAAGATTTTCCAAAAGACTAAGGCATGATGTTCCAAAATCACACATGAAGAAATCCATTCAAAGCACACACAGAGGGGCTTCCCTGGTGGCGCAGTGGTTGAGAGTCCGCCTGCCGATGCAGGGGACACGGGTTCGCGCCCCGGTCCGGGAGGATCCCACATGCCGCAGAGCGGCTGGGCCCGCGAGCCATGGCCGCTGAGCCTGCGCGTCCGGAGCCTGTGCTCCACAACGGGAGAGGCCGCAGCAGTGAGAGGCCCACATACCGCAAAAAAAAAAAAAAAAAAAAAAAGCACACACAGACCATGGATTTTATATAACAGAGTACAAAAAGTTCACCGATATAGTTTCAGATTCCATATTGCAACTAACCTTAAAAAAATTATCCCTTGATAAATTCTTCTCGCTGTAGTATCAAAGAAATATATCCACAATTATCTGAAAAGGCTCTTAAAATATGCCTCGTTTTCCAACTACATCACTGTGTGAGGGTATTTTCTTTAACCAAAACAACGTATCTCAAAAGACTGAACACAGATGCAGATACTAGAAACCAGTCACTCTTCCAACTACATTTTGTTCTGAAAGTTATTCTTCATAAAAAAGTTATATGTCAACATAAAATTGTTTGTTGTTATTATAATTAATACATCTTTTAAAAATTTCTCAGTTTTAATTTCTAACATGGTAAATACCAAAGATATCCACTTAAACAAAAGCTCTTTGAGATATAATTTTTAAGAGGGTGAAAAGAGTTCTGAGACCAAAAAGACTGAAATTCACTGCATTAAATAAATAGAAGTGTTTCCGCTTAACGGACTTATCGAGTCTGGCTAGATTTTTGGAAGCACAAGATCAGGCTTTTTACTATGGTTAAAATTACGTACAAAATAATTCTCATAATAGCATGCCGTTCAGTTTTTAAATTTTTGGTAAAAACACTGACAACATTTCATGGGGTCTCCAGACTTGAGCATCAGCTCTTAGGGGTCTGTGTTTTACCTGTTATTGCATCAGGTGCATTGGTGTTACTGCCACGCTGAATGAGTCTGGCTGCAAAGCTATTTTCATCAAATGAAGTCCCATTTACCACAGGGAGGTCTTCAAAGGGATTTACGGACTGGTCGGAAGACATAGTGATGTACTGCACGGCAAGCCACAGAGCTGTGCTGCCCTCATGGTCTTTCAGCTCTAAATCTAATCTGGAATGAGGAAGCAATGTGAATAGCAAGTAAAATCATCTTCTGACACTCTGTACTGTCAACAGCCTCATTCTTTCTCTTTGTACTTTATGAATGACAATTTTTTATTTTACTTTTACTTATTAAAATGGATAATGCTAAAAGACATTTTATGAGAATCATTTTTCACTCACAATCCCACCCTCACAACTGCTTTTTCATTTCTCCATGTCTCCCTACGTACTGTTTACACTGCAGCAACTGGTTGAACACGTATTCATTCCTGGCCATGATGGACAAGTGTAAGGGAGACCTACAGGATGAAGAAGAGGTGTCAATTCAGGACAGGCCCAGTTCAGGACTACTCACAGCAGGAGGCAACTAGAATCCACAAGAAATTCCCCATTTCTGCCAGAGTTTCTTTTTCTATCCTGACAAACAGTTTTCCAAAACCATGACCAAGTATCAAAGGATGAAACTGGATTTGAGTATATGTTACAATTTATTCAAGTAGCCAAAAGAACAAGAATCAATAAAAGGAAGAGATATAAAATACTCTTCAATTAAATACTGACCCTCATTGAATGTATATGTACTCATGTTTTTAAAACAAATAAAACAGTAGTTTCTGCCACAGGTATGCCTACTTTTCCCTACATATCCTCCACAATTCTGAACAGAAATTTTTTTCTTCCCATAATTCTCTGTTATACTCAAACACATTATGAGTGGCAACGATAGGAATTGATTAACCACTCTTCACTGCTTTTATTTAGCCCTCATGTGCCCTGAGGAAGATGGCCACCACAGAGCACAGGGACTCCCAGGCTGGTATCTATCTCAGAAGTACAGAATGCCAGAATTTATTACACTTGGGGGAAAAAGATTAAGGAATCACAAGAAAAAAAGGAATCCAATTATTTTGGGAAATAAGGTAATTATGACATTATACTGAGTTCATGGAGATCCACCTTATTTAAGTACCTTACTCATCACACAAATCTATTTTCCTATTCTGACAATCTCACAGTTATTTTTTGACAGGGTTTTTTAAAGGGATAAAAAACTGAGCTGCTATGGTAAGAAGTGGGTCCCCCTAGTGCTGGTGATTCAGGTGGCTTAACTCCCTTCAATGCCTCACACACTGCTGTCCCAGAGATAAGCAGCCCGTTCTCAGATTCTAAACCACAGGGAATCCTCAACCAAATATTTCCGGGAAGGGGCAAAAGGAACATGACAACGACTATCAGTATGCTGTGGAAGATGGCAAGCTGTGTGGACAGAGCTGTCTAAAGCAGAGGTACTTACAAGAAGGTGGAAATGGAGTTTTGTGGAGATGACAGAAACTGCTTAAAGATCCAAGGACCTCAGTTACCCAGGATGGAAATGGTTTCCCCAAATGCCTCTGGCCTTAGTCATCTCCCTCATTTGCAAAACGAATCAATGTTTGTAACTTCCATAAAATTCAGAGTGAATAATGCTGAACTAAAAAACATGAAGTCCCCGCCTGCCAGTTATGTGCCACCATAAAATAACATTCTGGGAACTGTGCTCAGAGCAGGTGATCTGCTCTCCGACTTACCTGCCCTTGCTGTCCTGCATGTTGGGGTTGGCGCCAGCCTGCAGGAGGGCCTCTGCAATCTGTGCCATCTCGGACATCACATCTGCTGAGTGTTTTTTTGAACTGTACGATGCTACAAGGTGCAACGGTGTCTCCTGGGCACCCAACGTAGCAGCATTGACAAGGGCCCCATTCTTAATGAGGAAAGTGGCAGCAAAGAGATCTCCTTGAAAGGAAACAACAGAAGAAATGGTCACACACGACAACACTCAGGGCAAGCTTTTCTGACCAATGCTTCCTCAAAAAGGTACCAGTCAGTAACCGTAGACAAAGAAGATTTCATCATTGAGATCATGGACTTACATACTCAAATTGAACTTCTGATGACCTCTTGTCATCTGTCCTGACCCCTCGCTTCAATATCACTCCACAATTTTAAGCATACCAGGCTTCTATCCTTCAAAGGTCATTAACTCTCATAAAGGGTTCCGAGATTCCTCCACAACGCAATTTATCTCCCTCTCTCATTCTTGACCACGGTCTATACCTAAGCAATACTTACCTCTAACCCGCTATGCTTGCAGTGGCTCTTGCAAAGGCACTTATGAGAAGTTTTCCTTTATATCTTGCAATACCGTTTCATCTTCTTCAACCATACTTCTGCTATCTGAATATCGAGAACGGGGCTTAGGATTTCAGGAGTGGCAAAGCTCTCAAGTCTGTTAGCTGTATTCCTGTATTATTCATCTGAATAATATGAGTTTCATCTAATCTTCAGTAGACATGGAATTTCAAAATCAACTGGTTTTCGATATTTCCCATCTGCTCTATTCGTTCTTCCAAGGGACCATCTTGCTGGAGAGTGTGAGCTCTGGCACTGACGTGGCTAGGCCACCACAGCCCCTCATATCCTGATTGGTCCATGTCTGATTTATTTTTGTATCTACCACTGTCTTATCCAAAACAGGCACCAGGGAAATGTTTGGGAAGAAAATGGATTGACTGGTTGAAGTTATAAGGTTCCACTTTAACAGAATGGCTCTAATTCCAATCAATTATGATTTTGGGTAACTTAAGAGTCCTCTAACCAGACGCTTCTGAAATCTTTTCATTCTTCTGTCCCCGATTTTTTTCTTGGGGGGTAGGGGAAGATACAATCTTTACCAGCATCGTGGGCAAAGGACCAAAGCTTAGATTTCTTTACAAAAAGATGTCGGTAGATCTCTGAAAGCAGCAGGTAACATGCATATCAGGGATTAGTCTGGGTCAGGCCTTTGCTGTCCATATGTACAAAGACATACTAGGGTTCTCAGTAGGGCCCTAATGTGTAATATGAACAAACCCCACAGAGATTCAGTCTAGGAGAGAATATGTAAAAACAATACATTAGCAATAGAATAAAATATCCTAGAGAAAGTCACTTACATTCTGGAAGTGGAAAGAAAATTTAGAATTATGAGGACAGAGAGCCTTAAAATGACAAATCTGATAAATAAAGTACTGGGGGAGAGGTGAAATGTGGTTTCATTATCTTTAAGCTTGGCATATATTCCAAACTAAGTAGTAAACAGATAGTAAAGCTAAAATATGTCAATAAAAAACTTATAATACACTATACACACAGAAGATAAACTGGGCAATACTGCACACAAAAATAAGGGTGCAGATCAATGGTTGGATTCAGATGGATGGCATAATAAAAGAACTTTTTATATCTTAAGCCCTCTTGAAAAGAATCATAGGGCTTCCCTGATGGCGCAGTGGATGAGAGTCCGCCTACCGATGCAGGGGACACAGGTTAGTGCCCTGGTCCGGGAAGATCCCACATGCCGCGGAGCAGCTAGGCCCGTGAGCCATGGCCGCTGAGCCTGCGCGTCTGGAGCCTGTGCTCCACAATGGGAGAGGCCAAAACAGTGAGAGGCCTGCGTACCGCAAAAAAAAAAAAAAAAAAAAAAAGTATCATAGCTTTTAGATTAGATTTACTTTATTCATAAGCACCGAAGTGTTTTTTTTTTTAACTTACACAAATATACATACATACAGTATATGCACCCTACACAAAAAGTTATTTAGGAATTATTGGCAACTGAAAATTGATGATGTTTTACATTAACAGAAAGTCAGCCCATGGATATACAGCCGAGAGGAAATAGACAACTGACATCGAAAAAGCAGAACAAAGGGAGGGAACAGAAAATGCCCAAAACACCATTTATAAAGTTTCTGTCGATAAGAAAACTTCTAATACATTTTAGAACGATTTCCATCAAAAACCGTTAAAGCAAAAACTGTTTGGTGCTTAACAGTTCCAATTACTTCATCACTTCACTCCCTGAAACTGCCAAGTAAATGTATAATGACTTGTCCACATAAAAATATTCCTAAGAATGTAGTTAACGTTTAAAAGAAATCCACACACAATTTTTCTTTCAGCAAAGCTCCCTGACTGGTTTCATTCAGGGACCAGGCAGTAACTTTCATTATTTAATTAACAAAAGCTGTAACTCATGCTGCGCCAGTTGGTGGCGTCCTCTGCAAACCTCCTGCGGACAGTTAGATAGGAGGACGCCGCTTAAGAGACCCACTGATTGATGTCGGTCATCAAGGATAATAAGCACAAGGAGACTGTTTTAAAAAGCGAGGATTCATCTTCTTGCCCAGATCCAGCTGATCAGAGGAGGTGGCACCCCTCTGGTCACGTGTATCTCCTGTGGACTCACCCACAGACGCTCTCGATACAAACTGACGGGAACACCTGCTTATTAGGGGGATCAGCGAGTCTTCTGGTTAGAGAGCCTAACGTGTGTCCACAACCAGACCTAAGCCTCATATATTAAGGATCTTCACTCCTATTACAATGAACGCAAAGTAAGGTTAACAGTTAAATTTCAGGTATATTACTCAATTTAATCATTTGGGCAGGTCAACGGACTGACAGCTCAAGGTGAAGAAGGAAAAGGTGAAAAAAATTCCTACAGAAATTGAAGCTGGTCGTGGCACTGCAACACAGGGGCAAGGTAAGAGCTGCAGGCTGACCCTACCACATGGTAGTCACTGGGCTAGGTGTGCTACTAACCTGTCTCTCAACAACCAGTAAAGCAGGTTCCTCACCTTACAGGTGAGGAAAAGGAGACTCAAGAATGGTTAAGTGACTTGTCCAAGGCCACAGAGTAAGTGGATGAGCCAGGATTCCCAGCTTGGTACATCCAGGCTCCAATGCCAATACTCCGTGCTCCACACCAGGCCACACTGCCACGTTCAACAATCAAGTTTACCATGCCCACACTGCAGCCCACGTGCTTGCAAGCAACTAATAAACTCAGAGCAGAAGATTAAATCGTCTGCAAACAAGCACCATAAATGCACCACCAATTCTTGGCAATTCTTGTAACTAAGCAATCATCAAAATATTTAGTAACTCATCAAAGATGTTTTTTCATCATACATAAGAATTTAAGTCCTTAAGAGGAAAGAGACATAATTCTGAGATTGTTTTTTTAGTAACAAGTTTATTTGTTTCCAAAATAAACATTTCAGACACTAAACAGTATGGGAAAGAATAGTTCCTGATGTGGTGGAAACTTTCCCCACTGAACACACATCCAGTGCTCAGCACCCAATGGCTTTGCACAGTGTGGAGGGGTGCTTGGGAAAAATGCATCTGCTCTTGACACTGACATACTCTAAGGATTTCCTTCCCAATGATGAACAAAATTTTCCTCTCCATCAGCCAGCATGCTTAACACTCTAATGCACGACTTAGAGGGATATTTATATTAAAGCCTATGCCCAAAAAGGGCAAAGCCACAGCTGCAACAGGACCTTATTTGAAGTAACTACATTCCACCAACTAGGAGCAACTTGTGAATGGGAAAAATGTGGCAGAGACAATAACAGTATAATAATGCACAACTGGAAGGTTAAACATACATGATTAAGATATGGGGAAACCATTACACGTATTCTGTTTTTGATGTCCACATGTAAACAAAAAAGTGGCCACAGCCAAGTACTTCAATCAAGTCATCTATCCCCCTACAAAATGAAGGCTTTGAGACATTTGAAAGGTTTCTTTCCATACTGGAACTCTACCCCTATATAGCTTTTCACTCTGTCAAAAAAATAACTACTGCAAAGTAGAGTCAGGCAGGATCCATTTGGGACTTAAGAATTATTAAGGCCATGGGAAAAGCAAAAGACTAGTACTTGTTTCCCTTTAATTCAATAAGGTGAAAATGCTTTGATCGTAATTCTATCATTTACATAGCTTCCCACTACTAATGACAATGTACTCAAACACAGCTACAATTTCAAATAACTTCCCAAGAACAAAATGAAACTTTATCACTTTGTCATGATCTATGAGAAGTCTATTCTGTAAAAGTGAAAACTCTGAATCCAAGAATATGTTTAAATATTCGTGTTCTTGATACTTTCCCTCTCTTACAGTAACTGATACAAGTAAAGTCTTCCTAGCACAATTTCTGGAGAAAGTGATGTATTGAATAAGCAAATAACACATCAATTGCTTACAAGTAAAAGGTACTTTTTCTATAAGTACCATCTTTCTAGCCTTCTTCTGGGGCTCCTGCTGACACTCTGAAGAGCCTAACCAAGAAGGCATAAGGCAATAGCTCTTCCATCTCTCTTCTGACCCACTGATCACAAATTCTAAATCATGTAGCCTGCAAGTACAGACTCAAGAAGCCTTTGAGAATCTGTGGAACAGGAACAGGGTCAGAGGGTCTTCAAAAGTTACCTGGATAAAGGTAAAATTGCCCACTGCAGAAAATATAAAATATGCTTCTTCCTACCTCTTTGGATGCCTTTATGTAACAAGCTCCAGCCATTCTTGTCCACCATGTCCACGTCAGCTTTGTGACTAACCAGAGTGGTGGCGATACTCTCTAGTCGTCGTGAAAGGGCTAGATCTAAAGCAAGATCTCCGTTATGATCCAACTCATTCAGCTTCCCAGGGAGCTGCACAGAGAAATTTGTAAATCAGCACCCATCCAGTAGAGAATACAACTAAATCTCTCACACTTTGACTCTTAAAAATCATCTCACACAAATGTCAAATTTTAGTCCTATAACTTACTATATCTTACTCTCCAAATTCAACTGAATTCACAAACTTCTCTCAGGCCTCCTCAGGACTCATGCCTTTCAGGGAGCCCAGGACTAACGGGGATCACAGAGCAGGTGCAAACACCATGGAAGACAGTACAAGGGGGAAATGCAGACAATGCTGTAGGAACACAAGTGTCAGGACAGAGGTTCAGAGAGCCTGATGGGAAACAGCTCACATTTTCACAAAAGACTGTGGCTTAACTATCTAATTCCTCCTAGCAGTTTAATGCCTCCCCCACACCCTGGACACCCAGGATAAAACACACGACACAGCCATCCGTCAAGAGCAGCTACATTTCTTCTAAGGCGGTGCAGTAAGCAGAACGACAGCCCCAAAGATGTCCACGTCCTAACCCCCCGAACCTGTGACTATGTCACCTCACACAATGAAAGGCACTTGGCAGACGTGATTACGGCTGAGGACCCTGAGATGGGGAGAGTGTCCCTGGACTATCCAGGAGGGCCCAATCTATCTAATCCCATGAGTCCTTAAAAGTGAAAGAGGGAAGCAGAAGAGTAGGTCAGACAGTTGTGACACGAGAAAGACTTGATTTGCCACTATTGGCTTTGAAGACAGAGGAAGGGGGCCACAGGCTAAGGAAATGTGGTGGCCTCTAGAAGCTGAGAATGGCCCTGACTCAGCTGATAGCCAGAAGAAAATGGGGATGTTGGTCCTATAATCACAAGGAACTGAATTCTGCCAACAACCCAAACAAGCAGGCTTCCCTAGAGCCTCCAGAAAGGAACACAGCCTGCCAACACCTTGACTTCTAGATGGGTGATGCCTGTACTGGACTTCCAAGCTACAAAACTATAAGATAATAAATTTGTGTTGTTTTAAGCCACTAGGTTTGTGGTAATTTCTTACAGTAGCAAAAGAAAAACGAAAGCAGATTTTGGTACCTGGAAGTTAAGTACTGCTGTAGCAACTATCTAAAAATGTGGGTGTGCCTTTGGAAGTGGGCAATGGGCAGAGGCTGGGGGAATACTGAGAAGCATGACAGGATGAGCTCAGGCTGCCTTGGACAAACTACTAGTAGAAATATGTACATTAAAGACTGTGCCAGACGGGCTTCCCTGGTGGCGCAGTGGTTGAGAGTCCGCCTGCCGATGCAGGGCACACGGGTTCGTGCCCCGGCCCGGGAAGATCCCACGCGCCGCGGAGCGGCTGGGCCCGTGAGCCATGGCCGCTGAGCCTGCGCGTCCGGAGGCTGTGCTCCGCAACGGGAGAGGCCACAACAGTGAGAGGCCTGCGTACCACAAAAAAAAAAAAAAAAAAAGACTGTGCCAGCAATGGCTCAGAGAAAGTGAGGAGCACTGTAGAGAAGAACAAGAGAAGTATAGTTTGGGGAAAAGGTACAGTACCTGTGAATCCATTTCAATTAGATAAAGGAAGACCACATCTTCTCTCTCCACTTTGATAGCTTTATGTAATGGGTACTCAGTCTTGGACTTGATCATTTTGTATAACAACTGAGCACTCATGCTGCTGAAGTCCTCCTTTCGTAAGTCATCCTAAGGATTAAAAAGACAGTGAAAAGCAGAACAGATTCAACATATCAACAGTAACGACAACTGACATTTCTTAAGAAGCCCTTGGAATGTGTCTGGCCCTATTTTAAAGGGCTTAACATTTCCCAACTCATTTAATCCTCACGAAAACCCTATGAGGTAGGTACTATTATTATCCCCATTCACAGATGAAGAGTGTAAAGCATAAAGAGGCTAATTAGTGTGCCCAGCTCGCACAATGAGTGAACGGCCAAACCGGGATCTGGAGCCCAGAGGCCCACCTGCCGAGCGAGGACTCTTCACCACAGCACCGCCCTGCCTCTGGGTGAGACGGTAAAGCACAGGCAACACGGACACTCCACAAGGACGAAGTCACAAGGAGCCCTCCCTGTGAGAACAGAGTCCTCCCCTTCAACCCCACACAGGAGACAGGTACAGAATTAGTCAGAACTTCCACAAACAACTCAGTCCACTGAGTCACCATCGCTCTCTACTGTTGCAGATCTCTAAGTTTCTACCTACTTTAGCAGAAAGGTTACCGTTCCTGTTTCAATTCTTTAAAATCCAGTTCTTTAAGACACTTTTTCTCATGCTGTTGAGTACCGATCAATTCGCAGAAACTAGGTTATAAACATAGCCCTAGCCATGATTTTCTGAAAAACAGACAACAACAAAGAAATGCAAGACCTGTCTTTATGATGAAAGCTACCTAAGAAGGGCATATGTAAATTTAACAACGCCCTCCACACGACGAGAAGGCAGGGAAAGCCCGGAAGGGGTGCTGCCGAGCATGAACACGGCAGGCCTGCTGGCCCTACAGCAGCGCCCGCTCCTGGGGCTCAGCTGCCACTCCTGCAGATGGAGGGTAAAGCAGGCCTGTGTCCCTCCGTTCCAAGCCTGCTTCTTGACCTGAGCTATCTTCTGCTCCTCTACTCCGAAATCAGAACTATGAGACTTTTAGAGCCCAAAGGAATCTCACAGATCATCTAGTGCGACTACTTAGCCTTCAATTTTGTTGTAAGAGGAAGTGAGGGGCCAGAGAGGCATCTTTCTATGGAGCCAGGTCCCAAGCCCCAGTCTTCTGACTTCCAGTGAAGGCGCTTCTCCACACCTCTCAGTCTCACACTCACCCAATGACTTGCAATAATTTCTGCACAGTAGTTCATCAGCGTGCTGGCATTCAGCTCCTCCGCAGTCTGATAGAAGCGGATACAGTTCCTGACATTCACCAGGGACATCACACCCTTCTCACATCTACGAGACAATTTTAATGATCAACAGTATTATTAGGACCAATTTATTCATAAACAAACAAACCAAAGCAATAATATGTGTACTGCCTGGCCATGTCCAATAGCACTAAAGTCTAAGGTTTAAGCAAAGCAGCTACGAATGAATTGTAGCTGAGTTACTATATATATATATATATATATATATATATATATATAAATTTTTTTTTTTTTTTTTTTTTGCGGTACGCGGGCCTCTCACTGCTGTGGCCTCTCCCGTTGCAGAGCACAGGCTCCGGACGCGCAGGCTCAGCGGCCACGGCTCACGGGCCCAGCCGCTCCGCGGCATGCGGGATCTTCCCGGACCGGGGCACGAACCCGTGTCCCCTGCATCGGCAGGCGGACTCTCAACCACTGCGCCACCAGGGAAGCCCACTGTATTTTATAAGTCCTAGAATTTCATTATTATATTGCTCATTCTGGTCAGAACCAAAATAATCTGTAAATAAATATGTTAAGCTTAACTCCCCAACTGCCTTGAAAGTAATCACGTGAAGCTCGGTAATCATACCACACAGGCAATCGTAATATCAAACACGCAATGCACCAAATTCAGTCCTTTGATGTTTAATTGTATGGGACACGTTTGCAGTTCCCACAAGCATAACTCTGTCACGCAACCAGTGTGGCTTAGAAATCACTTCAAATATGAGGCTCTATGCCTCAATAAATGAACACCTCCTTAAAAGTCTTCCCCAAATGGTGATCTATATGGTATGTGAATTATAACTCAATAAAGCTGATTTTAGAAAGCCCACTTTAAAAATCTATCATGTATAGAAACAACTGAGTTAAGAGTCAAACTATAGTACACCAGACAGAGAAGAACTGGCTACAACGGATGTCCCATAGAGCCTGGTAACAACATGACAACAACAACAGCAACAATAACAAGACTCTCACAATCACTAAGAGAGCCCCAACTACGTCAGGGAAGAGAGGGCTGCATGCAGGCCTCTGGCAGCACAAAGCAGGCACACGCATGTCCTAGCCTAGAAGATGTAGCACTGGGAAGGCCCACACTTCCACTGCCCCAGAATTCCTGGAAACCTTGGTGGGTCTCCACAGCACAGGGCCCGGGGGAAGGAGGCAGGTGACACGGCCCTCCCATCTCCTTTGCCTGAACATCTCCCTACAAATCAGGCTCACCTCCGAGGGCAGTCGAGAGGCCTAATGTGGCGTCAGGCGCTCCCTGACCCCCACCGCTGCTTCCGTCCTCAGCTCCACAAAAACCAGTTCTGATCAAAGGGCAGCACACAGTGCTGAACGCAAAGTGAACCGTGAGGTGAGAAAGACCCGAGTTGAGGCCCACGGAATTTGAGGGGCCAAACTACACAAGCTCCCTGTGACCCCACCTCCTCCCCTGTGAGACATTACTCTATCTCAGAGGTTTAGGGGATCTCTGTGCGTTTTCCAAGATAAAGGAAAACTATGTAAACCTTGCACAGTCTGAGGTACATAGGAGGTATGCTTGCTTGGAAGCTGAGGTCCTTCTCAAGGAAGCTGCATAATTTAATAACTAATAAGAACTGGTTTCAGTACTACTATAAATAAGAATAACTGATTGGCTAGCGGATAACTCCCAATTCTAACAGGTGAGGTTTGGATACCAAGTGGAGAGTGGGAGATGAGGGAGGAGAGGAGGGAAGTCATGAGAAAGACATGGGAAGAAGGGGGAACAAACTTTCTAAACCTCACAAATGAGACCTTAGGCTAGGAGCAAGAATAATCGTGGAGTCATTTCTCCATCTGGCAGTAAATGCAGGCACCCATTTTATTCCAAGACCTGTGCTTAAGTGCTTTGTTTTTAAGCTACACAGCTTGGTGTGAAGAAGCATCTCCCCCAGGGCACTTTTAAATCAAATTGTCACAATATCTAGATAAGTTACTATAATAATGAATAACAATGTTCTATTTCTGAGCCTCTGCTGTCTGTACCACTAGTTTCCCCAAACTATTAGCAGACTGACAGCAATGTCTGAAGTTATTCTGACCCAGGCTATGAAATCAGAGCATTCCAGGAGAAAAGTCCTCTTTTCAGGTATGTGAAACTTTTACCACTTTTACAATGACAAATATCCTAATGTCCTAAAACATGGTGTGATCTCAGGGAGTACTGACTTTACAAAGCATTTTTACAGACAAATGCTGAGAGTCTGAAAATTCTATTCCCCTCCTTACCACTGCCAAAATACACTGTATCAAGATACTCAACTATGTTTCATGAAGACAGATGTTTTGTAACAACTGGCAGACACTTCATTTTCACTAAATTCTGGGATCCCCAGGGTGCCATTCACTATTTGGATAGCCTATAAATAGTAACTGACATGATTTACACAACTGAAGAACATGTAATTATATCTAAAAACTCAGATTCTCAGTTCATATCTTCTCTTTGAAAAGTAGCAAGGCAGACTAACTTTCCTCTAAAGGGATTTTGTTGCTGTTAATATACGTTTTTAATTTTAGAGTACAAAAAGGACACAGATGCACAAAAATGATAAACCTAATTTTTAAAGTACAAAGTCAAGCATATACTCAAGCGTCCCACAAACTCCTGTCTAGTTTTTTATCAATCCCGTGTATGAACATAAGGCAGAAAAATTACTGAAAGAATGAACAACAAAAGGTTAACAGTGGTTGAATTACAGACGATTTACTTTTTTCTTTATATCATTCTATACTTTCTAAATACCATGAACTGAATACGTAGTTAATAATCAGGAAAAAATTATATAAACTGTCAGTTGTTAGCATACACCATTAATTCTCTCCTTTTTTAAGAGTATTTTCCTGATAATGCTTATGCCCAAAACTTCCTTTTCATCAAACTGGTGATAGCATTCCCAAACCACCAAGACCCCTACATTACAAAAATGATCAACACCGGCTTCACATTTAACTGCACACATTTGTGTTGGGGCCCTTTCACTTACTATTTCAAATGTGTAATTTCTCCTGCAGACAGCAGTGGGCGCTCTGTGACCTTTCAAAAGCCAACAATTGAACCCGCTCCTGGGTCTCTTCCATCCCAGCCCTTAACAAAGCCATGACAGATAAACTTAATGCCTACATCCAACAATACAACATTGAGCATCTGGTCATGTTGACAGTTATGAAGCCTAATCAGTCAATAAACAACAAACATTCTAATTAAAGAATCCATTACACAGATTACAATTATCTAAACTACTCCAAACTGCAGGGCACTTTTATCAAAGCAATTTAATTTACAAGCAAGTTTGACAAGGTCAATGGGAGAAAGCTCAGGAAATCTGGGGGGGGAAAAGTAGATATAAATCACACTCAATCTAATTAAAATTACTCTCATTTCACTCTCAGATGATTCAAAAACTCACCCAAAGAAAGGCCCTGACAGTAAAGTTATCTTTGCTAACCTAATACTGTATGTACCCTACAAACCTTAGACCTGCTTGTTTGATTTTTTCTTTACTTATTGGATTTAGGTATTAAAATGCACTCAAGCCCACATCAATCACAGACAGTCAGGAGTAACCTGTGTACTTGTCTCATGTGGGGCCCAGTGGGCCATCTCAGGGGAAACATCAGCCTCATAAAGAAAACAGAACAAGCAGCTCTAGTAGCAAGGTCTCTCTTGACTCACTGAGGGCAACACAACAAGTGGAATCCCTCTTGATAGCTGAAACTACCTCTCCACCCACCCAGGAAAAAAGCCATTCCTTCACGCATGCAGAATACAAAAGATTACTAAGTGACATAAAAAGACGCTCCATCTACCAAGCTGACTACCAAGGGCCATATCTCCAACAAAAACTAAAGGGCATTTTGCTTGATATCGTCTGGTGAACGTTTTGTTTTCTGTTGTTATAAAGGCCAACTGGGGAGAGCAACAGAGAAAATGCAATATAAAAAACATAGGAGGCTATCTCCTTGGAACCTAAAAAGCAGTTAACAAATGAAGTGAGACCTCAGAAACACTATGAAACTTACTGAAGCAGATTCTCATGTACTAATTTAGTCATTAATGTGTTTCTAACAAGAGAATATGACCAAGAACTCCTTCTAAGTAGATATATCAGAAAGTAGAATAAAATGTCAAAAGGAAATGGTATAGGAGGGAAAGTTGAGGCGCTGGACATTGGATTATATTATTTCATATTCAGTTCATCAGTTCACACAGCTATGTAATCTCAGGTAACAAACCAGTGAAAGAACAGAGAATACCTAAAAGCTTTGGCAAAATTTAGCTTACAAGATAACACAAAGCAGGGGAGATAAAATTCTCTCCCCACTATTGCGTTTAAAAGAACACCTTGCAAAAGTTATTTACATTAGCAGAAGCAGCTGTTTTCCCAGAGCTTGGCATAATTAAAGCTCAGCCACCACCATCTGAGGTGCTTGAATATATCTGCTGTGACTTGCCTCTCCCTAAGGAGCTGTAGCTGAAACCGATTAGCTAGTTTCATCAGCTCAGTCAGGAACACATCATCTTCTCTGAACTCCAACTCATCCGTATAGATCCAGCGAAGCATTGTCATGGTCACCTCAGGGTTAGCATCTGGTTAAAGAAAGGAAGTAGAAAAACTTTGAAAACAAAGCACAGATGACATACTCAGGCCTTCTCGAGGACCCCTAAAAGTTGAGGATAATAAAGTAAATTCTGGTAGACCCCACTCAAAGAAATATCGCACAGCCATTAAAAATGGTAATTAAGCATTCTGGGTACCATCTGACTCCAGAAAAGTGTTAAAAATTCTGCACGGGGCAGCAGGTGGGGGAAATGAACCTATTAAAGATATAAGTCAGGGCTTCCCTGGTGGCGCAGTGATTGAGAGTCCGCCTGCCGATGCAGGGGACGCGGGTTCGTGCCCCTGTCCGGGAAGATCCCACGTGCCGCGGAGCGGCTGGGCCCGTGAGCCATGGCCGCTGGGTCTGCGCGTCCGGAGCCTGTGCTCCGCGACGGGAGAGGCCACAGCGGTGAGAGGCCCGCGTACCGCAAAAAAAAAAAAGATATAAGTCAAATAAACTGGAGGAAACTACTTTAAACATATGGCAAAGAGTTTACATTCTAATAAAAAGATCTTACAAATAAAAATGAGAAGATGGACACTCAATGGAAATATCAGCAATGGATATAAATAGGTAATTCACAAAGAAATAAAATGGCCAATAAACCTTACTGATAATTAAATATAAACTTAAACTAGAAAACTTTTTTTGTTTCTCAGACTAGCAAAGATTCTTAGAAGTGCATAACATTTTTTTTTTCCTTTGGCTGTGCTGCAGTGGAAGAGCAGAGTCTTAACCACTGGACTGCCAGGGAAGTGCATAATCTTTGACACAGCAATCATACATGTAGATTATTATCCTAAGAAAATAACTAAGCAAATACAGAGAAACATAAGATAGTCAATGCAGTATTATTTTTAATAATGAAAAACTGGAGCAAAACTCTTAAGAGAACTAATTAAATAAATTAGAGTATAAACTGGAAAATGTTGCATCAATTAAAATTATTTAGATCTATATTCAACATAAAGATATTCACTACATAGCAAGTAAAAAAACTACATAACTAAAAATACATGTATTAAATGATCTCACTTTTTGTTAGATATATTTGTCTGTGTATATATGTGTGTGTATACACATACATACATACACACACACACACACCCACACACACATACATAGTTTTGTGTCTGTCTTCCATCCAAGTACTAACCAAGTCCGACCCTACTTAACTTCCAAGATCAGACAAAATCGAAGACATTCTGGGTGGTATGACCACAGAAAGACTGTCCATCTGTCCGTCTGTCTATCTATTGAGAGACTGGAAAGATATACAGTAAAAGTATTGACCTGGAGGAATTTGTAACTAATTTTTCTTTTAGCTTCTTTTCTCCCTGATTTTTATTTAATGAACATGCATTACTTGTGTAGTTTTTTTAAGTTAAAATGCTTTACAGCAACTCGGGGAAATGCTTGAGATGAAAATCATAATGTAAAATATCTAAATTATGATTTCAACTAAAATCAACTCTTGGTTAATCAGAAGGTCAGTGATGGTCAGAGGATCACTCAAAAAATCATGGTCTACACACCCATAGTTCTCAACTGTGGGCCTGGGCTAACAGAATCAGCATCATCTGGGAAAGTGTGAGAAGGTCTTATTATCAGGCCCACCCTGATCTATTGAGTCAGAAACTATAAGAGTGAGGCCCAGCATTTGTGTTTTAACAAGTCCTTCATGGACTTTGATGCTTGCTAAGGTTTAAGAAACTATACTCAATTCTTGATTACCTAGGAAAGGTGGAACATGCAACAGCAACATCCCATTAACTTAGTAATTAGGCAACAACTGAATGGCTCTTACTAACCCCTCTCTTCCAACTCTAGTGGGGAGGAGAGGGTTGAAGACAGTAATGTCAAGTGAGTGAAACTGAAGGCCCCTGATTAACATGCAACCACATTAATTCACCATCACCCCCTTAAGTAGCCAGATAGTAAAAGGAGAAAAAAAAAAAGGTGTAATTGGCGGGGAAAAAAACAGTGAAAAATCATGCATCAAAATGCTAACAGTGATTAGGTTAAGGTCTATTTTTTTTTTCTTTTCTCTCTTACTTGCCGATGTAGTAATAATACTTTCGTAAACATCTTAAGAGAGAGAAAAACATTTTAAAATCAGATGAAAATCTAATTTGATTTCTTTAAACAATTTACTTGAAGAAGTACTTCAACTAAGCTGTCTAAGGTATACAAAGTAGATCTTGAAACAGTGAAGTTCTAAGCTAGCTTTGTAAACTGGGTTTAATGCCTCAGTAGTCTCTTAATGAAAAGAAAAAATATGTAGGCCATGCCATTTGTCCAGAGTCACCCAAAACGCCCAAACTGTGCACAGGCAGGCCTCACCTCACCGCACTTTGCAGATAGCGTATTTCACAAACCGAAGGTTTATGGCAACCCTGTGTTATCAGATGATGGTTCGGAACTTTTAGCCACAAGGTATTTTTAAATTAAGGTATGTACATTGTTTTTTTAGACATAATGGCAATGCACACTTAATAGGTTATGTGTAAACATAACATTTACATGCACTGGGAAAACAAAAAATTCATGTGACTCACTTTGTTACAATTTTTGCTCTTGATGGCAGTGGTCTGGGACTGAACCTGCAATATCCCCGAGGTCTGCCCGTATACCACTACTTGGCTCATACAGCCTTATCTTGGAAAGATAGCTTATTCCTAATGATGAGAGCATCCCCAACACCACAACCCTCAAATATCTTCTCTGTGGTAGTTTAATTTTGTTTTAAAATTTGGCTGGTTTCCTTTAATAACTCTTACCCCAATTGTCCAAATAAATTTGACCTGTACGGTTGATAAACCAAAATCTAGTTTTCTTAAAAACCACATCAGCAGGGACGTCCTGGAAGCCCTCAAAATTTCAAATAAAATAAGATCCAAGTGATCGCCAAACTTTCCCACTCCTGCCTTGACTCTTCCCTTAATCTCCAAAATAAACTGAGAATAGATCCATTTTGAGACTCAGGCTAAGCAGCCCGTGGTATAAGGTGGGCGGAGAACAATGAACCAGAAGGGTATGTGCTTCCAACTGTGTACTTTTAGGCAAGTGATTCAGTCTATCTGCTTCCAATCTGTGTAAGCAAGTGGCTATAAAAGTCAGATGACCCCATAAACCAGAAATTACCTTTAAAAAGATTAGACTCTGAGAAGTGAAACCAGTTGGCATCCATGACTTGCCTGATATATCTGCTGCTAGAAGCCGTCACCCCCTCATCAGGCTCAGTGCAGAAGCTGGTAAAAATCTGTGACTGCAAGGATGGAAAGAAGGTAACACCTAACCTTCCGACTTCACTGTAGTCCACGATGCATATAGTCACGCTTTGGAAAACTTGAAATTTTCTTTTGGAGAATTTGAAATTTTCTATGTGACCTAGTTGGGTTTTTTTTTTTTTTTTTTTGGTCTGATTTCAGATAAATGTTTTATAAGACATTTGGAAAGAATGGGAATAAACTTATCTGTACGCAAGTAGCCATTAAATGAAGCATACTGAGGAAATTAATTTTGTTACTTAAATCCTCCATTCAATCTGTCAAATCTGAGAAAGGTGTTTTGAATCTCCTACTGTGACTCTGGTTTGTCTTTGAGTTTCCAACTATTTTTTTCTTCATCCACTTTACAAAAAGGTTTTAGCTCATAAAATTTAAAAATCATGATAGACTGTATCTTTTTTTTTTTTTGCCACACCGCAGGACTTGCAGGATCTTAGTTCCCCAACCAGGCATTGAACCCGGGCCCCAGCAGTGAAAGCGCCGAGTCCTAACCACTGGACCACCAGGGAATTCCCATAGACTGCATCTTTTATCAGTATAAACATCCTCTTTAGTCAGTTTAAGGATGTACCCTTAAATATAACTTCTTGGAAATAAAAATAAACCCCATATCGTACTTCTAAATAATCCCAGTGTCAAAAAGGAATAAAAGTATAGAGGGTCTAGTTCTGTTATGGCAGTGTGACAACCCATGCTATTGTAACTGATTATAGCTAAAAACTGTAGACAGTGTACCCAAAACAGCTACCAGAGGATTCTGAAAGTAAACAAAAGCATCTGAATTGTAGGGGGAGGCAAACCTTGAAGAAGCAATTGCACTGGACAAGCTTCTCCATTGTTTTTTTTTCCCTTTATGGCTTTGTCCTGAGGGTAGACCTGTCCAGGAGGAACACTGCCGTAGTGACCACGAGGATGCCTAAAACTCCAATAAAAACTCCACCTTTCTGGTCAGATGAACCAGGAAAAGGAGCTCCCAGGGCACTGAAGGGTCAGGGGAGAGTCCCAGAGTGAAGAGAACCAGAGAAGGGGATCTCCTAATTCTGTGTACAAGCCACATAGGCCTCAGGCTCACCTCTAAGCCACTGATGCATGGAACAGTCCTAGCCCAGCTTTAAGAACTGAAGTGACATTTGAACCACCACCCACAGAAGGTGAAACAGAAGCTGCAGTTTGCACCTAAGGAGCCTTAGCATTTTCCAGAGGATGACACAGGACCAAAGTCTACACAACATAATGGCAATGTCCAGGATACAATTCAAAATCATCTGATAAAGAAAAACATTTGGAAAATATGACCATTTTTCAAGGGAAAAGATAACCAACAGATGGTAACATCAAGATGACCCAGATACTGAACTTATGAAAGAATTGAAGACATCTAGTATAACTATGCTCCAGAAGGTAAAGGGAAACACACTTGAAATTAAAAGAAAAATTTTCAGCATATAAACTATAAGAAATAGAAATTATAGAAATGAAAAATATGATATGTATAATAAAAACATACTCAGTGGGCTCAAGAGCAGAATGAAAACAGCAGTGCAAAAAGTCAGTGAACTTGAAGATAGATCAGTAAATTTATCCTATCTGAAGAACAGAAAAAAAAAAGGTTGGGAGAAAAAGAAAAAGAGCCTCAAAGAGACCTGTTGGATAGTAACAAAGGGTCTAGTATAGGTGTCACTGGAGTCTCAGAAAGAAAGAGATCAAGGAAGAAAAATAATGAAGAAATGATGGTCCTTTCCTAATTTGGTGACAGATCTAAATTTTTAGATTCAAGATCAGAGTACCCTAAACAAGAAGAAAATCATATCTAGATATATCATCAGCAAACTACTGCAAACTAAACATAACGAACAAGTCTTTACCACTTCACATCCGGTAGAATAGCCTCTATCAAAACAAAACAAAACACAGTAAACCACAAGTATCGGTGAGGATGTGGAGAAACTGGAACCCTTGTGCACTGTTGGGGGAAATGCAAAATGGTGCAGACCGTATAGAAAACAGTTCCTCGAAAATTTAAAATAAAACTACTATATGATCCAGCAATTCCACTTCTGGGTATGTACCCAAGAGAACTGAAAGCAGGCTCCTGAAGAGAGATTTATACACCAATATTCACTGCAACATTATTTACACTAGCCAATAGATGGAAGCATATATTGCTCGATATGTAGATGACCATATATTCCTCATCTATAAGAGGGAATAAACAATAGTACTTACCTCAAAGTGTTATTCTAAAGATAAATGAGTTAATACCTGTAAACTACCACCACATGTTAATTGCTATACAAAAATTTCCTATGATTATTATTAAAACAGACTATTTTAAACCAACACACAGACAAATTTAGCATAAACAGAGATTAGAGAGAAAAACACAAAAGCCATGTTAGGGTTGAGTAAGGGGACATAACACAGATTATCTGAAGCTCTAAGAGAATCTCTGGGAGGGGGTCTCAGCTGTTAGCAGGAGGCCACAAGGCTGTTTGAGTGTCCTCATGACACAGCAGCTAACTTCTTCCAAAGTGAGCAATCCAAAGGACAGAGCAAGGAAGAAGTCACAATGCCTTCAAAGAACGTATCTCTGCAGTAACATGTTATCAATTACAAGCTCAGTCAGCCTATACTTAAGAGGAATGGAATCAGGGTCCTCCTTTGAAGGGAGGAATAACAAATAATTTATGGACATATTTTAAACCACCATAGATATCTTCAAAATACTGAAACTGAACAACCTAGAACTAGTAGTTCACATGGTATCTAACAGATGCCATTGTCCCTGTGAGTTTGCTGGAGCACCTTAGTGTGCCTGAGCACAGAGTCTGGGACCCTATGCTCCTTCCACTGCACAGAGCAACCTCCCAGGTCTGTGCTTTGGTGCGTAGTTTTCCTAACTGGACTGAAAAGGAGGGAAGGAGGATGCTTTCTGTTTTTGGAATGGCTTGACAAGACGCAGGACACATTCCAGGAAAGCTGAATGACTCACCATAAACTCTCATGCCAGGGAACCAAAAGATCTTTGCTGAAGGAAGCATGCAAGAAATTCTAGCTTCAAAACAGCCATTCTACAGCATTGGAACTGCTCAGTGTCAGCTGCTATTACTGAAGTGCTATAGAGAGGCTATAAACAAACCACTTAGCCTGAAGCAAACTGCTTTATTTCATAAAGAAGTTAAATATCGTGCATCAAGATTTGTTGTACTGTGTTGAGCTAACAGTTATATTCTTTCTCTTCCCAGTTGATCAGTCAGTATCTTTATACATAAAATAACCAATAAATAAAAAGCAAATTTATACTTTTGACCTTTGTATTTTGAAACAATTTCAGACTTAACAAAACAGTTGTAGAGTTCCCGTATACCCTCTACCCATCTTCCCCTAATATTAGCATCTTACATAACCATAGCACAATTATTAAAACCAGGTGACTAGGACCGATACAATACTATTAACTAATTACAAACTTTGCAAATTATCCCAGTAATGTCCTTTTTATGGGCCAGAAACCAATTGAGGTACCACACTGCATTTCATTATCATGTCTCCTTAGTCTCCTCCAATCTCTAACAGTTCCTTAATCTTATCTTGTCTTTCATGACCTTAACATATTTGAGTAATACTGGCCAGTTATTCTGTGGAATGTTCCTCAATTTGGGTTAGTTTGATGCTTTCCCATAATTAGATTGAGGTCATGCATTTATGGCAAGAATCCTACAGAAGTGATTGTGCCTTTGTCACTGCATCATATCAAGCACAAAATATTTTACTTTTTTTTTTTTTTTTTTCGGTACGCGGGCCTCTCACTGTTGTGGCCTCTCCCGTTGCGGAGCACAGGCTCCGTACGCACAGGCTCAGCGGCCACGGCTCACGGGCCCAGCCGCTCCGCGGCACGCGGGATCCTCCCAGACCGGGGCACGAACCCGTGTCCCCTGCATCGGCAGGCGGACTCTCAACCACTGCGCCACCAGGGAAGCCCAATATTTTACTTTTTTGAACAAGGTATGATTTAAGAAAACTTTCATGTACCCAAATACATTTTAAACACTTGGTATATAATGCCTACTGTATCTTCATCAACATGTGCTAAAATTCTTATAACAATTAATAGAATTGAAGTTGTGCTTATTTTGAATTTTAAGAAATATCAGTTACACAAGAACCTCCAAAGAAAATGTGAGACTTAGGATGTCACTCTCTAAGAATGTAAGTTCCATACAAATACGAATTTAATTTTGTTCACTGCTATAACCCTAGTACCTTGAAAAGTGCCTGCCACTCAACATTTGTGATATTAATGGACTAATTCTGAAGAAACAAAATACCAATAAATTCATAAAATGATTTTTTTAAGTTCATGAGTGTGGAAAAGGTTCAACCATTTAAAACACAGCTTTTACGCTATTTATACACTTGTTTACAAGAGCCTATTTCCAATCTCCCTCAGGCGCGAGGCAGCCATGGGCAGTAGTGCTTCCAGGTATCGTATAACACAGGCTTCTCAGGCAGTTTTCAGTTGCTGCAAGCCCAGATTTAGGTAATCACACCCATACCCACCCAGGCAACTCAGCAGGACTCTGCACAAGACACACAAACATGAACAGGTCCACAAATGCAACCACCTCCTTGGGACCCTTCAAAGATACGCTTCAAAGATAAACTTTATAAAGAAAAGTAAAGATGGGCTTCCCTGGTGGCGCAGTGGTTAAGAATCCGCCTGCCAATGCAGGGGACACGGGTTTGAGCCCTGGTCCGGGAAGATCCCACATGCCGCAGAGCAACTAAGCCCGTGCACTACAACTACTGAGCCTGTGCTCCAGAGCCTGAAAGCCACAACTCCCGAAGCCCGGGCGCCTAGAGCCCGGGCGCCTAGAGCCTGTGCTCTGCAGCAAGAGAAGCCACCACAATGAGGAGCCCGCGCACCACAACGAAGAGTAGCCCCCGCTCGCCTCAACTAGAGAAAGCCCATGCGCAGCAAGAAAGACCCAACGCAGCCAAAAGTAAATAAATAAAATTTAAAAACGCTTAAAAAAAAAAGAAGAAAAGATACCATAAGCTCCACTACAGCTATCTTAGTAGATGCCTGATTTACCAAAGCCACCAGAAACATTGACTCTGCAGCCGCTCACTCCTGAAAGCAAACCTTGTAGCCCGGATCAAACCATGCTGATTATTTACAGCAGGAGGCATGTTCAGGGACATTTAAAGGCATTAACATTATACCTTCCTAAACTCTAGAAAATCTCCTGCTTCTCAGTGATCCAATCTTGTGGTCAGATAGTCACAGATAGTGTTAAAGCAGCTCTTAAATGTTCTAATGTACTAAAAAAGTAAAAGCAAAATTTTAAGTGCAATGTTTAAGCTTTTCATACATTAATGCAATTTTCTGTGTTCTTACGTAATTTTGTTTGTTCTGGGGAGCAGTCATATTTTATTTTTCCCACTCATTCATTTTGGTTGTATGCAATATTTCACAGTTACATTTACCATGATAAACGTTTAAACTGTCTGAATTACCTATAACAGAATCCATCTGACAGAAGTCAAATGATGAGGTTAAAAAAAAAAAAAAAGTATAACTATTTTATAGCTCAGCTGTCTAACTGCTTTCTAAACCCTTCATACCCATTTATAATGTGACTGGCAATGTGCAAGAATACCAATTTCATGAGCCTCACAACTACTGGGATCATCAATTTTTTTTTTTTTTGTGGTACGCGGGCCTCTCACTGTTGTGGCCTTTCCCATTGCGGGGCACAGGCTCCTGACGCGCAGGCCCAGTGGCCATGGCTCATGGGCCCAGCCGCTCCGCGGCATGTGGGATCTTCCCAGACCAGGACACGAACCCGTGTCCCCTGCATTGGCAGGCGGACTCTCAACCACTGCACCACCAGGGAAGCCCGGGATCATCAATTTTTGATACTGTAGGTATCAAAAGGTGGTAACTTATTCTAAACTTTTTTCTAACAAAGTTGAATATTTTCAATATTTTATTATCTCTACTAGTCTTTGAAAACTACCTGTTCATGTAATCAAGATCCTATCATGCACTGTGAAGAACACCTCATGATCCAATGGGTTTTAAAAGTTACCCATAATTGTGTTATATGGGGTCAAAGATATAAGGCTTCAAAAGATTTTACTTTTAAAAAAGAAAAACTGTTCAGATTTCAATCATGTGGACTGGTGTCCTTCCAGTAAAGACCGTTTCCCAAGTAGATGTTTTAGTTATAGGCATGAATGCATATGCTCATGTATATGCATGTATGAATATTTGTGTGTTTACAGCTATGAATTACAGACCTCAGGTTAAATCCTAGAAATGATCATGAGACAGAGTTCACTCACAGTGGAGAAGCATCAGACAATTTACCCCCTAAATTCTTGAGATAAATGCTTATTTATCCTGTGCAACACTGCTCAGGTGTTAGCCACCTCTGACACGTTCCTTATCAGCCCAAGTTAGTCTCTTCTGTACCTTAGACATAAAGCCATTATACTACTGTATATACAGCCCTGGCCTTAAATGATTTGTTATCAGCCCATTTCCTCCAACAGAGTATGAGCTCTGTATGGCAAGGATGGTGTTATAGTCATCTCAGTGTTCCTAACACTACACATGGAAAACAGTATCTTCTGAATTGGCAAACCTTTTGAACAAAGACAAATCAGACTTTCCACACAGTCCATCACTTCTGCAAGTAACTCATATCTCAATGCCTGGGTATGTTCCTTACCACATTATAATTCTCTTGATTATTAATATCAGAATTAAATTCAAGATTTGCTCTTTTTATTTTTTTTTAAGCAGCTGCTAGGCAAGTACTAAGTGAAAATGCAATTTTGAAATCAACTTTTGAAAACGATGTTTTTAAGTTTACTTAACCACCATATTTACCCAAATTCTATACAACATACTGTGGCATAAAACAATTAAATAATAACATTAAACAGCTCAATGCACTTATTCAAATCCTAAAGACTGATGGTCATCCTTTGATGTTAAAGAAAGAATATTCTTATTCTTTGGAATAAATGTTACTTCTGAATTCAGTTCTTATAGACCAGGAAAAGTACTTTTGGCAGCTATGATTAAATTTTAAGCAACTGAACGGCAGCAGGACTTTTTCTTAGAGTGGAAGAAAAATTTTTCTCTACACATGCTCCCATATTTATAACATACTACTATATGAAGAGTTTCTGGATAAATATTCGTATTTTATAAATTCTAAGAATACTGTGAATCCTCAAATATTTATGATTTATTAGCCAGACATTAAACAGAAGTGTCCACAAAGTACAACCTACTGGTTCACTAATTATTTAACTAGTTTATGGTCACCATCAATTTATAAGAAAAGTATTCTACGTTCATTAAACCACAAATATTTCAAAATTACACACCATAACCTTCTGCCAAGTGCTCTTGTGCTGGGAGTTGTGAGTCCCCAGCCCGTCAGAGGCTCACCTGACAGGTCCAGCTCCTCGGTGGAAGACAAACTGGCCAGGCTCCAGCTGTCACTGCGGGCCGCCAGGACAAACTTGTGAGCATTGATGTGCCTGCCCCCAACCTTTATCTTCAGATCACTGATGAAGAAAAATACCCACAGATATAAAATGTCATTATAACTAGGTATAGCTAGGATTCACAGCTGATAAATATGAGTATTGACTGATCAACATACGTCTGCAAAAGAAAAAAAAATCACAGCAGAATTATTTCTCTATGCTACCACTGAATTCTGATGGCTCATATTTACAATATGTTGCTAGACACGTTTTCTATTTCTAACTTATAGCTTTAGTTCACGTGGGATGTTCTGCTTTCAAAGACATTCCCTAATGTCACCCACAAGATGGTGAACCTACAAGTTATCAATACATAGGATTATTAATATTCATATAAAGAGTAGAAGAGGTTTTACGAAGGAAAAAAAATCAAGATTAATCATCAGGAGAGAGAGATAGAAAGATTAAAGATTGTGATGACAGCTCTGAGGCTACAGTGCTGCAATGCTCCACACTATATTAATGCTCAAGCAAGGTTAAACCAAAAACCATGAACAAATTAGCTTTGACACAGCAGTGAAGAATATGAAACCCAATATCTACACTCCTGTTCTCACCAGAAACATTCAGACCTATTATTGGCCATTTTTTACTCAACCATTTATAAAGAAATGGGATGAGAGAAATCTTTTTTTCAAACATGTTTCCATATGTATGACTTACCACTACATGAAAAGAGCTTTCCAAATAGTTATTTATTTTTAACTTTGAAATGTCAAATGTCAAGGTGGGAAAGCATCTGGGCAGTTAACAAAAACCTAAGGGTGACCTACTGGGCTGACACAAGCATGTGCCAGATGGCGGCGCTGGCAGCAATCCACAGGCACGAATCAGCATCACCCTGCTTGTATCTGCATGTCTTTTTATTTTTATATTCCCGTTGAAAATAATTTGTTAGGCTGGAAAGGTTTCAGAAACTAAATTCAGAGAGAGGGAGAGAGAGAGAGGGAGAGAGGGAGAGAGGAAGAGGGGGGGAGAGAGAGAGAGAAAGAAAGAAAGGAAGGAAGGAAGGAAGGAAAGAAAGAAAGAAAGAAAGGGAGAGGGAGAAAGGGAGGGATGGAGGGAGGAGAGAGAGAAAGAGAGAAAGAAAGAAAAAACTATTACATGAATTGACTCATCCACTTAAAAGGAGATGCAAACAGAATACTGCTTCTATATAAAGCTTGATGCAAACACATTTTACCCCACAAAAGCACTGTCTAGAACATACTTTATAATTATGTAAGCATATCAATTCTACTTCTATTAAAGAACTAACCAAGTTGCAACTAATTATGTTAGAGCAAAAGAGTAATAGGGTACTTATTATTTCAAACTATTAGAAAATACTGTTAACACAAAACACTATCAATAAAGAAGAAATACAATTGATATTCTATTTTAAATGGAAGATAAAACTGTCTCATATCATATCCTATGATAAGGTTTAAAAATTATAATGAAAACAAAGCACTAATAATTTTTACATCTAAATTTATTTGTAAAGTATTAAATTCTAATAATGTAAATGAACAGTCACTGTTTACTGTTTCTGCCACAAACCTGACTTTAGCCACAAAATTATAAAAATGAATGTTTCTATAAAATTCCTACTATTATTCATGAATGTCAAGTCAAAACTTTTCTTCTGTAGTCTTAACATCTCAAAAGGAAATAAATATAAGGATTTCACTAATCTCTAATAATAATAATTTTTAAAAATATGATTCAAAAATGTAAAATTGGACAGGTCAAGTCTATGAGGACTCTATGCAGAAACAATTAGGAGGCTAGCAATTTTTTAAAAATTTCATCCTAGTCAACTAAAGGCATTTCCTTTTAAAATATGGATGCTAGGATGTAACAACTGGAGAGGAAACATAAATAAAGAGTTTCTTGCTAGAGTGTCTCAATCAAACACTTTAATAGGAAAAATTATAAGCTTGTTTGCTAAAAGAATGGTAGTAAATAACTACATATAACCATCATTTTTAACTGTCTTATGGGACCAAAACCTCCTCCTGAACTTAAGTAAGAATAAAAGAAATGCACCAATTTCTTCCACATCGCTCAATTTAAAAATTTTAACACTGACTCTTCAATTATTCCAATTACTGAAATACACATAAAAACACTATTTAAATTCAACAAAATGCATGTTCATGGGACAAAGTATTTTTCCCCCCCTATCTTGGTAAAAGAGCATCGGCTTCAGAAATTGATATTCCAGTTTCACTTATCCCATCTCAAAAGATAAGTCCTCTTTGAAGTCTCCATTCCTCATCTGATTATCAATTGTAGATAACAAAGGTATTCAGCCTTCTTTTGATAAAGGACAGGTTTTAGAAGAGGAAGAGAGACCCACCAGAACCATGGGATCATACCATAGCCGACCAGAAGTGGCCAGAAGAGGAAACTGCCCAGTCTCATTCCCAGTCTCCTAGAAGGACTACAGTATAAGAATGCAATCAGGGACTTCCCCTGGCGGTGCAGTGGTTAAGAATCCGCCTGCCAATGCAGGGGACACAGGTTCAAGCCCTGGTCCGGGAAGATCCCACATGCCGTGGAGCAACTAAGCCTGTGCGCCACAACTACTGAGCCTGCGCTCTAGAGTCCACGAGCCACAACTACTGAGCCTGTGCACCTAGAGCCTGTGCTCCACAAGAGAAGCCACTGCAAGGAGAAGCCCACGCACCCCAATGAAGAGCAGCCCCCTCTCGCAGTCTGCAACTAGAGAAAGCCTGCGCACAGCAACAAAGACCCAGTGCAGCCAAAAATTAATTAAATAAAATTAATTAATTAATTAAATTTTTTTAAAAAAGGAATGCAATCAACTGGTACGTATTACAGAAAGTAAATTATGGGAATTCTAACGGGTAAGAGCCTTGGACAGTGGGAGAGCTGTGTCTGTAATAGAAATGCCAGGCTTCCTGGGGCCAATGGAAACAAAGTTTTCACTTGTCCATGGGAAAAAGAGGAGGGTGAAAAGAAAAAAGACAATGAACTATATTTTACAAGTAGATACATCCATTAGATTTAAAGAAAGCCCTGTCCTTTACTCAGAGTATGTACTTCCTATTTTTTTGGTATTAATTTTTTCTTTTCTTTTAGAAATGATTAAGATGGTAGATGGCAATCCTGGATTTTGATCTATTTTAAATGTCATAATTTCAAAATTTTACTTAATCATCTAATCCAATCATCCTTCTCCCTAGTAGGCAAATCCTTCCTTCCACACACATTCATGTCCATGTTTCTTTTCCACATCCACATCCCAGCTCAGTCCTTCATCACTTCCGGTCTGGACTATTTACGACAACATCATGGCTGCTCTTGTCTTTTTATAATTTCATCTATACGATGTTACCAGACTAATCTGCCTAAAACACCACTTTGATTATGATAGTCCTGTAACTCAAAAACACTGTTCCACACTTCCTAGAGGATCAAGTCCAAATTCCTCACCTTGGCATCCCCAATCCACCCTACCTTACCCACCTCTCCCAGTGCTCCCCTACATGGACATGTACCCTAAAATGGGCCCCTCACTGTCCTCTAAATCCTCCACATGTTCCCATGTTTGAGCCTATTCTCAGCCACTCCCTCTACTAGTAATATCACTGTCTTTATCTATTAAATCCTACTCAGCCTTTAACCTTTACCTCAAAACTCATTTAATAACAATTAAAAACTGAGCACTTACTATGTGCTAGACTGTTGTTCTAAGTGCTTCAACAGTATTTTATTAATTTAATCCTCACAACAACCCTAAGGTAAACAGTCGTATTATTATCCCCATTTTACAGATTAGGAGGCTGAGGCATGTCATATAGCTCCAGGTCACATAGCCAGTAAGTGGCCAGCTGAGCTTCTAACACAGGCTGTGTGGCTCCAAAGGCCACCCTCAACCATCATGCTACACTACCCACTAGTTCCAAGATGCCCATTTTGACCAGCTCAAGAGAAAGTGACCTCTCCTCTCTGAATCCCTGGACCTGTAAGCTAATTCCTATCTATACCAGCGATGCTATCACCATCACTCCTATACTCTGTACTGAATATAAGCAGCAAACAAAAGAGACAAAATCTTGCCTCAAGGGGCCTACATTCCAGAGACTAAAGGCTGGTCAACTAGTAGAGGGAAATAAACTTGGGAAGAAAGTCAAGAAGAGGAGAAGCTGCAATGTAGCCTGTGAATAAAGCAAAAGGGCTTGCTTCCCCAAGCTGGCCCAGTGCCAGGAGCTCACCTATACTGCTCCTGCTCGTGCAGGTCGGCCACAATCGTCAGCAGGCGGCTGATGAAGGACTCTTTGCTGCTTTCCTTGTTTGCTTGCGCAGCCAAAAGGGTGCATCTCTTCTCTGTCTCTGCCAATTTCTTCTGCAGCTTGACATACTCCTGTCGGAGAAGCATCAAGTGCTTCTCCAACTTGGCCACCTCCTCTGCAAAGGAGACAAAAAATCAAGTTTACCACAGCAGGTGTAAAAGCAGACAGCATCCACTCATCCCTCATCCTGCAGCCAGGATGGCTACCAAAATGACTACAGCTGACCCTTGAACACGGGGTTGAACTGCGTGGGTCTACTTACACACAGATATGTTTCATTAGTAAATATATACAGTACTATACCATCTGCAGTTGGCTGAATCTGAAGATATGGAGGAATCAAGGTCACGGAGGGCTACAAATTACACGAAGATTTATTTTCCACCATGCCGGAACGTAGCTGTTCCTAGCCCCTGGTGTTGTTCAAGGGTCAACTGTAGTCACGTGACATTCCTACTATTTCTTATTGATACTCCTACAAGACCAAGAATGGTTTTGTTTGAGGGTGCCGTCACAGTCCAGGGATGTCTTCCCAGTTTCCCTGAAGATCAATATTTAATATATGGAGTCTCAGGAATGATTATCAAAATTATTTGGGAGGCTTTTTCAAACCACTAGCAGTAATAAGTAACTTCTACATATCACATGCTGTTCTACAAGCTTTCCGTGAACTCTCATGCAAGATTCATGACAACCCCATGGGGTAGGTACTATTACTAGCCACACTTTTCAGATGAGGACACTGGACCACAGATTAAGAATTTGCCCAGGGTCACGAAGCTGGTGAGAGGTGGGGCTGGGATATGAGCCCAGGCATTCTCATTCCGGGGCCTGTGATCTATTAACCACTACCCCACACTACCTGACACCTGCCCTCCCTCAGGAAGCCTCAGGGCAGTCAATAACGGTTCAGATGGAAGCAAGTAATATTCCACAGGTGTGCTGGTGCAGATTTAAAAGGTTGAGAACCACTGTATTTTTTTTTAATTAATTAATTTATTTTTGCTGTGTTGAGTCTTCGTTTCTGTGCCAGGGCTTTCTCTAGTTGTGGCAAGTGGGGGCCACTCTTCATTGCGGTGCGCGGGCCTCTATCGCGGCCTCTCTTGTTGCGGAGCACAGGCTCCAGAAGCGCAGGCTCAGTAGTCGTGGCTCACAGGCCTAGTTGCTCCGTGGCATGTGGGATCCTCCCAGACCAGGGCTCGAACCCGTGTCCCCTGCATTAGCAGGCAGATTCTCAACCACTGCGCCACCAGGGAAGCCCGAGAACCACTGTATTTGATTCATTAAATTCAACAAACATTTACCGAGTAGCTACGAGGTGCCAGACACTACAGTGGTAAGCAAAATCAGACATATCTTTCCTCAGAGCTTTTAGTAACCGGGGAAAGTAAATTTTTATAATTAAAATAACAATTGCAACAACCAAATGCAAAACTACAACTCTAATGAGTACTAGAAGAAAAGAACAGAGCTATGAGAACCTATAATAAAGAAATTTAACTTCGGACATCAGGGAAGACTCCCCTGAGGATGCAAGCAAGAGACTTCTCTCTTCCTTTCCCTGGAACTTTGGTGGGGATTCGTGCAACCATGCATAAATCTTCGTATCTAGGGAACCACAGTGCTGCTATGGTCATTCTCTGGGCTTCGGTCCATCCACCCCCTACTCCCCACCACAGATATTCCAAATCTTGACACCGCCCTCAAGCCCATCTCCCACCCAATCTGCCTCATTCTTGGCCAATGTCTTGAGAAAACTGAGCTACTGCCACCGACCCCCACCGTGCCAGCAACTACTCCCATCTACCCCATGCTTTCTCAGTGAAACCATCTCCCTCCTATCCAAGCTTAATCCCTCCACCTCTGCTCCAAACCCATCACTCTCCTCTGATCCTCTGCTTGATCATCAACCCCCCCTCCTCCAGCAACTTCAATCTCTTTCAGCTGGGCCCTTCTCATCAGCACATAAAGCTGTCCAGGTCTATACCTAGTAAAAACAAAACTCTCCTTCCACACATCCGACCCACCTCTGCCCTTCCAGCTCTATCTACCACACACATTTCCTCACCCACTATTCCCCTGCCACTCCCTCCTTCTGTCCCCACCACTCCCTTGAAACTCCTCTCACTGATGACCTTCTAATTGCCAAACCCAATAGACACTTGCCAGTGGGTCTCCTCCCACACCTCTGTAACATGACTCAGGACACTACTGTCCATCCCTCTTTTCTTCTCTTCTTTCAGCAACCACAATGCCACCTTCTCTCCAGTTCTGGTGCTCTGTCTCCTTCACATGCTTCTCTGCATCCCTCCGAACACTTGACCACTGACACTCCCCAGGGGGTCTATCCTTGGCCCTCTTCTCCACCGTGTGATCTCCTAAGGCAGCAGATCTTTGGTCTGTGGTTGATGCCAAAATCTAGCGCCAGTGATCCGTAGATCCATCTCTCTAGTGCAGATCTCTCTTCTTAGCTTCAATTATCCATCTGCCCGACAGACATTTCTCCCTAGCGGCCCACAGGCACGTCAAATTCTCTATCCCCAAAACAAAGCTTCGAGCAAATTTGCTCTTCCTTTGTATGGTCCCTATATTAATAAATGACACCAGCATCTATCCTAGTTACCTGAAGAAGAAATGTGGGAGGAATCCTGTTCACTCACATGATTCTAACCCTACCCCAACTCAAAAACTGACCTTCCCACTTAAAAAGCAAAGGAATGGTTAAATAAAGTGACACAAGAGTTTGAAGTTATTATGCAACTATTAATGTTTTCAAAGAAATATGTGATACTAAACATGCATTTTCAAATTATAAATATTAACAGAAAAAAGGAGGCTGAGAAACATATTTTATAAGTCTAATTTTATTAAAAACATTCACATATATGAGGAATAAAAAGACAAATACCACAAAATATCAGATTTTTCTCTTCTTTGCACTTTCCTGCACATTTCAGGTATTCTACAACAAATGTGTTCTCTTTTCATAATTACAAAAAAATATTTAAAGAGAAATGTGTTTAAATACTTAAATACTAATAGCCTATCTTCTGCATACATACAGTAGGGAATTCTTCCCCCTTCATCTAGAGAATCCACATTAAATAAATGCCTGGAGTCAAAAACCTGGCTATCTCAGGTATAAATCAGTATTCTTAGGAAAATAAAGGAGAAGGCACTTGCAAGATGAAAGTTTGCTTACAACTGCTAAAATGATCACTGTGCTCATGAGTTACATATCAGATGAGAATTCCTAAAACTAATTTTTTTCAAAATACTGCAATTATTTGGCCTACTAACCGTTAAACCAAATATTGTTTTAAAAAACACTGGCTAAAGGAAAACAGTACTTACAATGATCCTATTGCAATATTTTTTCAAATCTTAGCATTACATTTACACAAAACCCCTTCAGTAGGACTCAGGTCTACACTTCTATTCTGGTGTGACAAATCACTGGTTTTAAAGAGTTCTTCATAGTTACTCGGACTAAAGAGCCATGAAATTGCAATTATTTACCTAAAAGAGGGACACATTTAACACAAAGCAATAAATTCATGTGACTGTACAAAATTTATACTTTTTTTCTTCCTGTAGAGAAAGAAATGGAGTTGATGGGTCTCTTTAAAGAAAAACTGGCACTCATTTTCTACATGTGGTAACAGAAAATGTAAAAGGACATATGAATTAGGAGTAGCTTCAACTTATGTCCAAAAACTGCTAACACTCGTAGCAAAATCAATCTATGGTGTCACGATAACGGTTATCTTTGGAGTAATGGGCGGAGAGTGGTAATTGGGAGGGCACATGAGGGGTGCGCTCTGGGATGCTGGTAACATCCTTTTTTGTTGTTTTTTAACTTAGTAATGGTTACATTCCTGTTTTATTTTGGTAATTCACTGAGCTCTATACTAATGCTTTGCTCTTTGCATGTATCTTATGCTTCAATTAAACAGTTTTAAAAAATTCATATACACCTGTAGTGGATTCTGGAGTGCAAGCAATGGGGATCTAAATCCTTTAAGTAACTAGCTATGGGGACCATGGGCAATTCATTTCTCTGAGCTTTAGTTTCTTTATATGTAAGATGGGGGGCGGGCAGGAATCTACTACTCAGCGCTGTAGTAAAAATTCAATGAAACTACTGTAATTTGCACATGCACTCAAAACTGTCAGCATTGCCTCCACCCTCCTCTTTGCATTTCACAATTACATAATTATTGGATAAATAGTTTAAACTATTATAACTGTTTACACATTTTTTTGAGTCATGAAAAGCAGAATGAGTTTCAAATGTTTTATTGACTTAGGAATTAAGATTGATCAATTAAAATCATGGCAAATCAACAGGACATTATCAGAAGGATGAGGTGATGAACAAAAGTAAAAACAGAAATGGAAACACCGCTAACTACTGAACGAGCTACTTTAAATACTGCATCACCTCGTGTAGCAAGTCTGCAGTGACAATTCCCGAACCAAAAAGTAAAGCCTAACATGCTTTAAAAAATCATCACTACTATTCATTTGAAAGAGGTGTAAGTTAGGCTGTACCTTAAAAAAAGCTCTCAAAGAGGCAACTCCTAATCTACCCTAGGAAAAAGTCAGTCAATGTCTATAATTGATCAATCTAGAAATGGCAGTATTATCACTTAGAGGTAAACAGAGAAGAGTGGAAAGTGGTCTGCGGAGTGGGTCTGAGGGGCAGCAAATTTATTTTTTGTTGTAAGTCTTGTAATATTATTTGAATTTTAAATCTATGTGCACTTACAAAGCAAATATACTATTTTACACAAATTTTAAAGATTATGGAACACAGTTACAAGTATGAGGAAAAATAAATAATTTTCTAATACCCAAGTGTAAGGGTTTTTATATATCACAAAACTTTAGGAAGGCAAGGAGCCTAAAGATCATCTCTTTTGGCTCAATTCCCAGAGAGTGAACCAAGGAGCAGAAAGGGGACAGGCCCACAACCAGCAGCCTACCCACCTCTTGCCTCAGACTGTGTTTGATGACATTACTCCCAAACTGGCTGCGTAAGAATCACTTAGGCAGTTTGAACTAAAGAGAGAGAGCGCACCCAAATTCAGTGGGGTCACAGGAAATACATAGTACTTTTAAGACTACCCCAGGTATGGGGATGACTAGCCTGGGGAAAAAGTTCAGCCCCCAGCGCGTACCTCCCCAAGTCACATAAAGACTGCTCTGGGAATACTACTGTTTAGATAGAAGACCAACTGAACTGCAATTTTTCTGTTCATTCATTGACTTGTTCAAAGGTTTTCATCTCCTAGGAAGACAGCTGTATAACCTAGTCATTCATTAAAAATTTATTAAGCACCTATGCAGTGCCAGTGTCAAAGTAAAGAAAACCATCTTGGCACATGTTTTTTTACAAAGTCACAAGGTTATAGAGAAGATGGGCAATTAAACAAGACAAATCGATAAAACCTGACAGCACTCTGACAGGGGATGCAAACTGCGCATGGAGCAAGACCACCTGGCTAAAGCCAGCGCAAGGAAAGACACTCCAGACAAGTGATGTTTTACTCCAAAAGATTTAAATAAAGCCTCTGCTTGTAGCATACTGAGTCCAGAAAATGTAAGGAAAAGGCTTCAGTGTTTTGTTTTCTTGGTCAGGTTTTCCTTTTAAACTAGTATCAGTCAACGGGTTTGCGCAACAGGCATAATACTAGGCTCTAGGAGAAATACAAATAATTAGAAGGCAAGACCTAGTCTTGTCCTCCATAAAAGTCACTGGCACCACTCACCTGCCTCTCCCTAAGTCAACTAAATGGATGGCCAGAGGACACCTTATCTTGCTAGTTCAAACTAGTGGCTACAGTCACATCCCACTTGCCCAAGAGATAGCTTCCAAGTTTTCACAGGGTATAGCCTGTGGCTGTCGACTGCAGATTTTTCTTCCCTGAAGCAAACTGAATCCTTTAACCCTGGTTTCAATCACACCATATTCTAGCCAACCTTTTGCTCAAGAGCTCCAATCCATCAAGACTATGGCATCTGTAAATACTCTGCATTTCCATTTCACTTAAACTATCATTCTGCAAGTATTTATGAAGCACCTGCTATGAACTAAGCGTTATAGTAGATCAGCAGTTGCCTCTTTGAGAGTTTTTTAAAAGGGCAGTCTAATTTGCACCTCTTCCAAACAAATAATGTATTGATAGCACCAAAGGAGTACCAAATATAGAATCAAAGTAGTATCTACAGGAACTCACAAACAGGAGGGAAAAGAACAAAGCTAACAGTCACAAAGAATCTGGATACTGATTCATGTGGGGGAATTATGAGGACATTTGCCTTCAAGAGTAGAAAATTACTAACTCCTTTAACCCTTAAAGAAAAGATCATAAAAGTTCTGTTTCAAACACCTTCTCAAGGAATCCTTGTAAATTTCTTTGGCTATCAGTTACACACACGTAAATGCAAAATCTACAGCAATAACCCTAGTCTCTCTCCAGAATTACTGACACAAATTTCTACCTGCAACCTCGACCCTGACATTGTTGTTTCAGTCAACAGTTCCCTAACAACACGAGACATAAATTACAAGGGTTATATAAATTACAAAGAGAAGAGGCAAGATGAAAGGAGGGCTTTAGGATATAGGGCTCTCATTCATGAAATCAGAGATGCTCCCCGCCTAGCATCTTTCGTAGGAGGAAACCCTGATCCCAGGTGCACCTAACAGTGGTATTGCAACTGCCACACCATTTCATAGCATAATGGAGAGAGCACCCAAGGCTGAGATATTATTCTGTGGGCAATGCGTCTGCTTGCAAATAGCAATACAAATGTGTCCTTGAAGTACCATCAAGCTGTAGAGTTCTTATAGGAAGAAGTATACAGTTACCATTCTGAGCAATAATGGAGAGAGAGTCTACAGCACAGGACAGTGGTGAGGGGCACAGACTCTGGAGGTAGACTGACTGGGATCAGATCCCAGGCCCAGCACTTCCTAGTTGTGACCCTTCAGGCAAAGGCCTCCTTCTCCTCATATGTTAAGTATGTTGTAAACATTAAACATTCTAATACATACAAAGACCTTAGAAGATTATCTGCCTTGCCGTAAGTGGTCAATAAATATTAATTATTACAATTCTTAGAAAGGCAACACGATACGGTCCTTAAGAGAGTGTACTCTGGGACTTCCCTGGTGGTCCGGTGGTTAAGAATCCGTGCTTCCTGGGCTTCCCTGGTGGCGCAGTGGTTGAGAGTCCGCCTGCCGATGCAGGGGACATGGGTTCGTGCCCCGGTCCGTGAAGATCACACATGCCGCGGAGCGGCTGGGCCCGTGAGCCTTGGCCGCTGAGCCTGCGCGTCCGGAGCCTGTGCTCCTCAACGGGAGAGGCCACAGCAGTGAGAGGCCCGCGTACCGCAAAAAAAAAAAAAAAAAAGAATCTGTGCTTCCACTGCAGGGGACATGGGTTCAATCCCTGGTCGGGGAACTAAGATTCCACATACTGAGCGGTCAAAAAAAAGAGTGTACTCTGGAGCCTCAGTTGACTGGGCTGAAACCCTGGCCTGCCCATTACTAGCTGTGTGACCTTGGCAAGTCACTTACTCTTCTCTGTGCTTCGATTTTCACAGGTGGAAAGTGGCACTAATAATGGCGTCTCAGAGTGCTGTCGAGGAGTAATTGAGTTAAGATAGATTAAATTATTTAGAACAGTGTCTAGTTTAAAGGTTTACTACCACTTCTTTATCAAGTGACTAGTTTTCAGCTGTGGCTTCTTCTTTCTCTTCCTCCAACTCTCCTTTTGAAAAATAAGCCTAGAAATTTAAATAATAGATAAACCTACAGTTTTGCCGAAAGAGCTATGCTAAGTATCGGTGAAGAATGTCAGCACTTGCATTATAATTCAATCATGTTTCTTTCCAAACAATACCCATTTGCTCTTCACCAACGCAGTTGGAGGTGAGACATTTTGATGAGCTCTCTATAATTCATCACTCTTGACCTAACCAAAGATGCCTGAGACAAAAAAAATCTACATTCACTATTAATAGCCTAAAAAAGAGACCAACATCAACTGCAATATATATATATATATATATATATTTTTTTTTTTAATCAGCAAGTCATGGGACAGTCAGAAAAGGAACCCGCAATGATCCTTATAAGACTCTTCCTTCTAGGTCAGGAGTCGGCAAACTTTTTCTGTGAGGGGCCAGATAGTAAATAGTTTAGGCTTTGTGGTAGAAAGCAGGTCAGTGGTTGCCAGAGGTCAAGGGAATGGGATTGAATGAATGCAAAGGAGTTCAAGGAAATTTTTTAAGATTATAAAAATGTTCTAGATCATGATTTAAGATCTTAAGCCAAAGCCCATGCTCATCGCACTGTACCATGCTACCTATTTTCAGCTCTAATGTCAGGACATCAAACACGTATTTATTATTAATTCACTGATTTAGAAATTAAATGTTGCTTCCATTCCCTACCTTAAACGTGATTTCTACTCCCCTCTGCCTACTCCAATACTAACCCACACTGTATTCATTAAATCTTTTTAGATTAACAAAACCCTGATATTTCCTTTCTCTACACTTCTGTAGTCCTTACTTTCTAGTCCCAATTTTAGCAGTGAATTAGTGTTCTTTTGTATAATCCTTTAATTACCGACTTTCTCCCTACTCTGCTTCAACTATGTCCATTAGATAAAAGAAAAATGATCGTAAAAGCTGTGATAACATTTAATTTTGAGAACTACAAGAATAATTTTTGTTTCAGACATATATTAGAGTCTTCCACTAACAATATTTCATTAAAGCATGTATCAAAGTCCCAGAAAATACCATCTTCTTTGTTGGCACCAGAAAAGATAAGCTCCTCACAGGTGATGAATTACTGCCACTACTACTTTCCTAAACCTGTCACACTAAAGATGTCATTTTTCTTTCACTGGGATTACTGAATATTCACTAACCAAGAGTGCTAACTATGGGAAAATTGTGTAATGGAGAATAAGAAATAAGTGGATACATTTACTGTTCAGAATTCAAGTTCACAAAATACCCTAGTGAAAAAAGGAAGGGAAGGAATTCCTGGCAGCCTAGTGGTTAGGATTCCGGGCTTTTACTGCCGTGGCAAAGGTTCAATCCCTGATCAGGGAACTGAGATCCCACAAGCTGCACAGCTAGGCCAAAAAAAAAAAAAAAAAAAAAAGAGGAAGGGAAGGAGAAAGAAGACAGCAATACCATCGGGAGGAGATTACAAAGGAATACTAAGATACCCCTGCCAGTCTGTAACCTCCCAGTTCACACAAAGTTTGTATATTACTGAAAACATAATGGTGCTAAGAGACATTTCACATTTTGACTTTTCACACTTTAAAAAGTCTAGCAATTCTGTCATAACTCAAATGCATTGACAACATCCAAAAGCCATTATTTAACAGAAGTTTGCTTTAAAAAATCCTTTTACCCCAGTTTACAAATAAAACCAATTACTCAGGACTTCTTAGTTAGGAAAGATGACCTTATTTTATTTATGTATATGTGTGTATACGCACATAGTTATATTTGTTTAAAAAATGATTCAGTAGGGCTTCCCTGGTGGCGCAGTGGTTGAGAGTCAGCCTGCCGATGCAGGGGATACGGGTTCGTGCCCCGGTCCGGGAGGATCCCACATGCCACGGAGCGGCTGGGCCCGTGAGCCATGGCCGCTGAGCCCGCACGTCCGGAGCCTGTGCTCCGCAACGGGAGAGGCCGCAACAGTGAGAGGCCCACGTACCGCAAAAAAAAAAAAAAAAAGATTCAGTAAAACCCTCTTTTATTCAATACTGGCTCAGTTTGAAAAAAATGTTTTGGGGGATATACTGATCTTCACTGAAGCTGAGTGATGCAAAAATCTGAGTTTTTAAAAACTCCCCAGGTGATTCTAATATGCCGGGTTCTCCAGGTTGAGAGCCACTAGCATGAACTACCAGAATGACAGCAGAAAGGAAAGAACGTATGTGAGAGCTTTATAAGAGTCACAGGATTTGGTGACTGACTACAGACTTAGGGGGAAGTCAGGGATGATTACTAGGTTATGGACTTGAGTTCGGCTGGACGGTAGTGCCACTAAGCATCAATGCAAAAGAGAAAAGTTACTAAACTATAAAGCACAATATGCATGTTTTTATGAGAAACTTTGCCTTCCCCTCTCGGTTCCACTTCCATTAAGGCTGCGACTGTGTGTTGCTCACTTTGTCATCCCTAGCAATAGTTGCTTGTACTTAATAGAAATGAAATACATTTTTCCTGATTGTGATTCAACTCTGTTAAGACTTGTCTGCAAGTCAGTGGCGTGACTTAATATGTTTTTCAAGACCTCACTCTGGGGACTTCCCTTGGTGGTCCAGTGGGTAAGCCTGCGCACTCCCAATGCAGGGGGCCCGGGTTTGATCCCTGGCCAGGGAACTAGATCCTGCATGAAGGCCGCAACTATAAGTTCACATGCCACAACGAAGAAGTCCACATGCTGCAACTAAACTCCGCACGCCGCAACTAAGACCTGGTGCAGCCTAAATAATATTTTTTTAAAAAGCACAGCATTAAAAAAAAAGAAAAAACCTCACTCTGTGTAGCACTGATCACAGATAGGGCTGGCTTCACAGGAGATACTCAACAAATATTAGCTCACTAGCTAATTTTCACACAAATGCCAGTGTGACTGGAAATGCTTCCAACTGCCTGCTAAGACATAACCACCTAAAGGTATATTGGGCATGGCAAAATCTGTCCACACCTGAGGTCAAGATATTTGTTCTCAAATCTGTTCCTCTTCTTCCTGTTAACAGCCCAGCCATTATCTGAGTCACCCAGGCCTAGAACCCTTGGGTCATCTTTTTTTTTTTTTTTTTTTTTTTTAAACATCTTTATTGGGGTATAATTGCTTTACAATTGTGTGTTAGTTTCTGCTTTATAATAAAGTGAATCAGTTATACATATACATATGTTCCCATATGTCTTCCCTCTTGCGTCTCCCTCCCTCCCACTCTCCCTATCCCACCCCTCCAGGCTGTCACAAAGCACCGAGCTAATATCCCTGTGCCTTGCGGCTGCTTCCCCCTAGCTATCTACCTTACTACGTTTGTTAGTGTGTATATGTCCATGACTCTCTCTCGCCCTGTCAAAGCTCACCCTTCCCCCTCCCCATATCCTCAAGTCCGTTCTCCAGTAGGTCTGCGTCTTTATTCCTGTCTTACCCCTAGGTTCTTCATGACATTTTTTTTCCCCTTAAATTCCATATATATGCGTTAGCATACGGTATTTGTCTTTTTCTTTCTGACTTACTTCACTCTGTATGACAGACTCTAGGTCTATCCATCTCATTACAAATAGCTCAATTTCATTTCTTTTTAAGGCTGAGTAATATTCCATTGTATATATGTGCCACATCTTCTTTATCCTGGGTCATCTTTGATATCGTCCTCTTGTCAACATGCAAACAGGTTTCCAGCGTCCTGTCTTTTATGCTGTCTATAGTGAGTATCTCTCACAGCAGTCCTCACCAACCCCAATGCCCCTTACCCAAGGACTCACCTTCAATTGCTACGGCACCCACTCCAGCCTCCCTCCCTCGTTCTCTCCCAAATCCATCCTCTACATTATATAGCCTTTTCAACAGGCCTCAGACAATTCTAGTCACGTCACTACCTTGGCCGATACCTTTCAGTAGCCTCACCCCATGGTCCACAGAGCAAAACGCAAATGCTTAACCAATCCCTTCATAATCTAGCCCTTAACATACTTTTCCAACCTCACATCCTGCTATTGATATTTCTTCTGAGAATACTGACCTCCTCCCACCCACATCTCCCCATGTCCAAAAGCGGCCTATTTTTCCAAAGTCCAGCCCAGATAAGCCCAGCTTAACTCCTGCAGCAAAGGCCTCCCCAGACACCCAAAACATACTCCCCACTTCCCTAAAACATCTCTTCCTACTCTGAATTTTCAAAGTAACTCCTAAGCATTTTTCACCTTCCACCCTACAATGCAGTTTCTTTTTCTTTTTTTCTAAATTAATTTATTTATTTTTGGCTGCATTGGGTCTTCGTCATTGTGCACGGTCTTTCTCTAGTTGCGGTGAACAGGGGCTACTCTTCGTTGCGGTGCGCGGGCTTCTCATTGCGGTGGCTTCTCTTGTTGCGGAGCATGGGCTCTAGGCGTGTGGGCTTCAGTAGTTGTGGCACGTGGGCTCAGTAGTCGTGGTTCATGGGCTCTAGAGCGCAGGCTCTGTAGTTGTGGAGCATGGGCCTAGTTGCTCCACGGTATGTAGGATCTTCCCGGACCAGGGCTCAAACCCGTGTCCCCTGCAATGGCAGGCAGATTCTTAACCACTGTGCCACCAGGGAAGTCCCTACAACGCAGTTTCTAACACACATGCTTTCGTCTCCCCTCCTGGACTGCAGTGTTCTCTGTGAAGAGGCTCTAGGTCTGGCTCTTCTTTTTTTAACCACTGACTACCTCTCCCTCCACCCCCACTCCATGCTCATCCCATCCTCCACCCTACAGTGCATTAGTAGGTGGAGCTCAATAAATACTGTAGGTCCCTGGCCTACTCAGATTTAACAAGAGAGCCTGAGGACATAGTTTCTCATTTTGTTGGGCATGTCTGTAAATCATGATAATGTCCCAACTACAGCAACTCACCTTGCCGGTGACTGAAGCCCACATATCTTAGCATGATTCAGTAGCTCTACTCTGGCACATCCACAGTCACTGCAGTGACTGGATAAACTTTGTTTCTTTGTTTTAAAAATATATATATATATCCTCAAGGAGAAAGCTTACAGCCTCTGCTGGTGACAGAAATGAAAGAAAGGGAAGATAGAGAAAAGAAAGGAATGGTATAGAGAGAGATACTGCTTGAGGGGTCACCAGACAATACATAATTATGAACAGACTGGGACATCTGATGAATGAATAAAATAATAAATGAAGAGATAAACTTTCAAACTGGAAGGAGCAAAATTTCTCCTTTCCCTGTTTCTACCAGCCTATACCAAGCATTTTCTGGAACACTGCTGTCCAACAGCACCTTCTGGAATGATGCAAGTGTTCTGTTCATCTGTGCTGTCTGCTAATATGGGAGCCGCTAACCACACGGTTACTGAACACCTGGAATGAGGCTAGCATGACTAAGGAACTGAATTTTAAATTTTATTTAATTTTAATTAAATTTACGAAGCCATATGTAGCTAATGGCTACTGTAGTGGCCAGGGATTGTCCAGAATACAGAATGTCTTCACCTTGTTACTTGAATTGTTGTCAAAAGTATTTTCCTGACCAAATTCCAGTAAGCTTACAAAAGTCCATGATCATTTTTCTGTTTAACAAGTCACATTTTTTTCTAATTTTCACTTTTATTTTATTGAGGGGAGAGTGGTTTAAGAGGAGACTAAGAGAGGGGACTTCCGTGGTGGTCCAGTGGCTAATACTCCACGTTCCCAATGCAGGGAGCCCGGGTTCGATCTCTGGTCAGGGAAATAGATTCCACATGCCGCAGCTAAAAAATCCCACATGGGGCTTCTCTGGTGCTGCAGTGGTTAAGAATCCGCCTGCCAACGCAGGGAACACGGGTTTGAGCCCTGGTCCAGGAAGATCCCACATGCCACGGGGCAACTAAGCCCATGTGCCACAACTACCAAACCTGCGCTCTAGAGCCGGTGAGCCACAACTACTGAGCCCATGTGCCACAACTACTGAGCCTACACCCTAGAGCCCATGCTCTGCAACAAGAGAAGCCACCACAATGAGAAGCCTGTGCACCACAAGGAAGAGTAGCCCCCACTCACCGCAACTAGAGAAAGCCCACACAGCAGCGAAGACCCAATGCAGCCAAAATAAAATAAAATAAAATAAAAATAACTTAAAAAAAAAATCCCGCATGCCGCAACTAAGACCTGGCGCAGCCAAATAAATAAATAATAAATATATTTTTTAAAAAAAGATGAGACTAAGAGACAGACTGCATGGTAGGTACACTGCATGATATACTATTTCTTTTGAGATAGTGATTATCCCCCTTTAAAAGTTGAGGAAACTGAGACTGAGAGCAATTAATTGGCTTGCCTGTGATCACAGCTTAGTAAAACTAGGATTCAAACCCATGTCTGCCTGCAGAGACTGAGCTCTTAAGCATGCTTAAATTGCTAAGACTAAACTGGGCTGGATGAAAAGTAGGTTAGGCAGTTCCCAGCAGGCTGATGTTATTCAGAGCACATTAAAAGTTGGACCAGCCAGCTTACTTGACAAGAGACTAAGGATGTATCCAGGCAACTTTCTTTCTTAAAAGCTGGACCAGCCAGCGTACTTGACAAGAGACCAAGGATGTATCCAGGCAACTTTCTTTCTTTCTTTTTTTTTTTTTTAATTTTATTTATTTTTTTATTTATTTTGGCCACACCGCTTGCAGGATCTTAGTTCCCCAACCAGGGACTGAACCTGTGCCCTCAGCAGTGAAAGCGAGGAGTCCTAACCACTGGACCGCCAGGCAATTCCTGGCAACTTTTCTTGATGTCTGGTAAATGATGCTCAATAATTCATCCACTCCTTCAACCACAGGCACGATTCTAAGTTGGAAGATACAGCAGTGAACAAAACAGGAAAAGTCTCTGCCCTCATGGGGGTTATATTCCAGTAAGGGAATTAAAAAACAAACAAAACCTAGGGACCATCTCTAAAGAGGTAAGAACTGAACAGACACCTGAGTGAATAGAAGTTGATTAGCTGCGTGGAGAAACTGAGGAAGACTGTTCCAGGCCAAGGAAACTGCAAGACAAAGATATAGAGGTAGGAGTGTGTTGGAAATGTACAATACAAAGAACAGCAAGGAAGTTAGTGTGCAAGAGCTTTGTGAAGGAGAAGAAATAAAGTATCACTGTTAACCAGCGGCCAGATCCTGTTGGCCTGTAAAGATCACTGGAAGGCTTCGGAAAAATATATTCCAAATGTATATAAGATATAAAATGTATATAAAATCATGGAGAGCCACGGGGAATGGGGAGAGCGTGTGGAAGGGTAGGTGTATTGCAAAGAGTGGGAGAGACATGATCTGACTTATGCTTTAAAAGGAACACTGGAAACTGTAAAAACAGGCTGTGGGGAAGCAAAATCAAGGAGAAAAAGTAAAAGCAGAAAGACCAAGTTGGAGGGACTTGTTCGAGTGATGAAGGAGGCTGAGATGAAGGACAGCTACAGGGATGTAGAGTGGAAATGGCAACTAATTTTAGGAAAGACTTTAGCTAAATATATATGGTCAAACCAATACCCATGGATGCAAGGAAAGAAAGAAGCTTGGTTTCTAAACGAGTCGCATTAAGAAGTTACTGTATAACTCAGCCCCTGCAGGTTCTATTTACTATTCCTAAGCGCAATTTCCCACATTCTCACACTCACACCACCTGACGAAGACCATTATCAGGGAAATTCCCAAAGAGCGTGCTTACAGATCATCCAATTGTTATATGACACAGATTTTTGCTATTTGTTTATATTTAAATGAGTATTTCTGAACAAGCATAGCCAGCTCCGATAAATTCTTTTTAAAGTACATGTCGCGTAACACCCCCGCAAAACACTGTTTAGATAACCTCGCCTTCCTGGGCATAACAAGCAGTTTCAGTTTAATGAGGTAACTGGACTAGGATGCTCCACTCAATTCTTCCCAAAGTCTGTGACACTGTTTCCAAAAAGCTTAAGTCAGAACACAGGCTAGGAAACTGGAACACACACAAAAAAAGTAAAATAAAAACTGTCGAGTCAGAACCTCCTGACTGTGCTTACCTGTCTGTACTCCCTTGCCAATTTAACCCTGAAAGGGTGTTTTAAGGTGTGTTCTCCACCGGCTGCATGTCTCTCAAGGTTATCCTAACACAAATCTCAAGGCACTTGCAGGATAACAATCAGCATATTCAGCCAGTAGGAGCTCTTCAGGCTGGAACCGAACTGCGAGGCAGAGCAGGTGCTCAGTAAAACTGCTGAATGAAAAACCAACTGCCTTCTACGATTTCAATCTTGGTAATGTACTCCCCAAACATTCCTTAACTTCCCTAACTGGTGTAAAAGCGCTGGAGTACCCGTCACCTCACATAAAGCCCTTCCTGAACCTTTCCACCCCAACTCACTGCTCTGGGCAACAAGCTCCATTTTCACTGGCTACCCACTGTGTTAAAAAATCTTAATCAACATTCTGTGACTCATCCAAAAACTAGCTTCAGGGGATACCTCAGCTTTCTTCGGTTCCTTTTAATCCTCCTCTGCTTTCATACAATATTTATCTGATGTTTCCCCCTCAGGGGGTCTAACATGGTAGAAAGAGCAGACAAAAAGTGGGTGCCTGCCCCGGATATCTCTAGAACTCGGCCTCAATTCCTTTATCTATAAAGTGCAAGTAACACCCATGCCGACCTCCTTCAAGGTTGTTGCCAAGTCTAATCCAAATAAGAAAAGTCTGCAAACTGTCAGGTGCTGCCCAAAAGTAAGATCCAAGTAAAGATAGGTTCAGACAAAGCTTAGCTCAAAACCAATCGGACAGGTGGAGGACCAGCACGGTGCAGTCACTCAATAAACATTAAGTCAAATAAGGAGTATTTTCCTCCGGTAATGGGGTGAACAGGAGAAGCACACTAGTCAGCTCCGACAGCTTCACTCTAGGGTCCCTGGCAGGTAACTCCCATCTCTGAGTCTCCTTTCCCGCCACCTGTACAACAAGGCTTTGACAATGAAGACTTCTAATATTGCTACGTTAAGGGCGGCTCAATCCGAGAGGCCAAATTGCCTTCACCTGCAGGGGCACAAAGAAAGCGCCAGAAAAGCGGGTAAAGACAGGACTGAGAGGCAAAGGAGTCGAGGTCTGGTTTAGCACATCTCTTAGGAGCAGCGTGACCTTGGCCAACCCCCCTACCAAGCAAACCCCCTCCTCCCGTCCACATCTCTCAATCTGGGGAAAGAATCCCAGCCGCTCCGAATCCCGAGGCTGCTGGGGAGCCCAGAGCCTATAGCCCCCTCCTGTTTGGCTCGTTGGCCCGTGACAGCCCTGGCTCACCCCCACCCCTCACCCTGGGAAGAGTCCTAAGCTCTTTCGCAGGGGAGGGATGTACCCCTTCCGGATGCGGGACCTGCCAGGACAGCAGTTTCGATTTCCTAAGGAGAAGGGTTACGTCCCCCGCCGTCCCAGCACCGCCGGTAATCAAAGGAGCCTCCCCGGCGGCCCTCGGGATCCCCGAGGCTGCACTCAGTGCTGGTACGGGACCTCACGACCGGCCCGGCACCCTGCCAAGGTCCCGCGGGGTCGGGGACGCCGGGAGGGGCGTTGCCATAGGAATAGCGCTCAGTACCCCGGCCCGAGGCGCGCGGCAGAGGCGAGAGAGGAAGGCTCGCGAGACCCGCTGTGCCCCAAGCGAACACACCCGGCCGTTCCCTCACAGAGCGGCTTCCCCCAGCCAGCAGCACCCCCACAGCTCCGTGCCTTCCCGCGCTGCTCCACAGAACCCTTACCTTCCGCCATGTCGGGCCCAGCCCTGCTTCAGCCTCGCGAGAAGTGCGCCGCTCAACTTGGGCGGTGCGTAACGAAGGTGCCCAAGTCTCGCGAGAGTCATGGGGGCCAGGGAGAGGGAGGGATCGAGACTAGGTAAGAGCAGTGAATGAAAGTGGAGGTAGCTGGACGCGGGAGGAACCGAGAGCCTAGCTCTCTTCACCTATACTTTCGAGGCTCTGGACTTATCAAGCACTGACTGGGCTCTATCATATTACACGCCCTAGGCAGGGGACTGAAAAGGATGGACGCAGCGAGCATTGACTACTCTTTGGGAAAATGTGGCCACGAGAGGGTCGAGAAAGGGGTTTTCGTGGTTTCTAGGTTTGTTTGTAAAGATGTGAGAGGCTGAGAGAAAAGAGCCAAAGGAGAGAGAAAGGCTAATGAAGGTTCACTAGCCTGGGGAGGCGGGATGCCCTGCAGGCGAATGCAGAAGGAAATTTAGGGGAAGGGATTAACTGTAGACTACAGGCAAGTCATTTGTTTTCTACTAAAACATTAGGAAACAAGAACGTGCATGCAGATGGATGTGGAGGTAAGAGATATCAGAGAGATTGCTTGGTGACATCATTTTTATGGTTGAAGTTCATAGGCAAGGGGACCAAAAGAGTAAAGAAAATTTGGGAGAGGAATCTGAATTTGGAAGGCCTGGTTGCACGTGTCTTCTGAGTGTGTGGATGGGTCACTTTTTTCTAGCAGAACTCAGCTACCTGGCTGCAGAAGCAGAGAATATGGATTGTAGCATTTGCGCACGGCTTGGGATTCATTGTCAAAAAGAAATTGAGAGTGCTGTGAGAATATAACTCTGGTGCAGACTGGGTAGAGGCTGATGTACGAGTCATAAAACTGCAGGTCTCTATAATATTGAAGACCAATGCAGTGTGAACAATGTTGTGAGAGCCCTGTGTTAGGGTGGCAAACTGAAGTTCATAAGTTAAACAGTACTAGGAGACAATAAACTCCAGGACAGAGTCATGGAATATGGTAGCTGAAGTGGAGGTGAGAAGCTAGAAAAATCAGATATTGGAATTCAGAGGTAGAGAAGGTAGGAGACCATAAACCAGGTGCTAAAATCTTTAGTCAATGTGGGGATGACTAATAGCAAAAAGGAAGGCTAACGAGTAATATAACCGAATAGTGTGAAACCTGTCAAAACAGATTTTTACTCAAAGGACAATCAAAAGAATGTGGATTGCACCCATTCCTAGAAGCATCCACAGTTAAGGACTGAGGGGGAAGTGGTGGCCCTGGAGAAGAGCCAAGAATAAGAGATGACAGGTTGAAGGAAGGATCTGAGAACAGGATGAGGGTGTCAGAACAGAAAAGGGGGAGGATTTGAAAGTGGAGAAATTTTAGGTGCTGCCAAGGTTAACCATTTAGTGGGTAGTGAGGTGGAGTGGAGAAGGAATTTGGAGTTTAGGTCATGGTAAACATAATCATGGGGTTAAAATGTTGAGGAAGGAGGAGGAATTCTGAGGGAGGGACACCTGGGAGATGAAAGGGGAGAGGGTATTGAAATGTTTATGAACGGTGGTGTGCTCAGGGAAATAGCGTTCCAGTTGTGGCAAGAGACTAAAGATGTGGAAGAGGTGTGGGCAGGGAGGTGATTACAGCAGCTGCATCGAGCAAGCAGAGCTTAGTGGGCAGGAGAGCATTTGCCAGGCTCAATGGAGGTGTCATGGCTCAAAGCTTCCCTGTCAAGAATGGTTTATAGGTGTGCTAAATGGTGAGCCCTTGGGGCCACTTGGGTAGCCAGGCAAGACAGTCTCCTCTGGCCACAGGCAGCCTCATCTGTTTTATCTCAGAGTGCCCTACAAGTATTTCCTGGGTCATAACATAAATGTGATCAAGAAGTCCTGTCATAGCTGATGTCTGGTTTTGCATCATATGACTTATCTTTGCCTCTTCACCAGCACCAGCCTAGTGTCTGGCATACAGCAGGTGCTCAAAATGTTTTTCTTTTTAATACATTCTTTTTAAATTAATTATTATTCATTTTTAGTTGCATTGGGTCTATTGGGTCTTCGTTGCTGTGCGCGCGCTTTCTCAGTTGCGGTGAGCAGGCGCTACTCTTCGTTGTGGTGCACGGGCTTCTCACTGTGGTGACTTTTCTTATTGCGGAGCACGGGCTCTAGGCGCGCGGGCTTCAGTAGTTGTGGCACGCGGGCTCGATAGTTGTGGCTCGCAGGCTCCAGAGCACAGGCTCAGTAGTTGTGGTGCACAGACTTAGTTGCTCCATGACATGTGGGATCTTCCCAGACCAGGGCTCGAATCCGTGGCCCCTGCATTGGCAGGCGGGTTCTTAACCTCTGCGGCACCAGGTAAGCCCTCAAAATGTCTGATGAGCTGTTGCTGTGTGCTATACCGGGAGTCAGGGGAACTGGGTTCAGATTTGCCTCTGCAACTGATTTGTTGTGTCGATCATGGTCAAGTCCCTGCACGATCTATGCTACCATCTCAGAGTCTCCATCAGTTTCAAGAGGGAGTTGGACTAGAATCCATGGTTCTTAATAACTTGGGGGATCATGACCTTGGAGAATCTGATGAAAACCAAGGACCCTCTCCCTTAGAGCAGCACACATGTAGCAGTAAACAAATGTGCCCTTTCAGTTTGCTTGGCCTAGATGCCCACAGCCCACAGTCAAACAAGAACTCATCTTAAGGGATTTAATCAACTCAAGAGCTTCACTACCTCCTCATCACAAGAAGCCCTGTAGCAGAGGTGAAAGCACTCTTGTTAGCGCTGTCTGTAATATAACCCTATCTCTGGGCCCTTGTCTTCTGAGTAGACTCTTACTGGCTTGAAATCCCTGAGCTATAGGACTACTTAATACACCCTGTAAAATAAAGCATCTACAGTACTCAGTGAATTACAATACCCAACAGGGTTGGACGGAGCTACAATATTAGATATGACCTGAGAAATCTGAGCACTGAAACATGATTCATTTTAGACCTAATTCATGTTTTGTTGTCTGATTTAGAGGAACTTTGTATGAAGTTGTCCCGGACATGGAACATGAAGTACAGGAAGGGAAAAATGCTGCCTGCCTTAAGAGCATAGGGGAACAGACTCTTTCTGGGGAGGTAGTGTCATATCATGATGGAAGGGGATAGGGAGGGAATCACTAGACTGGTAGTCCAATGAATTGGGTTCAAGTACAAGCCTCAACACACCTCAGTCTCTACGTGACCTGGGAAAAAATATCCCGGAGGTAAGAAATAATGGCACACGGTATGTAAGGGAAGTCATGAAACTGAATCCCAGCCATGAAACCTACTTGCTGTACAGTCTTGAGAAATTAATCTGAACCTGATTCTGCATGAGGATCCTTGTAATAATTTGACTAGATCCTTTACGAAACACATCTAGCACAAGCCTGCCACAAAGTGGAGGCTCAATAAATAGGAACTTGATTACTGGTGCTCGTGAGGGTTAAAGGAGAGGTCACAGTGCTAACACACACAGTACTATTATACTGCACTTGTTCTTAATGGAGACTGCTGGCAAGGGAAAACCAAGTACCTTATCTATGACCTTCTGTGCAGCTATGTCTAAGATGTGTCTGGCTGCCTTTTTTGAAAGCCTTTCCCTTCTCCTTCACTGCAGCCCAGTGGGGTGTGCAGACTCCAAGAGACAAAGAAGACTAGTCCTACCGAGACAGCCAGGTTACACCATCTGAAACTGAGCAATCAAAAATACCTGAATCCCACTGGGGTTTGCAGTCCTCCAGAAAATGAACAATTTTAATTTGGTGGTGTTACCAACTCTTACAAGAAGGAGGGAGAAAACCAACTGATCCTTCCTCAAAGCCTACGGCCTTGCACACAGTAGACAAAGTCAAAAGCTGTTCATTTGCATTGGACAGCATGGGAATAAAACTTCTTTGCTATATATTTAAAGTTTAGGGACATCATCTAGACCTTTCTATAATAGTTTTATTTCAAATATATTTTTCAGAAAAATTAAACCCTGAAAAATGAGCCCCCATTTTCCCCAAACTGCTCTCAAGGAGGATTTTCTTCTTGTGATTAAGAAATCAGGCTCCATGTTCTTTTCTCAGAGCTTGTAAGGAAGAGGCCTTAAAACCACTGGCAACTTCTATCAAGAAAGACAAGCTTTCAACACCTAACACTGTAAATCCATATAAACTATATATAAAGATGCAGGGTGAAAAGCTGAATATTCACATCCTGAATCCTGTTGTGGTTTGCAGTCCTCCAGAAAAAGGAAAAAAATGGTTAAGGGGGAAAAAGGTACTCAGTTCCTGCTGCATTTGCCACTAACTTACTGAGTGGTACTGGGCAGGTATTGGGGCCAAGTTTGCCCATCTGTTTAGAGGAGGGAAGGTGGGGATTGAGATGGTGCCTGTGTTCTCTTCCAGTTGACGTTTGAGACTGGGTTCTTCACCTGGCAGAACCAGTCTAGGCCAAAGACAAAATCCCAAATAATGCTCTAACACGTGCTCATTTTATTTTATATAACGTTCTAAATCAGCATGCACGAAATTCTGATTAAGAATGGTGGTTGGCCGCGTACTGGAAATTTTAAGACCATTATATCAGGTTGGAAGTAAAGTGAACTTCCTACCCTCTGGTTCCTTCTTTAAATAAGGTTTTAAAATTTTTTTATCTAGATTCCCCTGTGGACCCTTTGCTATCATGTGCTGTTTATATAGAAAGAATCCCATAACTTGCTTTGGAGACCTGCATCCTGAAACCAAAATAGCTCATGATACAGCCTCTAAGTCATCATTTATTGATTTATAGAGCACCCATCACATGATCGAGGTGCTTTACAATACAGTAAACATCACAACAGAACTCACATAGTTAAATACAATCAACAAATTACAGAACTAAAAACAAACAAACAAACAAAAAACTGGAATGAAGCAACATTATGTCAAATTTCAAAGATGCTGAGAAGTGGCAGTACACAAAAGGTAATTCCACCAACTGGGGACCAGACAGGCAAAGATACACAGGCACCACAACCCCAAACGGGGAGATTTGTAGAGGGTGAATGAGCATATAAAATAAAATTTCACAACCAAGAATGAAGGCCATTAAAGACACTATGACACCCAAATAATCACAGAACTAGTGGAATAACCTCACAAAAATATTACCTTGTAATGACAAGAAAACCAACCTCATTTGGATTTTAAACTCACAAGAGGCCAGAAAGCCACTGAGATCATCCATCCTATTATGAGCACAGACTGAAATCGATAAGCCTTTACAAGAACTTGGAATAAATTTAGGGAACAGGCAACAGTTCTACAATCCATAAGACTATGCAGGTGTTGCTGATGGTTGGCACGAGGTCAGGGAGAAAAATCCTTTTCCTAAAGCAGACAAGACTCACACTAATGATGAGGCACTGCTGGGACAAAAGCCACCTGGATCAGTGTCACCTGAGTGTGGTTTAACATCAAATGTAGAGGCATTTAGATTCACAGTCAGATGAACACTGGGAAAGGCACAGATGACACCTCTGACAGAGGAAAAGAAGCCAAAACATCTCTCGAGGCCTGTGTTTCCATATGTAGCACACTCAGGGCACCAGATGGAAAGGGGTGTCATGAGACGTGCACTCATTCCTGGCTCTCCTTCTACCCCCCAAGATCTAGCCCTAAAGAACACATGGTTACACCAAAGTAACTGCATTAATGTGGCACTTAAAGTTCAAGAATAGTTGTCCCTGAGTTACTAGGTCATTTGCTCCTCTCTGAAGAGTCAAATCTCAGGTCTTAACTCAAGAGATTGCTAGCAGAATTACAGCAATAGGAGAACAAAATTCAGACTCCATCTTGCCACAAGCAAGCACCATGTGAACAATTTCTGATTAAGAATAAAAAGGGATTGCATTCAAAGTCCCAGGTAGGCATGCAGTACTGGCACTTTGGGGCAACAGTGTTTACAGAGTCTTTGAAAAAGTAAAGTCACACGCCAAGTTCTTGAAGAAAATTGGGCTGCAATGAAATCAAACAATTTCACATTCGGCCATTACACATTTATGGGCTTTTTTAATGCTTCAGAGTGAAGAAGAGACTGAAATTTAGAAAAATCACTCTCTACTGTGACTACATCCTCAATTATTTTACTTCTGCTTTAAAAAAGACATGCAAGTTCATAAAGGACTGGCTCCTTGCAGGAATCCTTTCATTCTTCTGCCCAAGCATTTCTCCAAACCCCCCAGAGCAGAGATGCACCAATTCTCACTGATTCTCACAATTAATCACCATGTCCCATCAGGTACTGTCTCAAGTTCTATCCCTTATATGCCAAAGACTACCTCCAAGTCCCAGCCTCACACCAAACACAGAGGAACCTGGGCACACCTTTAACACTGCACATGCTCATTTTACATTTCCTGAAATTATTTTTGAAAACTTATGATATGAAATATACTTATGCTCAAACAGTAATAAAAATCCAAGTGCAGTATGTCAGTGGCAAAATCTGTATATGTCAAATAACAAAGCCTTTACATCCCTGTAATGCTTTGCGATTCACATAAGAATCTATACAGAACCCAATACATATACTGCCATGGCCATGTGATTTTCAAGTATTAAATTTGTTTGCATAAGGAAACAACCTGAGATTTTTCTAAACTGCACTTCTCTGGCACTCAGTATTATAACCTTCATTCAATACAATAAAAGCCAACAACTTGACAATTATTGGAAAAAAATTATATTTTGGAAGAACTCACTACATAAGGTGACAGAATTCCAAAATCAAATTACATGAAAATATACATCGCAATTTCTTTGTACAATAGGTGAGAAAAATCTGCAGTATAGAGAATAGAGGCAAAGAAATATGAAGAGCTAAGGAGAAGGGTGTGTGGGTAAACAGCATTTTTAATAGCAAACCCAGAAGTTAGGTAGAAAGCCTGCAGCTGTGCATGCTTTATTCATCCAGCCTTCACATTAGGTAACTGAGGGCAAAAATAAAACCAAATCAGAATTTTGTATTGTTTGGGGTAAATTTCAATAATTTTAAATCTGAATTGAATTCAGAGCCAACTCTTTTTAGTTCTTGGGGATAATGACTGAATTCAAGAGCTCTCAACAATGAAAAAAATGTTATTGCTACATCCAATCCAAGAGATGGGTGCAAGTATAATACAAAAGGTATGAAGCACCTAGTGATGACCATTCCTCTGAAGTCATCATTAAAAATCAAGTAGTTGCTTATTGAGTGTTTCAGTATTTGAACTAAATGATCCTGGCAGACAGAAGAGGTAAAAGCAAAGGGGAGTGTGTCAAAACAAAGAAGATACCAAGTTTAGTAAGTGAAAAGAGTTTAATGAAGCCTCAATGGTTTAAAGGAAATTAAATGGAAACTTTTAATCCTAATTGCTTTTTATCTGACATGCTTTAAGGAGTCTTTTAAAACTGATAAGAAACAATGAATAGGGAAAGAAAACCTGCTAAAATCTTTTAGAATTTACACGATTCTTATTCTACTACAAGAAAGCATTATTTGGTACAAGGTGTGTTTGTGGATGGACATGAACAGTATATATATTATCCGGATCATGTTGTGCTATGTACAGGTCTTTACAATTCTTCCTGAAGGTTAAAACAGTTCATTAGAATTCAAAATGCGTAATCATCTGTAAGTTGGCACTTGTTAGGCTCCTGTCAGCATTGATACTGGCATGTTTTATTGCAGCCCAGTTCCAGCCAGTGTTTGCCAACTTGTTACAACAGAAGTCCAGCAATAGGTGGGTAGAGTGCAGGAAAAACAGTGCCATGTTTCTCAATTGGAGACCTACAAGAAAGCAAACAGCATTATATAATGATTTTATAAATTACAAAAGAATTAATTGATTAGAAATTTTTATTTGTATTCCATTTCTTGGGAAACAAATTTTTCATTTCACTTTAAGCTCACCTTCGTGCTTTTCCAATATGATAGCCACATACAACCATTTCATTTTAAATTCAAATAATTGTTAATAAAATTTTAAATTTAGTTCCTCAGTCACACTACCCACATATCGAGTGCTCAGTATGTCTACTGACTACCACGTTGGACACTGCAAATATAGATTATTTCCATCAGTGAAGAAAGTTCTATTACTAAGCTTTAACTTAGATTTCTCTAGGTTCAGTCCAAACCTATATTATCCGTGAAGCCTCTGACAACTGACCTTCTCTCCCAATTAGAGTTCCCTATTGTTTTGTATCTGCTAATCTCATGTGTTCAATTAGACTAGAAGAACCACAGCTAAATAAAAACTACCACCTTATCGAGTGCTTATTATGTGCCAAGCAGTATACAAAGTGCTATACAAACTTATCTCATGTAATGCTCATAATCACCATATGAAGGGTTTTCCCCCATTTTACAGAGAAAAGAGAGACAAGGTCACAGAGCTAATTAATAAGTGGCAGAGCCTCCTGTTCAAAAGGTTAGAAAAAAACACTAGTTTCAATTAAACAAAAAAAGTCTAATTAAATGATTGGACTTTTCAGAGCTTTTATTATATGAATGTGTCCTTTGAGTATGTAGCGGGAGCAGGAGAAGGGGGCAGGGGAGGAGAATACCTATTACTATTACATCGGATCAAGTACTCCAGAAACACAGAAGTCTGTATCACCTGCCAAGCCAATGCTGGTCACAAAGAAGTCTAATAGAAGATGACTGGGAATCCAAGAGATATAATTTTAAACTCCTAACAATGAAGCCAAATGTACTTAGAGCCATGGCAAATATTTAACTCACACCAGACGTGTGAAAAGTTCAGTGTGTCTTCTAAATCCCCGAATGAATTTATCAATATTACAATCACCCGAATTCAACCATACCAGAGGTCTCGTGTGGGCAAGAAGAAAGCTGTGGGCTTATCTATGGCCGAACATGTGCCTATTTCCTGAATTTAGACTACCTCCCTAAGACAGCTCCTGAGAAGTAGAATGACTGCTAAATTTCTCTCCAAAGGGCTCATACCAATCAATGTAAATGGTCCCCAGCAAAGCACTGAATCCACCAAATATTAATATACCACCTTCACCAGCAATCAGGTTCTATTGTTTGCACACAGATACACATATGTGCACACGTTTTATTAGAAAATCTAAAGACATAGACTGATACTCAAGAGAAATCATTATGAATAGGACTGTAACTTTTAGGTTATGTTACTTAAGTGTTTTTCCAAAGACTACGTATCACACCCAAATTTACCCCTGCCCAGTTAACCTCTCAGGGCTGAAAAAGAACTGGGTATAGAGCTCGGGCATTCAGTAATCATTCCCTTATGATATGAACAAGAAATTTCAGGGCCACAAAAGAACCATTTAAAACCTGTTTCCATGTGAGGTTTTAAAGAAAAATACTCCAGAGAGGACTGACTATAGAAAGTCATTAACTACCTAAAATCAGGTATTTGAGCCTTTTAGTAGTTAGGACCCAGCTTTAAATAGCTTTAGCTTCTTCTTCAGCAGGAAAAGAAAAATCTATTCCCCCCGCCCCGCCTTTAAATATATTCTAAACAGAAAAAAGGCCTTGGTACAGAAAAATCAAGTTTGTTGTTCTTTTCTCTAGAAAGAGAAATGTGAAACTGAATTACCTGCATAACACTCAAATAAACGGTGCTGACCTAAAACAGTCATTTACAATTTGTAAGCATATCCCATTTCTGGTTTAAAATAAATCTTCTGTTGTGTGACTTTGTTAAAAAATCACAACATTTTTATATTAATGGAAATTATATCAACTGTATGTCTTTACAAAATAACTTAAGTATCTATTTTTTGCCTCAAACTTACACTTCATTATTCTTGATTTCTAACCTACAAATCCGGAGATGGTTTAGTTGGAAAGTGTCTTGTTCCATTTATTTCTAAAACTAGAATCAAATCATTAGTTTTGCATGTGGCTACACAATTTAATCTTTCTAAAAGGCCTAAAAAAATAAAAAGCAGACAAGCGTGATTTCCAAAAAAAAAAAAACCACTTTTTTTTTAACACTTTTTGATGTTAAAGACAATATTGAAAGTAATTCGTCATTCAAGGGTAAGTGTCCCAATAAGCTCAACCATTCTTAAGTGAAAGCAGTCCATGAGTTAAATAGCTTAGTATCGAGGAAGTTTTCCCCATTATCTTTCACACAGATGATTCCAAAAGTTCCAATTCATTCTACACTGCCACCAAATATACTACTTATTAAACAACAACTCTCCCCCTATCACCAATCCATCCGTTTTTCCCCCAAACTGAACTATTCTTTTTCTTTTCCTTATATCATGCACTGGTGACCATCCACACACTTCCTTTCTGAGGTCGGTAATACCTCACTCTCCTAGCTCTCCTCCTTGTGACCAGGCAGCCCACATGTTTCTGTCCCCTAAATGTGGAAATTGTGCAAGATGCTGTCTTTGGCCCTAGCATGTACTGCTCTCTATACCAAATGAATGGTCATCTCTACTCTAGAGACTTCTAATCTCACCCGCAGCCCTACGTCTAACCTCTGTCCTAACCATTCAGTATCAGTCATACTTTCTCAAAGCCGCACCGTGTTTCTACTCCCACTAGAGCTCTGCGAGTGGTCTAACCTTTTTTATGCCTGGTCTAACTGGCTAGGTGAACAGCTCTCTAATGGCCTGGATAATGTCTATGGTACTCCTACAGAGCCCCTTCTTTCCCAAGAAAACAGTGCCTTTGTAAATATTCATTAACAAGAAATGAAATGAGCTCAGGATCAGCTGTTCTTGGTGTTACCTCTCATTTCAAGATATAAATCTTAATCCTTAATAACATGCAACTGTTAAAAGGGAAGCAGATATACATTATTGAGCTAGTAAAATATCAAGACAATGTTAAATGGAAAGTACAGAGTGTATGCTATGTATACATTTATGTTATAAACACAGACACAAAATCACACTTGTGTGTACATGTGTGTTAGGGCGAGAGTAAGATTTCTGAAAGATTAAACAGTGTTTACTTCTGATAGCAGAACTGGGGAGCTGAGATGGAAAAGAGATTTACTTTCCCTTATATATAGCTGCAACTATAAAGGTAGCAGTCAGATTCAGAAGGAACCAAAATAGAGCCATGATATTTATGGGTTAGAGAAGATGTTTCTAGAAGGGAGATCAATAGTCAATTCAATTCAATTGCTACAGAGATTAAAAATCAAAACTAAGGGACTTCCCTGGCGGTCCAGTGGTTAACACTCCCCACTTCCACTGCAGGGGGCACAGGTTCGATCCCTGGTCGGGCGAACTAAGATCACACACGCCTCATGGTGCAGCCAAAAAAACCCACTAAACTAAAATTAAGCCTTTGGATGTGGCAAACAGGCAGCCCCTGGTTTCCTTATTACTTTAGTTTTCTGTGGAGAGGGAAGAAGGTGAGGCAAATGTCCTGGAAGATTGACAGTTTAAAAAAAAAACAAGGCAAAGCCCCTTTGTTTCCCAGGTCCCTCTCTTCCTCCCTAAAGTTAAGTAGTACTACAAATTTTAAGAATTTTATATATTTCTTCTAGTCCTTTCTTTTTAAAAAAACTTTTATTCTATCGGATAACTATGATAGAAAATATAGTTGGTTTTACTTTATAATTTACATAAATGATATCATACTTTTTTTTGCAAATTGCTTTTCCTACTCAAGATTTGTGTTGAGATTTAACCATGTGATTATATATTACTAAGTCTACATTAGGTATTTTAGCTGATACAACAGAATATTGTAACTGATATTAATAGTAACTGATCAATTCTGATAGGCCTTTTAAAAATTACACACAATACTGCAAGCAATATCCTCGTATCATGTCTCTCTGTACACATGTGCTGGAGTTTCTCTAACCTATACACCTAAATCGCAGGATACGTGTTTTCAAATTGACTAGATATTACCAAATTGCTCTCCAATGTTGACAGAACAACTTCACTCATACCAGTATTTCAGGTACACCACTTCCCGAAATCCTCACCAACACTTGGGTTTCTTGGACATTTTGGTTTTTGACAACCTGATGGATTTGATGTCATCCCCTGTAGCTTCGTATTTCTGCTTACAAATACAGCTGAATTAATTTTTCATGTATAACAACAATCATCTTTCTTTTTGCTTCTATTTATTATCTATTCATATCATTGTCCTTTGTGCTGATATTTTTCTTATTGCTTTGCAAAAGTCTGTAGATTCTAGATAGAAATCCTGAATATTAGATTTACAGAAAATTTTTCCCAGTTTGCTGCTTATTTTTGTTTACTTTGTCTTGTCATAATATTTAAGTTTTTGGTTTTGATACAGCCAAATTTATCAAATTTTTTCCTTTTATGGGTGTTACTGGTGCCTAATAAATCCTTCTCTACCTTGATATTCTCCTGTATTTTGTTCTGATATTTGTTTTTCGTATCTGTCTTATGTTTTAAAATCTACTGGAGATAACTTAGTCTCCTCCTTACCTCAGTCAACAAGGTCATTATAGATCACCTGTATTAGTGGGAGTGAGGTGGATGCATCCTTGAAGCAGGTTCAGTAGAGTCTGCACTTTTCTCCATAATCTTACTGTAACACAAGAGATCAGAAAGCCTCAACGTTTAAGGAGCCCTAATTTTAAGGAGATACGGGTGAGATGTGGAGGCTAATCCTTAAATGATCTGAATATGAAACCCATCAAGGATGTGGTCCTATTGTGATAATCACATACTCCAAATGTGGTCTCAAATAAGCCATGAAGAAAATATGGCCGCCTAGGAGGAAGAGAAGCCGTATACATGGAGCCACATATACTTCTATTTGTGAGAAATGACTCTAGATTCATGCGTACACATATGCAACGAGGTAAGGCAGAAAATCTTCTATCTTACTGTGCTGGGTTACACAATGCCTACTATCCTGGGTGAGGTTATCTACGAAACAGATTCTCAGACAGGTATTTGTAAAACGTTTACTGGGAAGTGCTTCCAAAAACAAGAGTGAGGGAAATAGGTCTAAGCAGAAGAAGAAGATGAACTGAGGGCGGCAGTTGAAATAAAGGCTTCAGTCAACCCCACACTGGAATGGCCCTTCAGATAATTCCCAAATTGAGAAAGAAGTCCAAGCCTTTGTATCAACCCATCCCTTACCCAAACCAACTAGTCCTTGGATGCAAGTGGCCTCTGGGGAAGGGGACTAACTTGGGCAAGTGATCTCTTTTAGCTAAGGGCAACACTCCTAGAAAGCAACTCAGCTATGAGTTATCAGTAGGCAACATGCCCAGCAGGCTGGGATATGATTATTTCCCTCTGGACAGGAGACAGTAACATCCACTACACCCATAACTTATCTTCTCTTATCATCTTACTTATTCCCTGATGAAGCCAACCAGCAAGTTGTGAGTTGACCTATGAAGAGGCCCATGTGACAAAAAACTTAGGACTCAGTCCATGGCCTGTAAGGAATAGAAACCTGACAAAAACCAGTTGACTGAACTTGGAAGCACATCCACCCACAGCTGAGCCCTGAGATGGCTGCAGTGCCAACCAACACCTTGACTGCAGCATTATAAGGAGCCCAGAGCCAGAAGAGTCAACCAAGTCATACATGGAACTGGCCTATGGTAACCATGAGATAAGAAATGCTGTTTTAGGGCTTCCCTGGTGGCGCAGTGGTTGAGAATCTGCCTGATAATGCAGGGGACACGGGTTCGAGCCCTGGTCTGGGAGGACCCCACATGCCGCGGAGCAACTAGGCCCGTGCGCCACAACTACTGAGCCTGCGCGTCTGGAGCCTGTGCTCTGCAACAAGAAAGGCCGCGATAGTGAGAGGCCCGCGCACCGTGATGAAGAGTGGCCCCCGCTGGCCACAACTAGAGAAAGCCCTCGCACAGAAACCCAACACAGCATAAATAAATTAATTAATTAATTAAAAAAATAAATAAAATAAAATGACACTTAAAAAAAAAAGAAATGCTGTTTTAAGTCACTGAATTTTAGGTAATTTGTAACACAGCAAGAGAGAATTAATACAATCCCTCTAGCCTTGATACAGAACCAAAAGACCAAAGTCCTTTTGTCTAGTGGTATAGAATGTGGCCATGCTGCTGATCTATGGGAAAGGGAGGATTTGTTTCTCCCTTTTTCCTCTCTCTTCATCCCATCCCACACCTGAATTAGAAAAAGGATATGGTTATTAATTATTAATAATCTTTATACAGGAGACACAAATACTACATGATTACACTTATATGAGGTATCTAAAGTAGTCACACTGATAGAAACATAAAGTGGTGGTTGCCAAGGCCTGAGGCGAGGGGGAATGGAGAGTTGTTGTTCAAGGGGTAGAGAAGTTTCAGTCGTGCAAAATGAAAAAGGTCTAGAGATATACTGTACAACAATGGGCATATAGTTAACAATACTGTACACATAAAAATTGTTAAGAGGGTAGATTTAGGTTGTGTGTTTACCACAATAAAAGTAAAATAAAGAAAATCTGGATCAAGTACATCAACACTAATGCTTCCAGTTAAAAAAAAATTACATAAGTTATGGATTTTGATGTAAAAAATTACATCATTAAAAAATACTAAATTAAATTTACTTTTCATTCAACCCAAATAGAATGTACATTTTTCAAGTGCTTATTGTGGGTTTTATTTCACATCATCCTATCACAAGACTACAGAGACTGAGGATATTCAGAAAGTGCATGAAAAAAGCAAGTCTTTAAGAAGAGTTTGAGGGCTTCCCTGGTGGCGCAGTGGTTGGGAATCCGCCTGCCAATGCAGGGGACACGGGTTCGTGCCCCGGTCCAGGAGGATCCCACATGCCGCAGAGCGGCTGGGCCCGTGGGCCATGGCCACTGGGCCTGCACGTCTGGAGCCTGTGCTCCGCAACAGGAGAGGCCGCAGCAGTGAGAGGCCCGCGTACCGCAAAAAAAAAAAAAAGAGTTTGAGTGATAGACTAGAGCTCGCTAAATCTGCCACAAAGCAACAGGTTTCTACAGTATAGCCATGGGCATAAAAATCATGTAATGACAGAGACATTTAGATTATGTGGGGCTTCCCTGATGGCGCAGTGGTTAAGAATCCACCTGCCAACACAGGGGACACGGGTTCGAGCCCTGATCCGTGAAGATCCCACATGCCGCGGAGCAACTAAGCCTGTGCGCCAAAACTACTGAGCCCGCATGCCACAACTACTGAAGCCCGCATGCCTAGAGCCCGTGCTCCGCAACAAGAGAAGCCACCGCAATGAGAAGACCGCGCACAACAAAGAGTAGCCCCCACTTGCTGAAACTAGGTAAAGCCCACGCGCAACAACGAAGACCCAACGCAGCCAAAAATAAATAAGTAAAAATAAATAACTTTATAAAAAACAATAATAATAAAAAAATAAAGATTATGTGGGCACCTCAACCCTACAGCTTACCTTGTTCTGTGCATTAGGTAGATGAGTAAAACATAGGCCCTTTAATAGAAGGTATTAGTTAAGTCATGGAGTCTGATGTGATTTCTTAATTTAATTTTCAAATGATTTCACTTTTAGTGCAATCCAAACAGATGACTGGAAATGGGTATTACTGAGGCATTATTTCCCAGCTGCATCATATCATACGTAACAAGAGCAGTTATACAAATTCATAAATGGCTAAAAGTTAAGACTCTAGGTGCTACAGTACTTCAGAAAGGGAAGAATTTGCTTGGGGATGAAGAGCAATAACTTCATGAAAGAAGGGGAATTTGAAATGGACCTCATCTCAAGTGGCAAAAGAAACAGAACACACATTCCAGACCCTTGGCACGGGAAATGGGTCGAGTATTTGAGTTGAATGAATGACGAGATACATTTCAGAAAGAGGGGGACTATATGAGCCTAAGAGGGAAGCTACTAGTAATTGTTCATCAACATACAATAGACAAGATTGGGTCCCTGAATGCTAGTTAAGTACGTCTGCTTTAATTACTTTTTTGTTTGTTTGTTTTTTTGGCGGCACAACACAGCTTGTGGGATCTCAGTTCCCCAACCAGGAACTGAACCTGTGCCACGGCAGTGAAATCTTAACCACTATACCACCAGGAAACTCCCCTTAATTACTTATTAATCAATGTTTCCCAAAGAATGTTTGTCTTTGGCCATAGGTGGGCCAAAAGATCCTCGTGATGAGGATGAGCTTCAGACTGAAAACAAAATGCAAAATCGTTTACTCAGTTCTTACCGATGAAAAACACACAGTTCAAAGACTATAATTTTTTACACAGAAGCCTGAGCTTAATAGTAACACAATAAGTTAGGAATAGTAACTAAAATTAACCATTAAAATATTAGTGCATTAATTTAATTCAAAATTCTGTCCTATCTAATGTCCAGCTGCCACACACACCCTTCTACAACAGTGCACAGCCATTACAGTGCATGAATGAATTTATATGTAGGACTTGCAACTTTAAAGAAGGATGTGTAAGCAGTGCTGACCTGTTTGCCAAGATTTCCAGTTATTGCTTCCTACACCTTTAATTGTAAGTTCTCAGTTTAGTTTCATCATTAACAGTATATTATACTGTTTTTCAATTAACCTATTCTATGCAAGGAGACATTTTGATTGAACATTATTATTTGCCTCCGTCTTCTTTTTACATGAACCTTAATCTTGATAAGTATACTTTAAAGACGTGTATGTTATGATCAAGTATAAATTAACTCTAATCCCACCAACAAAGAATATATAATCCCTTACAAAATTAGTTTGTGACACTTCATTCGTACTTATTTATTTTATTTGCAATATACTATCAAGGTAAAAAAAACTCTTGATTATTTCCTAAATTCATAAAGTACTGTTTATAAGGTAAAATCACACATAAGCTTAGGCTTCAACCTATTACTTCCTTCCTCTCAATTCGTTGTTGTCGCCAAGCTCTTTTCTGACTGGAAAGTAGTATGGGTGAGGAAAACAAGCCCTGAAGTGCTTGTTGTTCCTAAGATATTGTCCGACCCATACAAGAACCAATGCAATAAATGAGCTGAGCTTCGTGAAGACTAACATGGCAGCTGTATCCAGGACAAATATCTAGGATGAAGTGCAGGCCGACACAAAAGATGTTCAACTAGTAACAAGAACTTGACCTAAGGTGGTGGAAAGCAAGGGTCAAAAGAAAAGATGAGGATCACTGACTAGACGTGTGGGAGGTATTAGATGTAATGATAATGAAATCAGGACAGGACTGTTAGCAAAAATAAACAAAACAGATATAAATAAGATAGTGAAAAACAGAAATAATTTGAAGACTGCAAGGTTATTGCTATATCTGTTGGGAACAAAGAGAAGTAAAGTTAATTTTCAGCATTTTAGGTTATTATAACAAGATCTAAAAGTAGATATGAGTCTTTTCAGAAACTTAGAGATAATCAAACATGAAAACAGAATGAAAAGTGGGTAGACTTTAGCTTAACTTCTGATTTACCTTTGCATTTGATACGTTTAATCATAAAAATCATAAATAAAAATTAAGACAGTGTGATACCGGTTCAAGGATAGACAAGCCAACCAAGGAAACCTAGAAAGGTCAGAAACAGATCAACACATACCTGGAATGTAGTTTTACAACATAACCAACACTGCATATCAGTGGTGAAAGGATGGACTTGTCAATAAATGATGCAGTCAACAGTTATATATTAGGGGGAATTAAAGGGTAAAGTTGAACTCCAACTCACACCATACATCAACCAATTTCAGTGACTTCAACACATTTGTGAAAGGCAAAACCATAATAACTTTTAGAAGACAGTATACAATAGTAGCTTTCTGATGGCAGGGAAGAAACTAAGACACAAAAAGTAAAATGCATACAGGAAAGAACTAAAAAATTAAACTGCATTAAAATTAAGCATCTTGTTCATCCAAAGACACCATGGAAAAAGTGAACTGACAAGGATACAAATCAATAACCTAACTGAAAAACAGGAAAGACCAGAATAAGCATTTCACAGAGGAAGCGCCAGTGGTCAAACACATGTTACAATACGCAATTGCATTGGTAACTAAGGCAACACACATTAAGTCCATAATGACATATCATTTTACACCAGATCAAAAACTCTGGGAAAACAAACTTTGAAGAAGTCTGATAATATCAAATGTTAAAGAGAATATGGAACAAATGGAATCCTCGTCCTTGCCAAAAGGAGTATAAATAGATGCAACATTTTGGAAGGCAATTTGGCATTATCTACTCAAAGTGATGTGCATATACCTTTAACTTAATGCCACCCCTAGGTATACACCCAAGAAACTTTTTTAATTTTTTTTTTATTTTTTTATTTTTTGCCGTACGCAGGCCTCTCACTGTTGTGGCCTCTCCCGTTGCCGAGCACAGGCTCCGGATGCGCAAGCTCAGAGGCCATGACTCACGGGCCCAGCCGCTCCGCGGCATGTGGGATCTTCCCGGACCAGGCCACGACCCCGTGTCCCCTGCATCGGCAGGTGGACTCTCAACCACTGCGCCACCAGGGAAGCCCCCAAGAAACTTTTGTAGTATCTCTGCAACAAGAAACAAGGATAGCCACATTCTCTGTAATAGCAAAAACAGAGCAAAATAGGGGAATTCCCTGGTGGTCCAGTGGTTAGGACTCTGTGTTTTCACTGCCCTGGGCCCAGGTTCAATCCCTGATTGGGGAACTAAGATCCTGCAAGCCAGGAGGCATGGCCAAAAAAACCCAAAAGAACAAAAAACAAACAAACAAACAAAAACACCAAGCAAAAACAAAACAACAACAAAAAAAGCAAAACAAAAGAACCCCTCCCAAAATAGAGAAATAATGCAATGAGAATCAAGAGCAATTTATCTAATGAAATACTAAACAGTGAAAACAGAAGAAATATAACTGCACATAACAAAGACCAATTTCAAGAATATAATGATGAGCTAAAAGTCACAAAAGAATGCATACATTATAATTTCACATATATTCAGTTCAAAAACGTGGAATATGTTGTTTAGGAATACAAACTTGATGAAATTATGAAGAAAAGCAATGGTAAACAAAGAATTGGGAATATGAAAAAAGGATGGGGTAGGAGGGGAATATAGGAGATGTAACAAGTAGTAATAAAGTTCTTTTTCTTTTTTAATATTGATTGATAGATTGATTGGCCACACCACACAACCTGTGGGATCTTATTTCCCCACCAGGGATTGAATCCGGGCCCTCGGCAGTGAGAACACGGAGTCCTAACCACTGACTGGACCACCTGGGAATTCCTAAAGTTCTTTTGCTTAAAATAGGTGGCCAGGTACAGGGATGTATCATGTATTCTGATTTTTTAGATGCTACGTTTCATACACAGGTTTTATCACCTCGATATTTGATTTTAAAAAGGGAAACCAAATAACTTAAATATCACACATTTGGTCAATTCATCTACACCATGTCCTCTTCTAAGCCAGATGGGTGGCTGCTATCTTTGGCTCCTTGCTAGACTTAAAACGGACTTGTGGACAGATGGTATACAATAAAAGGGAAAATTTTCCTACTGGCCCTATAAGTAATAAACAAGGAGATAAAGACCAATTAAAACAAGAAAGGTAGATGTTTAATATAAAGTATGATCCTTCTTTAAAAAAAACTGGGAAACAAAAATTTAAGTCATTCTTTATTCATATAGCACAGTATGAGAAGTTACAAGAAACTTCAATGCCTAGCTTAGTCAAAGATGGTAACCCAACAGGTAAAACGGAGGAAACTTAGCTTTAAAAAAAAGCAGAACAGAACTTTATAATGAGAAATTTTACCATCAGTGAAAAGAAATAGACTGTTACCATACTAACAACCAGTTTAACACAGAATATCTTGTAAAAAACAGCTGTATTTACTGAAGGAAAAAGCAAGGGGATGACACTATTTCTGCTGAGAAATAGGAGACTACTGGATACTACCACTAAAAAAATGAGGCCAATGAAAACAAGCAATTCAAATACCCAAATCACACTATTTCTAAAAACATTTATGACGTGTATAAAAATGCAAAAGAATAGGATGACTTTTTAAATGAACTTACCCTGAAATAAGTGAAGTTACAGCTGTTGAATAAATGTCACTCAAAAGCAGTCTCTTGGCTTTTTCTTACACAGCGGGCAACTTTCCTTTTGAATTCTCCATTTCTGTCTTCCCTCCATTCTTTCTGTAAGTACAAAAGTAACAGCAACTGATTTTATGTAAACTCCTCTTACAATCTCAATTACTAACTTTAACTCTGAATGTAATGCTTTGGTAATGTGAATACTTTTAAAATGTTAAAAAGTTGACAAGGTAGAAAAGTAGTCAAGAAACACTTTTGCAAGGCACTCTGCTAAGATACATGCAAATGACCTCTACAGGCAAAAGTCTCTTTAAAAAAGGAAAAGGCCCTGAAGATCATTAGCAGTTTTGTATTATGCTAAAAAGAAAGCTACGACTTACAAATAAGATATCCAGGCTATCTGAAGGATCACCAACTCTCCCTACTGGGTAGCAAGCAGAAAATAAAGTAGACATAACAGTGCCTCCAATATCAAGTATATGGGTGTAATGCATCATACTGAGATGATACTGAGTACTATTTCTAGTGGGGGCGGGGGGATGAGGGGGTGGGACACATGACAGTGACAATATCACTATCACTGCCTGGCCCATAAAAATGGAACACAAAACAGCACCAGCATAGTTTCACAGGAGAATAGAGCTGATTTTACTTAGCATGTAAACACCAGGAAATTCTCACAAAAATGCCCAGCCCTTTTTTCCCCCCGCTATATCATCCATTTAGGGACAGCAAAGACTACAGAAATCTTCAATACTTGCCTGTGCAGAGGAAGAGATTTGAACAATTTTTGCCCTCAAAGCAAGGCACCCCAGAAAGCCAATCATTATAATAAATTATGAGATAAACTATAATGCTAACATCTACAGAGATTTGGAGATGTTTGATGAAATACTTATGGATAAAATGTTATTGTCTGTAATTACCTCATTATCATATTTAAGAAATTTTAAGGAGAAAGGGTCAATTCCAGAAAAGAAGGAAGGTCAATCTCAAGAAAAGGAAGAAAAAAAAAATCACCTAAAAAGAGCACTTAGCAGAGAGAAGTAAGACTGAGAGCAGGGAGATGAGATAGAAAGCTATTACAATAATGTAGGTAAGAAGTTAAAAGGACTCAAATCAATGGCAGAGGGGTGGAAAGGAATTTAGATATATAATTTGACTGACATTCTCTGGTGACACACAAGACTGGGCAAGGATGACTTCTAGGTAGAAGACAGATTGGTAGATGATGGTTCAAAGCAGGAGCTAGCTAATAACAGAGTCGCCATTTGTTGAATCCACTATGCCACACACTGTGGATGGCCAGATGGGTGGTGTTATCATGTGCATTTTACATGTGAAGAACCTATGGAATCAATAGACCAAGAAGCACATATGTTTATCTCTTAGCTCTCCTAAGATCCTATTAAAATGATCATACCGGAATTATTTCTTTAAGGTATAAATCCTCACTATCAAAGAAAATGGCATTAAAATCATCTAATAATGGGGAGAAATTTTTTCTGGAAGACCGAAAGTAGATGGAAGAACAATGAAACGCACATTAGAGGAGAGAAAGTAGTAGCCTACAGGAGTCTCAATGGAACCCCAGCAAAGGAGGGAAAAGGACCTATTCAACAGAACTCTGAAGTTAAAGTTTGGAAATGACAGCTCTGAGAAGTCAGTAAGAAGTGGGGGTGAGGTGCATGCCACAGCTAAAGAAGACCCAGTGCAGCCAAATAAATAAATAAATAAATATTTAAAAAAAAAAAAAGATGTGGGGCTGAGGGACTTCCCTGGTGGTCCAGTGGTTAAGACTTCACGCTCTCAATGCAGGGGGCTCAGGTTAGATCCCTGGTCATGAAACTAGATCCTGCATGCTGCAACTAAGAGCCCGCATGCCACAACTAAAGATCCCGCATGCTGAAACTTAAGATCTCACATACCGCAACTAAGACCCGGAGCAGCCAAACAAACAAATAAATAAATGAAGTGGGGCTGAAAAGAGACTGACAGAAAGTCTGTATGACTCAATAGCTTGGCCTTTCCTCCTACCTACACCCAAAATTAATACCTTCCTAAAATAATAATGATGATATATAGATTTTATATAAATATACTGAAGACCACTAGAATTAGAGCTGCTAGTGTGGGTATTGGTACCGAAAGTAATTACTTCCTCACTTTGGCATTTAAATGGTACCCCTCTTCCTCCAACTCACTCTTAGTTTATTTTTTTTTTCACTCTTAGTTTAACATCTGGCTTATTACTCACACACTCTTGAGTGAAACCAATTCTGCACACATGCGCCCCTTATGTTGTTTGGACTGATACCTGACTTATTAGAAGTTAGAATGGTTTTCTGCCAGTGTTTACTTCAATTCAATTACTAAATTCAAAAATTCAAAGCCAGAGATTTGAAAGGGGGTTATTATATGTAGTGTTTTTCTACATGTAAGATTTCACCCAAGTTTTTATGTAGGTTTGAAATAACAAGGAAAAGAGGTGAATTTAACCTCCCAGCTTTCACATATACTAACAAAGTTTCCAAGAATAAGAATTAGAACAAAAGGATTGTTAAAGAAGGATAGACGGCTGAGGAACTAGGACTATTCTAGATTAAAGGAGACTAATAAAACATGAATACAGGACTTCTGTGGCGGTCCAGTGGTTAAGACTGCATGCTTCCACTGCAGGGGGCATGGGTTTGATCCCTGGTCAGGGAACTAAGATCCCACATGCCATGGAGTGCAGTGCAGCCAAAAAAAATTAACAAATAAATAAAATAATTTTTAAAAAAAAGAAAAGGAGAAGGAAGAGAAGACCAAAAAAAATGAAAATAAAAACAATAATGTAAAAATGAGAAACCTACAGTAAAATGGTAAGAAATACCAACCTTTTCAAAATAAAAAATAAATAAATAAGTAAAAAATAAATAAATAAAACGAATACAAAATGTAACGTGAGGACCTCCCTGGTGACGCACTGGTTAAGAAACCACCTGCCAATGCAGGGGACATGGGTTCAAGCCCTGGTCCAGAAGATCCCACATGCCGTAGAGCAACTAAGCCCATGTGCCACAACTGCTGAGCCCGAGTGCCACAACTACTGACGCCCACACGCCTAGAGCCTGTGCTCCGCAACAAGAGATACCACTGCAATGAGAAGCCCGAGCACTACAATGAAGAACAGCCTCCACTCAACACAACTAGAGAAAGCCCTCGTGGAGCAACGAAGACCCAACACAGCCAAAATTAATTAATTTTTCAAAAGCAATGTGGGTTCCTAAAATTCTGGATTCTGCCGCCCCACCCATTTCGTTCTTAGGAGATACATGCTGAAGTATTTAAGTATATACTTAAACATAAAGATCTGTATTCTCAGTTTAGCAAATAATAATAATGATAATAACCACGTTGTAAAATGTCCACATTTGTGAACCTATATGTGTAGGGTATAGGGGTGTTTAAGGTGTTTATAACTAATGCAACATTTTGTAGGTCTGAAAGTTTTAAAAATAAAAGTTTGGGAATAATAATATGGACCTACTAGGGACCTGATAATAAGTTCTCATAGGTATGACAGCTGTTTTATAGTTATATAGGATAGTGTCCTTATTCCTTTTTTTTTTTTAATTTATTTTTTTGGGGGGTGCTGCGTTGGGTCTTTGTTGCTGCTCGTAGGCTTTCTCTAGTTGCGACGAGCACGGGCTACTCTTCGTTGTGGTGCGTGGGCTTCTCACTGAGGTGGCTTCTCTTGTTGTGGAGCACGGGCTCTAGGCCACGCAGGCTTCAGTAGTTGTGGCTCGTGGGCTGTAGAGCACAGGCCCAGTAGTTGTGGCACATGGGCTTAGCTGGTCCACAGCATGTAGGATCTTCCTGGACCAGGGATCGAACCCATGTCCCCTGCACTGGCAGGAGGATTCTTAACCACTGCACCAACAGGGAATCCCCTAGTGTCCTTATTCTTAAAAGATGCAGGTACAAATATTTAGGGGTAAAGCTTAGTTACGTCTTACTTATCTTTGTACAGATTCATGAAAAAATTAAATGAATAAAAACATGTATCATACACACCCACACATATATACTTATAAAGCTACTATAGTTCTAATCAACTTTAATTAAACGGGAGGGGAGATGTGTGCATGTGACCACCTTACCGCAGCGTCAACATTAGCAGGTGAGTCTCCATTAGGGTCTGCCAGCATAGAAATGACACTAATCATGATGGTTTCCACGGTGTGAATAGGCAGCCAGCGTTCCTCGGGCTTTTCATAACCATATTTATCTTCCCCGGGCTCGTGAAGAATAGAAATGCATACATCACCATTTTTATCAACTGCAAAATTAAAGAATAAGATTACTGTTTTAAATATTTAAAATAATTTGACTATACATAAAATACATATTATAATAAACATGGTCCCAATTCCCACGGCATCTGTATAAAATTCAATACCACTGTACCATTGAAAAGATACAGAAGTTAATTTCCAAAATGGAACCTGTTAACCTTTTAGGAAGACCAAAGATTTTACCAAGTAGGATCCACCTGACAAACCCAAAAGGAAGGTAAGCTACCTTTTTCATTTGTGCAAAATTTCAAGACACATAGTATGTAGATGGTGCCTAGCATTTACATGTAATAAATACAATGAAATGAAGAAATGGCATCTGTTGAATCTGTTCTTCATTTGTAGAAAGTATATGGTCCAAACACCAGAACTGAGTTTCTGGATAATGAATTCCTAGTTTCCCCACTAACTTATTGATTGAAATTGTTAATAGTCAAAGGTCTAGAGACTTTCCTAAGAAAAAAATAAAAGGTAACATGATAATATACTTTTAAAATCACATAAAGGCAAAATTATATTTTCAGGGAAAAAGTATACTCAAATCCACAAAAGGAACATGTTATATTGCTAGTGAAAATTCATCAACATAAGTGATATTCATTAGGCCCCTAATCTATAAAACGGTTTTAAAATCCAAGCCACAAATTAATTGTTGATCAAAAGGGGTAGAGGAGTCCTAATCCACATTTACATCACACAAATATTCCCTATTAGGGAACTATCAAAATCGTAACATTCATTAATCTTCTACAGTGAAATTTTCCCTATTGCAAAAAGCATACTTATTGGAGAAATGTTAGAAAAGTATAAAATTTTGGTGAAAAACTTTTTAACCAAATTTCCAAATCCTATAAACAACCAATGACACTATTTATGTATATTTCATCCCTGACTTCCTACCTAAAGTCCAACAAATTTATGATAGGTATAATGTTAAAGCCTACTTTTCACCTCCTAACTCAAGCACTCCCCTGCTATTATAAACTCTGGGTAACCAGAGTCAAAGTTCGTGTGCACTGTGGCTCTACGATAAATGCTTCTTGAACGCGTGCCGTGTGCCAGGCGCCCACCACCTGACATGGAGTTCAGCAGTGAATGCAACATTCAAGACTCATGCCTTCAATGTCTTGTATATGAGCTGTTCTGCAATTAAGGTTCCTTTTCCCAACTCACCTACACCTCCTAGTAAAATCTCTTAACTAAAATGAAATAACTAACTAGATCAAGAATAACAACAGCAAAACTTGTGACAGCACTATAAAGTTGAATAGAAAATGCTTACACAGTATTAAGATATTTTCCTCACTTACACTTAAAATTTTTTCTTTGGAAGTCATTTTCTTTGAGAACATTTAACATCAAATGTTTGTATAGAATTCTATCAGAGAGAATCTATTTGAGACCCATTTTCCTTTTATAAAAATTATCGTAATTTAGCACCTTTAAAATTTTTTAACCTTGTGTCATTTCATTTTAAACATACAGTTTAGTTTCTTAGAAAGAGGTTTTTATGCTTAATGCCTATCACCAAATTACACTTTAAAAATGCAAGATATGAGCTGATAATTCTGAGTGACAAGGCAATAAAACTAAGATTTTTCTTTATTGAAAAATTTTTAAATTTCACAACTGAAATCTAGTTTAAAATACTTTTAGGGGCTAAATTTTTCCGTGTACAGAAACTTTATGTATTTCCTCTTTAGTCAAATGTCTGTTCATGTCCTTTACCCATTTATGTACTCAATGTTTAGTTTTCTTCTTGCCAAACTGCTTCTTAATTTTCCTTGTTTAATTTTTGCCTGTTATTTTTTTCTTTCATTTCAATGCCCCAATAATGTTTTTTAATGGCTGGTCTTATTATCTGACACAAGATTCATTTAAGAATCCCATACTGAATTTAGTTACCATTTCTCTTCCCTCTTTATAGTCTTCCAATATTTATCGCTTTTGAAACTAGAAACTCCTTGTTCCTAACACCCAGAGAATAATATTCACTATTTTTAAAAACCACTTGAAACTTTTTATTCCATTTAGAGTTTTAATTCACTTTGCTGTTTGGTGTGAAGAAAATTTCTAAATCAAGTTCCCCATAAGTAGCTAGCCAACAGTCTCAGCATCAATGACTGAAAAGAAAACACAGCTCTTCTTCCATCTTGAAACTAAACTACCTGAACCATGCATACCCTTCAAGTTGTCTCCCTTCTCTTGAAGCTGTGCTCTAAAATTAGGAAAATCTGATTTCCCCTCGTCTTCTCTATTTACACTTGGGTACTCTCTTTTTTGCCTTATGGGAAACTGTCTTCTGCTTCTAAACAGGATGCTATGACTATTCTCACAAAGTGACTGGGAGAACATATTCTCCTGGGTATTTTTAAAGTCAACCCTTCTGGGCCCAAAACAACTGATACTGTTGAGGACACCTTCCTGGACACATTTTCCTCTCTTACTTCCGTGGCACACTTCCTTTCCCTGGTTCTTGAAGCCATTCTCTCAATCACTTTCTTCTTTTCCTTGGTCTGACTTTTGATGTTATCCTAACCTCCAAAATTAATCATCTTTTCCCTAAGTAAATTAAACCATTCATTATATCACAGTGTTACCCACCATCTCCCCCCCGCCAGCTTTATTAAGATATAATTGACAGAAAACGTTGTGTAAGTTTAAGGTATACCACATGATGATTTGATATACGTTACCTGTCATCTTGATGTCGGTAACTTCCAAGGCCCTAAGCTCACTGCTGAGCCTTGACTAGTTTTCTTTAATTACCTAAGTGGTTATGGCAACTGCACCTCCAGAAAAACAAGTCTCAAATTGAATGCATCTAAGTCATACAAATGACTTGTATGACTTTACCATATAATAATTTTTAATAAAACAGCTTTTGAGATATAATTCATGTATTTGAAGTATACAATTTAATGGTTTCTAGTATGTTTAAAGAGTTGTATAACCATCACCACAATCAATTTTACAATATATTCATCACCACAGAAAGAAATGCCGTACCCATTAGCAATTGATAAAATCCTCTATCTCCTAGCTATTTTGTCTGGTTTTCCCTTCCAAACCTTCCCCTGTGAGTATAAACTTTCTAGACATAAATATAGTCATGATGAACCTACTATACAGCTTTAAAACTTGAGTCCCCACGACTAAAGATACATATTCAAAATTCTATTTAAGAATCACATTCTCCATCATTCCCTGACTCCCTCTTCTATGCTACCAAACACCTTTATAACAACATCACTGTTGTCTCTGTTTCACCATTAAATTTATGTCCATCTTTCCCTTACACATACCATAATATCCTTACAGAAAGACCATAACTCGATCATCTTTGTATCTCCAGCACCTAGCAGAAACTCACATGCTGGTTTTTCCCCTCATTCCCATTGCAGACCACTCTCACTCCCCTTTCTAAGTCTAGCTCCTTCTGAACCTGCCATCCCTGGCCCATTGCCTCCTCGGGTATCCTTTCTTCACAAAGCATCCCTTCACTCAAATCACGTCTTAATTACTTCACTCTCTAATGCCTTCTCCCTTACGGTCTGCAAACCAACAATCCCTTCAACCTTAAAAAACAAAGAAAATAAACACTCATTTCAGTTGCCCTCTTAAACTACGGAAGCCATTGCTATTGTTCCTCTTAACAGAGGTTCCATGTACTGCTTACATATATTCTCTCATGTAACTCTCACAGATAGAGAAACTAAGGTTCAAGAGGCTTTTACCTACAGTAATATAGTTAATTTGTGGTAGAGACAACATTCAGAAACTTCGTTACATTTTCCTTTGAAATAGGTGGAAAAAGATTGACTATTACACATCACATAATTCAAGAGAAGGCAGGAGAAACTGCCAAAAGGCTAGGAAGAAATGAAAGAAACGCCCAAGGCAGATGTGGTCAATTCGTGCCTCCATATATCTTGTAGGACTATCGCTAATGTGTTCTACCAGAAAGAAATTATTTTTCTCCCTTCTTCCTGGTGCAAAAATTAACTATGTCTTTTGTCATCACTGCTATCTTAGATGTGACGAAATATGGTGGCTTCCTTGGTTCCCAATAGTTTTCCATTTGCCAGTCTAGTCTCTCCTAAGTAAGACTCATCTGTTTTTCAAGTCACTGGGTGCTATTACACTTCCTTGAAACAAAGCCTTGGTTTATTCGTGCATCTGTTACCCTCACTGATTTTTGCTTAAACTAATATATAAGGGTTTCTCTTCCTTGCAACTGAAAGTCTGGACTATGAGAAGTAGAATGAAGATCAGTGTAATTGTCTAAAAAGACAACTTTGATTACAAAATACTGATAGTCAAAATACTTAGGAAAGAAATTCTTGCAAGCTCTATCATAAAAAACAAGGCCAAAAGTTCAGGGAGACTGTGTATACACATAGTTTATCTAGCCTAACCTTTGGCTCACAAAGTGAATTTTAAATGGTAGTACATCTTTGGGTAAAAAAGTCAATGTCACCATTTTATGCACTGCAGTACTGGATACTTTTGAAGGTTTAAACACACAGTATTGTATCTCATTTGATCCTATCAATCACCTTATGATGTAGGTAAGACATTCCTTTTTGACAGCTAAGAATATACATTAAAAGTTAAGCATTGTCCATAGTCTAGGAGCTAAGGTGAGAAAATAGAAATTAAAAATCCAGGTTTAATTACTTCTAAGCTCTTTGTAATAGCCAATGAGTCACCTAATACCTTGGAAATTATCTCCTCAATTATAAGAGCTCTATTAATGCTGAATATCACCCACCAACCCTGCCTCTAGTTAGGAACATCATGAGTCTCAAAACGAGCTGAAAACTAAGTAAATAAGTAAATAAATAAATAAATAAATGAAGATTTTTTTTTTCCCATGTGATCTCTGTCAATTCTTCTCTTCTAAGGAATCTAAATCCAAGCCCATGTGCATAACAAACACAACAAACTTAGTACAAAAATTCCAACGCAATTTCATTGAGAAGTACATCTTCCTTATTGACCTTGAAAACTTCAGGGACAGGCCATCATACTTGCAAATGTAAAAGTAAAACTAGATAAACTTACCATTTGGGTGCCAGATTTCTGTAATGAATTTCATTTTAGGAGGCCGAAGGGGATAATCTTTTGGGAAAGTGAGATGAGCCTTAAAAACACCACCTTCACTGGAAATACAAAAACAAAAACAAGTTCTTGCCTATAAGTTCCTGCTTATAAATAAGAAAATTATTAAAACAAACATAAAACAAGGATGCTAGTGCTAACATTATAAACAAAATAAATAATCTGGATTTCAAGCAGTTTACTTTACTCAAATATACAGTTTAATAAACTGTCATACCTACCACCTTATTAAACTCTCAAAAAACAGTAAAATGAAAGAAACAGCTTTAAAAAAAGGCATCCAGATCAGATTACATGACTGCTGTGCTACAAACCTTTTAATCTCTTCCCACTACACTTAAAACAAAATTTAAAAGTTAAGTTTAACATTGCCTATCAGGGTCAAGTTGCCAATTTCTCTACGTTGATCTCAATCTTCCACTCTTCTCTCTTGTTCCAGCCAGTCTTCTTTCTGTTCTTCAAACACAACAAGCTTTTTCTCATCTGAGAGCTTATGCATTTTCTTATTCCCTCTCTGGGAACAGTTGTGCTGACCTTCAATCCATCCATCCAGGTATTCATCTTATCATTTAACAAATATTTATTCAGTCTTTACGTGTCAGACACTGGGAGTACAGCAGTGAACAAAGCATAAAGTCTCTCAAGGAGTTTATAATTGGTGACTTTCCAAAGTAGGGCTGTGCAACAGAACTTTCACACACTAGAGATGGTTTATAGTTATGCTGGCCAATATGTTAGCCACCAACCACTTGTATCAATAATATGGCGAGGGCTTCCCTGGTGGCGCAGTGGTTGAGAGTCCGCCTGCCAGTGCAGGGGACACGGGTTCGTGCCCCGGTCTGGGAAGATCCCACATGCCGCAGAGCGGCTGGGCCCGTGAACCATGGCCGCTGAGCCTGCGCGTCCGGAGCCTGTGCTCTGCAACGGGAGAGGTCACAACAGTGAGAGGCCCGCGTACCACAAAAATATATATATATATATATATATATGGCTAGTACAACTGAGGAACGGAATTTTTAATCTTGTTTAATTCTAATAGGCACATGTGGCTGTGACTGTTGTGTTAAGGCACTGCAGAGCACTGTCATTTGCTTAGGAACTGTTCCTGAACAACTGTCAAAACAACATAAGTCATTGTTAAAGAAAACCAATGAAAAAAAGTCAGCCTTACGGGGCAAAAATGACAAAGCCCCTGACTTGTGTCCTTGGTACTAGCTGTTTCCTCTGTTTGAAACACTGTTCTCCCTTTGTCATATTCAGAACTCAGCTTAAATGTTACCTCTTGAGAATGATTTTACTTGACTACCCAATCTTAACTAGCCACTGTGTCCCTCTATCACATGGACCTCTTTTCATTTCTTTATTGCAAAAGCAATTCACACCTCTGATTCTCTTATTTTAAGATGTACACCCCATCAGAGCAGGGTCATCTGACTGTGTTTGTTTCAGATCATCGAGAAATGGAATCCTCAGCTCATTAAATGGTTTTCATTCATTAAACAAATAGATAATGATTATCTACCTATGGGAGGCACTGTTGTATGTAAAAGAATACAACAGGGACCAAAACATTAGAGATCACTGATTTATGGCACTTACCATTCTAGAGTCAGAGGAAAATATCAAGAAAAATACTGGTAATAAATACTGGAACGATATGAGCAATCTATTGTTAATTTTTTTTTTAATCTATAGAATAAGCCCATTTGCCTTTACGAAGAAAAAGTGAGGGTATGTTTATATACAAATAGAAAAATGTCTGGAAACATGACACCAATATATAATAATAATGGTTAATTAACTCTGAAGCACAAGATTATGAGATTTTTTTACTTTCTGCTTTGTACATTTTGATATACCATGAATTTTTAACCACAAGCAAGTATTAATTCTTATTGCCTTTTTCTAATCATAAAAGCAAGATGAGGGGAGTTAAACAAAGAAAGGTAGATCATTAACACCAAACACTTCTAAATACTTAGGAAAGGCCACTAGATTCCGAGTATAAAAAGTAACCTCGACCTTAAAAACCTCGAAACAGAGTAACTGAGAAATTAGAAGAAAGAAAATAAGGGTAGTAAAGGGCTTACCACGAAAAAGAAAGAATATCCTTTCCTTTTGCACAGGAAGAAAACAGACTGAATGTAGTACAGATATCCAGGGGTAAAAAAGGAAGAAAGCTGACAAATTTTATGCCTGCCTTATGGTCTTAATTTTCATAATTTATGAGACTATCTATTGAAGGGAAAAAACATGAAGACTTGAGGGAATGGAGACTAGAACAGCAGTTGTAAAGAGTGCATTACACTGTTAAGAGATAAGTCTACCTTCTCGGACTATGTTACCCTAACTGGATAAATTAGTGCCAAAACTGGCCTTAGGAAATATTAATTCTATGAACTAGTTTTTCAAACTGGGGCTGCAAAGCTAAGTAAGTGAGTCACTAACGAGTTTTCTTTATAAACCAATAAAAATAGAATAAAAAGGGCTTCCCTGGTGGCGCAGTGGTTGAGAGTCCGCCTGCCGATGCAGGGGACACGGGTTCGTGCCCCGGTCCGGGAAGATCCCACATGCCGCAGAGCGGCTGGGCCCGTGAACCATGGCCGCTGAGCCTGCACGTCCGGAGCCTGTGCTCCGCAACGGGAGAGGTCACAACAGTGAGAGGCCCGCGTACCACAAAAAAAAAAAAAAAAATTTTGAGGTATGATTTACATACCATGAGATTCACCCTTTTGAAGTGTACGATTCAATGGGTTTTAGTATATTCACAAAGCTGTACCATCACCACTGCATAGTTCCAGAACATTTTTATCACCTCCAAAGAAAACAAAAACACTTTGAAAGCCACAAATACAGAAAATAGCCAAGAATCTATGTAAAACAACATCAAAACAGCTACCACAAAGCCCATGTACTTTATCCCACTGGTAAGACTATTCCGATACTAAGTTAGCTTTCCTGGGTCCCTGAGTTCTAACTGATATCAGATCTACTTAAAAGCTTTATATTAGGGGCTTCCCTGGTGGCGCAGTGGTTAAGAATCCACCTGCCAATGCAGGGGACATGGGTTCGAGCCCTGGTCCGGGAAGATCCCACATGCAGAACAACTAAGCCTGTGTGCCACAACTACTGAGCCTGCCTTCTAGAGCCCGCGAGCCACAACTACTGAGCCCGCGTACCACAACTACTGAAGCCCGCGCGCCTAGAACCCGTGCTCCACAAGAGAAGCCACTGCAATGAGAAGCCCGCGCACCACAACGAAGAGTAACCTCCACTCGCTGCAACTAGAGAAAGCCTGCGTAACAAAGACCTAACACAGCCAAAAATAAATAAGTAAAATAATTTTTTTTTAAAAAAAGCTTTATATTAGCTGATTGGAATCCCTATCATGAAAAATTGCCTTAGTCTATTGAATTATTTTCAATCTTTAAATTTTAATAGGACTATCCTTAAAAGTTTAAAGTACACAATTTTAACTCTGTCTGCAATGTCCTCACCCATTCTAAACTAATCATGCAGTTCCTTACAGTTTTTCTCCTACAGGTGGAATCTCTAACTTCTCTAATACCTGTGAAAATCCTACTTGTTATTTTTAAAAGCCTAGTTCAGTAGTCCCAACTTGTGGGCACAAACTTCTAGTGAACAGTGAACAGCCAAGTTAGCAAAAAACTCAGAACACTCAAAGAGTACAAAACATAGTAAACTAATATTAAAATGTCACATATTCACTATTTTTCAAATATATAAAGATCTACTACGATGAACAAAATGAAAGTTTATGAAAAGCATCAATGAATTAAAAATACCTTCCCTCCCATTATACATTCTCTTCACAGGTATTAATAGTATAATTACTAGTATGATGTTAAAAAGAGGTATGAAACCAATAGTTTCACATTTGAAAAGGTTGAGAAATCTAGGCCTAGTTCAAGTTTCTTCTATTAGACTTCCCTTACTGTTTTTGTATTAAAATTATAAAAATCTTACAAGTATCAGATCCTATCATTCTACTTTGTCAGATCCTATCATTCTGCCATATTTACTTATTTAAATGATATACCATATGCTGCCATCTGAAATTTTGCTCAACACTGTTCTTTTATATATTCCTGATAATGTCTCCTGTTTATTCATTTTTACCTGCCACAATTTTTCTATTACAATCAAAATGTTTGCTTCTGATTTCTTTTGCTATTACAAACAACAGAATGTTGAACATTCTGAACTCTTTCTAGGCATTGGGTTTTACCCTAGAAATGAAACAAGACAAAGTTTAAATAACTGTTTAAAGTCACACAGATAACAGTGGTAGCCTCAGGGAGCTAAACAAAGAGTCTCCAAAACTCACATTCTTAAGCACTAAATGATAAGTGGCACAGCACTGCCACTGATCAATCAATTTCTAAGCCACGCAGGCAGGTTCATTCCCCCCAAAATTTCATTACAGAATATATGGCTTACTGTTTTTATATTAGGGGCTTCCCTGGTGGCGCAGTGGTTAAGAATCCACCTGCCAATGCAGGGGACATGGGTTCGAGCCCTGGTCCGAGAAGATCCCACACGCCACAAAGCAACTAAGCCCGTGCACCACAACTATTGAGCCTGCGCTCTAGAGCCCAGGAGCCACAACTACTGAGCCCGTGTGCCACAACTACTGAAGCTGGCGTGCCAAGAGCCCATGCTCCAAAACAAGAGAAGGCACCACAATGAGAAGCCCGCGCACCGCAAGGAAGAGTAGCCCCCGCTCGCTGCAACCAGAGAAAGCCAGCATGCAGCAACGAAGGCCCAATGCAGCCAAAAATAAATAAATAATTTTATTTTTTTAAAAAATTCCTTATTTTCTAAGCCAGCTAAAATCCAATTTCTGTTGCTTGTAGCCAAAAGCCTACTAACTATTACAGTTACTAACTCTTCAGTTCCCACTTTAGACATCTCTTCCTCTGGGAAAAATTCCCTGACACACTCATAACCTGCCATGCTACCAACGAGTTCTCACAACACCTAATGCCTCCCTCCATCATGGCTGTCCTCAAAGTGTATTAAATAACTATGCAATGAGCTGTCTTGCCGACTAAACTGTAACCTCTTTGGGAACAGTGACTATTAGCTAATTCAAGATCATGTTCCTAGCATCTAGCATAAGAGTGCTGAAAAAACTTCTGGAAACTAAATGAATGAGTAATGTAAATGCCAGTATACTGCTTTATTTTTGCAACCATTCTAAGTAGGAAGTCGCTAAAAGGGATGGCCTGAACTCAATAAATCATAAACCTCTTTTTTGAGGGCTTTAAAAACAATGTTACAACCATCAGCACATGAATTTTAGAAAAGGTCATTAATAAAAAGCAATCATACCAAAGTAATTCTGGATGATTATTATAAGGTCTGTCAATTGCATTAAGGCTTCATTACTCACAGGATGTTCAAAGTATGTGTGGCACTGAGGTTAAACTGCGGCCCAGGTGCAGCCAGTGCTCTCATCAGGAAGGGACAGTGCAGAAGTGGCAGCCAGTTGTCTCGTTAGCAACTCCAGAGGAGCTGCCACAAATGCTTCTGCTGTCCACACCTCAGATCAACAGCCAGCAGTTTTTAAATGTATACGAAAGGCCAGAAATATTTTTATTGGCGGCAAGAATGGCCTAATTAGTGCAATGAGTATTAAAGTGTCTCTCTTTGGTGAAGCTGAAGGGACACAACATATATATGGACCAGCTGATAATATTTAGAGATGCTTGCCACCATCACACGAAAAAAGTGTATGAATTTTGCAAGGTCCTTAGAGATCGAGGTCAAACCTGGATGCCTAGGTAATCTTCTACACAGACATTAGTTTAGAAGAATTTCTCTTGTTATCACATATCAACTTTAAGATTAACAAGATTCTGTCACTGGAATGTTGCTGTATCTCCCTTGAGTAAACCTTCACGCAATATGTTTTGATTTAAAAACCTAGAAGACCAGAACCTCATCAGGCTCATAGGCCAGGCTGTATGTATGATTTTTGTGTGCAAAATTTGGTAAGAAATTTGCTTTCAAATAAATAATATTAAGGTTGTGGAGGAATACCTCTAGGATGGCTTTCATTGGCTACTGTTATTTACCAAACTAACACTGTAGAATGACTAAATTGAGTTATTTTAGTTTGCAACAATTACCAATGCAGGGACTTCCCTGGTGGCACAGTGGATAAGACTCCGACCTCCCAATGCAGGGGGCCCGGGTTCAATCCTGGTCAGGGAACTGGATCCCACATGCATGCCACAACTAAGAGTTCATATGTCACAACTAATGAGCCTGCGAGCCGCAACTAAGATCTGGTGCAACCAAATAAACAAATAAATATTTTTAAATAAATAAATAAAAATAATACCATTAAAAAAAACAATTACCAATACAAACATACCGCTGGGGAATCAGCAAAAATTTTGACTGGGAATAGTTGTGACAAAACATAAATCATTTTTTTCAGACCTCAGAAAACCCCCAAATCAATACTACAGCTCAACTCTGTATGTCATATATCAGTTTGCTCTGGTATAGAACTAGCTCTGAAATTTCTCTTACATCAGGTGTTGGCAAAGGGGAGACAAGGGAGTTACCATCTCAGAACATCTAAAAAAAAACTATTTCACCATCAAAAAAATGTTTGATGTATCCAAATCCTTGCTGGTTAGTACCATCAAGGACCACAGTTGAGTGACCAAGTATACTCCCCAAGAAGGTCCCTGCTGTCCTTCAGTTGTATGTCTTTGAGAAAGTTGCTGCATTTTTTTTTCAATACTTCAACTTCTATAAAAAGTGTGAGGGCTTCCCTGGTGGTGCAGTGGTTGAGAGTCCGCCTGCCGATGCAGGGGACATGGGTTCGTGCCCTGGTCCGGGAGGATCCCACATGCCGCGGAGCGGCTGGGCCCGTGAGCCATGGCCGCTGAGCCTGTGCGTCTGGAGCCTGTGCTCCGCAATGGGAAAGGCCACAACAGTGAGAGGCCAGCGTACCGCAAAAAAAAAAAAAAAAAAAGTGTGAGACTTGTACTAGTCACTAACATCAGATAGTCAAGATCCATCTTACAGAACATTAAATATTAGTAAGTTTAAGTTGGTCTGCAAACACACAGAACAGAAAATCAGACTGTGGTCTTTGAATCTAAAAATGTATTACATAACATATTTAAGAAACTCCATCTTTTTCTATTGCTCTTTGATTACACCACATTCTGTTGTGTATCTTTACATCGGTTAATAGTGATTAATTAAAACTGATTAACTTTATCACTTTTATAAACTGGGAAACTTCAGTTTGTCAAAATAGTTTATATTTCAATTGCTAAAAGAGCTCCACTTGGATGTTAGTTCCATTATACTTACTAAAGTGTATCTGGAGGACCAATAATAAGGACTTCCCATCGGTAGAGATCATTGTCATCTATTAAACCTGCTGAAAAGCCTTCCACTGGGTTTTTGTTGAGTTCTGTGGAAAAAGAAAATGTTTATCAAAAATTTTAAGTAAATAATCTTCACCCAACATTCATTACAGAACTTGAATATACATGTTATAAATTCTAACCTGTTAAATGAACACACCTGGATCCATTAGCAAAATGCTACCTGATGTCCAAAACATTTCCATTTCTATAACACAAAGAAGCAATGGGTAAAGCAAAGTATCCAGAAGATCAACTTCTACTGTGCCCTTTTACTTCTACCCTGGTTTCCAGCTAGGTTCTCACCATTCTAGTAGCTCCCTAGTGGTATTTAGGTATAGCCATACAGAGAGCTTATTAAAATGCAGGTGTCAGGACTTCCCTGGTGGTCCAGTGGTTAAGACTCCACACTCCCAATGCAGAGGGCCCGGGTTTGATCCCTGGTCAGGGAACTAGATCCCACATGTCACAACTAAGACCCAGAACAGCCAAATAAATAAATAAACATTTTTTTAAATAAAAAAATAAATAAAATAAAATGCAGGTGTCAGGCCCATCCCCTAGAGATTCTGGTTCAGAGGGAAATCAAACCAATATTTCTGGTAATTCTTATGCTGTGGTCTTTAGGATACATATTCAGAAACACCAAGAGTGCCTGATACCTTTTCATTGGAATTTGCTGCTTAAGCAACCTTCATTTATACTAATAACTATATGTCTACATGAGTAAGTCCTCTGTATTCTTGGGGATATACAACTACAGTTGGTGTTCCTGTGCGGCCCATCAGACTCTGAGCACAGACAGAGCAGAGGCTCCATCCATCCTGCCTATGTGTGTTGACCCCCTTGCTGACCAGAGTTTCCAGCACCCAGGAGTAGCTTAAGAATAATAGCTGGATAGCCAGGAGATGGAAGCAACCTAAGTGTCCATCATCGGATGAATGGATAAAGAAGATGTGGCACATATATACAATGGAATATTGCTCAGCCATAAAAAGAAACGAAATTGAGTTATTTGTAGTGAGGTGGATGGACCTAGAGTCTGTCATACAGAGTGAAGTAAGTCAGAAAGAGAAAGACAAATACCGTATGCTAACACATATATATGGAATCTAAGGGGAAAAAATGTCATGAAGAGCCTAGGGGTAAGAGGGGAATAAAGACACAGACCTACTAGAGAATGGACTTGAGGATATGGGGGGGGGAGGGTAAGCTGTGACAAAGTGAGAGAGTGGCGTGGACATATATACACTACCAAACTTAAAATAGATGGCTAGTGGGAAGCAGCCGCATAGCACAGGGAGATCAGCTCAGTGCTTTGTGACCACCTAGAGGGGTGGGATAGGGAAGGTGGGAGGGAGGGAGACGCAAGAGGGAAGAGATATGGGAACATATGTATATGTATAACTGATTCACTTCGTTATAAAGCAGAAACTAACACACTATTGTAAAGCAATTATACTCCAATAAAGATGTAAAAAAAAAACTGCACGAAGAAAAAGAATAATAGCTGGAGCCTACAGGAACAGCAGTAGCAACGTGAGATTTTCCTCTTCCAGAGAGAGTGCTCTAGCATGGTTGGGGAATGATGGGGGCTGGGGACGAGAACAGAGGCAAAGAACTAGTGAGGTGGCGGGGACACAGGCCATGAGGGCACCTTAGAGGAGACAGGTGAGAAACAGTTCCTAGAGACACAGAGCTTAATAAAATAATGACCAATCCATGGTGAGCGTCATGTCAGGATTTTTTAAACAGCTTTAATGAGATATAATTGACAATTCGGTAAGTTGCGCATATTTAAATCACATTATTTTTTTACATATTGATATATGTATACAGCTGTGAAGTCATCACCACAGTCACGATTGTGTGTGCATATAAATATATGAATCACCAACAAGCGGCACTGGTTGGCTCAAATTGAGAAGTGGGACAAAGCACACAGGAGAGCGATTGAGAGAGGGCTTGCTGGGAGGCTGAACAGGTTTGTAATTCTCATATAATTCCTGCCATCATCCTCAAGGAGCTCAGTCTCATGATAAGTAAGTATAATACAACTCAGAGTGCTATAAAGACTGAACAAAGTGTGTTAGTAACTGAGAAGAAAATATTAATTTTTTGAGGAATCAGAGGTGGTTATTTCAACAGATTTAACACTCCAACATGCCAGTGAAACACAGAGAGAGCCAAAAGTGAAAGTTTATTTATATTTAAACGTGAATGGCTTCTTTTCTCAAAATTTGAGGGGAGATTTTTTTTTTTTAATTTATAAGTCTAGTATTTTTGCCTAACTGGCAAAACAGATTTTTATAAATAGTTTTAAATCAGTACTGTGTTTTGAAACACAAGAAATGCATTTTTACTTTTAAACAGCTATTCTAAGACATTTTTTAAATACTGAAAATGCAAAGAAATTGTATTTCAATCTTGTTATTTTGTTTATCAATGCAAACATTTACTGAGTGCCAATATGCTGTAGACATACTGGGAAAGATCTGAAAGTCCCACTTTTACTGTCAACTGAGGGACAGAGTGGAGCATAGACCATTACAATCTGGGCAGGTAAATTCTACACTGAGTCATCTCATTTCTAACCTTTCTCTAGACAAACACTGGTATATTACTTAGACTATTTTCTCCAACACTATATGCAAGAGTCTTATGGAAGATTCTATAATTTATCTAGAAATCACCTAACTATTGCATTTTACATCAGAAGTCCAGTGGAATTTTATAAATGTAGGTGGGTAAATTCTTAAATTAGCATACATGGTCAAAATTACCCTTGAAAACTTCCTTACACTTTCCATAAAGTAAATTATTCCATCTCACTTTTGTCAATACACCATAAGTTCTTTAAAAATCTTTTGCACATTCTTTCCACGCTTTTCTTCTACAGGAGTGATTGTGTCCATTCCTTGTTTCATTAAGTAATGCAAAAGTAATGCTGCAAGATGTCCATCTATCTCAGTTTTGTCATGGCTTTTGCCCCTAGCGTGGATCCTCATAGCCTAGATCCATGGGTATTTAACAGGCTTAATCTACCTATTAGTGGCAGATCGTTACCTACCTTCATGATTCCTTCAAGGTCCAATTCCTCCATGGGGCCTTCCCTAAATAACTTACCAAATAATCTTCTTTTGACTTCTGCTAAATTCCTATTAATCATACTTTTAGTCTGTACTGCATCACCCGGCACTTAACTATCAGCTCCTGATTCCCACAGAAGTAAACAGGCAATTAAATGTTCCAACATTAGTACAAGAATTTGGAGGGGCACAAAGAAGGGCACGTTATAATCATGAAGAGACAGAAAGGCGTCTAAAAAGAGAAGAGACATCTGAAATAAGACAAAGGATTTTGGTGGAGAAGGTGCAAGGCTTACACAGAGGAACATATACAAAAACTTGAAATATGGAGATCAGCATATGGGGGGTGGGGGGGGAGTCATACAGCTGAAGCTAGATAGCATGTCGGAAGGACTGCAAAGAGCCTTTAGAAGCCATGTTAGTTTAGACTTTATCCAGAGAGAAATGACGAGCCTTTGAAGAGTTTGTTTTTGTTTTGTTTTGTTTTTAAAACAATGAGGTGACCTCATGAGATTTACTTTTTCAAAAACCAATCTCTCAGTATATGAAAGATATGTGGAAAAAAAGTATGTGAAAGAGTAAGGCCATGTGATGACAAAGAGACCAGAAAGGAAGCTATTAAAGTAATCCTGAAAAGTGTACCTTTAGTATATGGTAGTGGGAATAATAAACAGGGATACACAGGAGATAGAATCCATCAACCAAGCTTGGTGATGTGGGGGGTTTTAGATAATAAGCCAAAATTGACACACATTTCCTCAAAAAGTTTATAAACATTGAGTTACCATATAGCCCAGTAATTACACTCCTAGGTATATACCCAAGAGAAATGAAAACATCTACCCATATAGGAATCTGTACCCAAATGTTTATACCACAGCATTATCCATAACAGTCAAAAAGTGGAAACAACCCAAATGTCCATCAATGAATGAACAAATTATGATATATACATACAATGGAATATTATTCAGCCATTAAAAAAGGAATTTAAGTGCTGATACATGCTACAACTTAGATGAACCTCAAAAACGTCAGGCTAAGTGAAAGAAACCAGACACATAAGGTGACATATTGTATGACTCCTTTTATATCCACAAATCCGGAGACAGAAAGCAAAATGGGGGGTGGGATGGGACGGAGATAAGAGTATGATAAATGAGTACGGGAGGTCTTGGCGGGGTGATGAAAACGTTTCGAAACTGAAAAGAGATGGTGGTTGCACAACACTGTGAATACGCTGAATACCACTGAACTGTACACTTTAACATGGCTAGTTTTTTAAAAAAATGGTTAGTTTTATGTTATCTGAATTTCAACTCAATTTTTTAAAATGATAAATAGGTTTCTACATAGGGCAACTGGGTAGGAGTCTGTTTTTTTCTCTGAAATGGGAATTATAATAAAGATGTGCTGATTTTAGGGGTGAGGGAAAGAAATAATGATAGGTTTGGTTTTAAGTATCTATGGGGCATAAACAACACATTGTTTTGTTTGTTTTTTTATATCTTTACTGGAGTATAATTGCTTTACAATGTTGTGTTAGTTTCTGCTGTACAACAAGGCGAATCAGCAATATGTATACGTACATCTCCATATCCCCTCCCTCTTGAGCCTCCCTCCCACCCTCCCTATCCCACCCCTCTAAGGTCGTCACAAAGCACCGAGCTGATCTCCCTGTGCTATGTGGCAGCTTCTCACTAGCTATCTATTTTACATTTGGTAGTGTATATATCAGTGCCACTCTCTCACTTCGTCCCAGCTTCCCACCCCCCCCCACGGGTCCTCAAGTCTGTTCTCTACGTCTGCATCTTTATTCCTGCCCTGCCACTAGGTTCATCAGTACCGTTAAATACATTGTTTAAAAAAGAAATTTGAGCTAGAGACTTGGGGTTATCAGAATATTGCTGATAATTGAAGCCATAAGAGTGGTTAATGGCATCACCCAAGGAAGAGCCTGAAGTGTGAACTGTAGAGAATCTAACTAAAGGAATTCTAGAGAATACCAATATTGGGGAGATTAAAAAAAAGAAGGGGCTACAAAAGTGACAGAAGTAGGAAGAAAACCAGGAAAAAGCTAGATCAAAGAAGCCAAAGGAGGGCTTCCCTGGTGGCGCAGTGGTTGAGAGTCCACCTGCCGATGCAGGGGACACGGGTTCGTGCCCCGGTCCGGGAAGATCCCACATGCCGCGGAGCGGCTGGGCCTGTGAGCCATGGCCACTGAGTCTGCGCTCCTCAATGGGAGAGGCCACAACAGTGAGAGGCCCATGTACCGCAAAAAAAAAAAAAAGAAGCCAAAGGAGATGTATTCCAAGGAGAAAGTTACCAACAACGACAATTACATGCTGCTCAGGAAAGAGGGCGTCTAAATTCAGTCTACTGAGTTCAGTTAAAAGAAGGGCAAGGCTGCCCTAGGCCTAAGTATTTAGTTTCAGTGCAATGGTAAGGCAGAGACAGGCCATGCCGGCAACACTGAATTGACAAAAAGAAGGTGAAGCAGAAAAATACAGGTGGAAACTTTTTCTAGAAGTTTGTGATGGAAAACTATAGTGGCCATAAGCAGATGAAATTCGAGCAGGTTTTTTTTTAATGGGAAAGGCCAACGAAAGATGTTTAAACATCCTATCACATTTAAATGTTAATAGAGATACCTCATACTATATTTGAATCCAAATATAAACAAACAATAAAATTTAGCTGGAAAAAAATGCAGATTTATTTTTTAACATACTCTTGGGTGGAGGTGGCCTTCCTAAGCAGAACACAAAACTCAACAGTCAGATTATACTACACAGCATATTTTAAATCCACTATAGCAATAAAGCTTAAATACAAATGAGAGACTGGGAGAGAATATTTGCAGCACAATAGGTAAAAGTCTAATATCCCTAATACAAATAGAGTTACTGTAAATCAAAAGAAAGAGTAAACATGCAAAGGGTACAAACATAATGGGGGAAAATGGAAATTGCTAACAAACACAAAAATCTAGCCTACTTAAGATAAATATTTAAACCAAGAAGTGCCCATGCTTGGGTTTCTTCTTAGATTCCTAAGGTATTACAGAGAAGTTCTGAATGTGATAAAGATACATTTTTTTCTGAATGCTACCTGGACACAAGTAGAGTTGGAAAGAGCTAGAAAGAGCTCTCTTTCCCTCATATCATGAATGCTAAAACAAAATTATAAAGTTCTAAAGCACACAAAACTAATCAATAATATTAGAAATCAGAACGATATAATCTTTTCTTCTTTTTCTTTCAGAGTGGTGAATGAGGGTGGTATATGGGATGAAGAATGAAAGAGACTTCTGGGATGCTAGTAATGGCATGCTGTACATAATATTTATGCATTTTTCTTTGCGTATATAATACTTCAATTTTTAAAACTCAGTAAATCCCGAAGCGCCAGTGATTGTTAAATGAAAGTTATGTATGCATGCTGTGAATCTGGAAATCACTGTGGGCCAAAATGGTCTACAAACCATGAATTGAAAAAGAAATCAAGGGCAAGGTAATGTCCTTGAGAATAATGATTTAGATAGGTATAAGTAATGGAAAATAATGCATGAGAAGGCTTGCTATGATAGAGTCATTATTTAAGAATAAGACTAGAAGAGAATGGGGAGCACATATGAAAAGTAAAAACTCCACAGTCCTGAACCTGAATCAGAAGTATCGATGTGAATTCACAATATAGCTTTAAAAATGCTGAGCTCTGTCCACTAAAAAGGTCGAGAAAAATGACCAACTCTGTAGCAATGAGCATCCCTAGTGCCCAGAATATGGGCTCCAAATATGAGTCATACTTAAAGGGAGCAGGGCTCTTCAGAAAAATGGCTGATTCCAGGTCTGCGGTAGGAAATGTTCTAGGATCATCTCATACCAGATAAAAAGGAAGCTATCAAATAATACTATGGTCTTGTTAAAAGTACTCAGCCAACTTGAAGAGATTCCCACTGGCTCAATATGCGACAATTTGAGCATCAACAGTTAATAACCACAAAGGATTGAAACATATGTTTTAACCCATGAGTTGAAAAACAGTGACTTAAAAAACAACAAACTAATTGGTCCCATTACAGGATGCTAATAAACCATTTTGTTATTTTGAAAACGAATTTTTTTTAAAAAGGCGAAGGAATCAAGATTTATTCTTCCTTTTCTATACAAATGTTATTGTCAGGAAATCAAACAGTGACTGCTATTTGATCAAATGAGTTATCTCTCTATAGAAATGGTGCAGTTAAAAAATGAAAATTTATGGGAGGGAGGCTCAAGAGGGAGGGGATATGGGGATATATGTATACATATAGTTGATTCACTTTGTTATACAGCAGAAACTAACACAACACTGTAAAGCAATTATACTCCAATAAAGATATTTTTAAAAAACAGAAAAATTATTGAAACATTGCCATTTTTTCATTTTAACCTAGGCATTTTAGAAAGGACAACCAGACATTAACGTCTCCTGATAAATAAACCACCACTTACGAAGTGATCTCACCTGATCTCACCAGAACCCCTAGACACAATTCCCAATTTATAGAAAATACAGAGAAATATGTTTAAGAACATTCCTGAGACACAATTAGCAAAATCTATACTTCGGAAAATTCTAAAAAGCAAGGCCTAGAATCCTCAATAAATATACTGAAACAGCAAACAACAGAGCGGACTGAATTCAAACTTTTAAATAATGTATGACACGTGCACAAATTTAGAGGCTGACTAGATCTAACAATATTAAATTATTGTTAATTTTTTCAAGTGTGGTAATGATAATGTGGTTTTTTACTCCCTTTTTTTTTTAGAGATACATGAATCTTTAGAGTTACTGAAATATTTACAGACAAACAATGATGTTTGAGGATGTGCTTCAAAATCACAAGAGATGGGGGGGGCAGGCAGAGACAGAACAATCAAGAGTGGTTGTGACCTAATAACTGTTGAGGCTAGGTGAGCACATGGAGGTTCGCTGTACAGTCAGTCTACTTTGGTATTATTATATGTTTAAATTTTTTTCTCCATGAAAGTTTTTTTAAATGCAAAAAAAACCCAGTTTTAATATAGTCTAAAATAATGGTTTACAATATTTTGTTGATCATGTGAAAATAAACCTTCACTGAGCCTTGGCAAAAATACAAGGTGTCTCAAAATAACGACATTCAAAGACCCAAGTATGTCATTTTATACTTGGCTATTAAGAAAATAAGCTACTTTAACTGTAAATACCCTTTGCCAAGACCAAGACTAAGTCTAACAGCTACAAAGCTAAATACAAACTGTTATTTATAGTCTAGAAATGATGTTCCTTTATGTCTCAATGGTTGTAGTCTCCTGCTCTGGGGAATGTGCATTCCTGTCAAGTTTATTTATGTATCACACAGCTGGCTGTAAGGTGCATTTCTGTAAAGTGACTATTTTTATGCTGGCTTCATTTTGAACTGCTGAAATCTCAGATAGAACCTTTTATCCAGACACTATCTAATTACTCTTCCTAAGTATTGAGATGGTTTGTCAAAATAATTTTGACCTTATTATCAGAGGAATAAATTGCCATATTACTTTAAAACACACATCGCCAGAAACCAAGTCACCAAAATTAACTGGGAAAATATTCCTGTTTTGCAAACGTCCATTAACTAATCAATATCCAAAAAAGTAATGTATCAGCAAACAACCAAAGGTTTGTTCATATTTCCTCTAAAGGTTTTTTAAATGCATCAATTAAATCACCTTTATACATTTCTGGTAAACTTTAAAAGTTTGCTTAAAATCAGAATTTTTTTCTTTACACTATGTCATAAACCAGGGCTAACTGATTTCCTAATCCAAAACATTTTCAACCTAGATGAATTTCTTTCACTGTGCTTCAAAAACATAAGGAATATGGAACAGACAAGCAGAAGGGGTCAGAGATAGTATCTTGCAAAGATTTTGCCAATATGCTTTTGAAAGGATTTGCTTGGCAGAATGCCAGACCACATTCCTAAAATAGCACTTAAGGAAGTTCTGCTGCCTGTAATGTTTCACCTTGCTTACATCCGCTTCAAACACTTATTACCTAAGGGCTCTTCAACAGTAAGTCCTGAGTATGTTGTTGTTTGTGCTTAAATACAGCAGCAGCAGCTCATATCTCTGACAAGATGTGCTGTGGCAGGAATTCCCCACAGTACATAAAATGTTACACCTTGACACTATAGTCTACGGTTTTATATAAACTTCTCACTTATTTTTTAGAAATAATTTGATAAAGACACGATGCGCAGGGGGACGGGGGGGAAGGGGGCGAACACAACACTTGTGAATTTCATCTCACAAGAGAAAATATGGGCCATAGTTTGGCACAGAGTATGGTATTATGTCAGTCAAACCTGGGTTTGAATGCCAACCTCTCTCACTACCCTTAGCACCTTAAACAAGTCATTTCTCTTTTTGAGTGTCACTTTCCTCATCTGTAAAGCACAGTAAAAAGTACCCATGGCAGTGTTGCAGGACAGATGGGCAAAACTGTAATATGCAAAACACTGTCCATCTTAGAGTACAATAAATGTCAATTGTCCATTTTCCTCCTTTGAAATTGCTCATTAGACTACAGGCTATAAAATGAATACAGGGACTTCCCTGGTGGCGCAGTGGTTGGGAACCCGCCTGCCAGTGCAGGGGACCAGGGTTTCAGCCCTGGTCAGGGAGGATCCCACATGCTGCGGAGCAACTGAGCCCGTGCACCACAACTACTGAGCCTGCGCTCTAGAGCCCGAGAGCCACAACTACTGAGTCCGCACGCTACAACTACTGAAGCGCACGTGCCTAGAGCCCCGTGCTCTGCGACAGGAGAAGCCACGGCAATGAGAAGCCTGCGCACCGCAATGAAGATTGGCCCCAGCATGCCGCAACTAGAGGAAGCCTGCATGCAGCAATGAAGACCCAATGCAGCCAAAAATAAATTAATTAAAAAATAAATAAAATAAAATGAATACAATGTTCTTTAGAATCTCAAGAACAAGCCATACCTTAAATACTTCTTTTTGGAAATACTACCCACCCCTGAACATCACACTGAACTGCTTGTTTTGGTGTTGTTTATTCTGTACCAGTTTATTCTGTACCCCATACCCCAGGGCCATAAAAATAAGTGAATGAATACCTGACAAGCCAAAAGAATGAGACCTCGCTGAGGATTTTTAAAATCAGAATTAAACAAAGGGAGCCCCAATCCATGGGGGAGCCTGAGAGCTGCCAATAGCCACAGCTCAAATCTCAAAGAGAAAACAGATGTGTGAAAATGAAGCCAAAATGAAGTCAAATACACAAAAGTAAGCAACAAGAAGAGAGGTCCTAACAGAATTCTAGTTCCTTAAACCTGGTACCTGCCCTCTTCCATAAATTTGGTTAAGGGTCATTTTTCCTTTTTTATCTAAACTTACTCTAGTTCAATTCCTGCCGCTTCCAACGAAGAGTACGCTTTTCTCCATTCAAAGAGTCGTATTTTTAAGCTTTCGTCCCAGTTGGTCTCTAGTCAGTTTCCCCTCGAATACTGTATAGCAGTGGCTCCTAGCTTTCCTTTACCCTCAGCCACATTACACAGGGGTTACAATTGGTTCTCAGCAGGGCTGGCAGGGTATGATCACCCCCAAAGGCAGATGAATGGGGTAATCTATTCACTCTGCCACCAACTGCTGAGGGTGAGAATCATTAACCACTTCACTCCATGCTGATTTTCTTAAGTACTACTCAAATTAAATTAATATTTCTAATAGCTCTTATCTCCTTATCTGTTTTGTATAAAACTAGGTAAGTTGCACTGCTTCATGTTATCAGTACATGGAATGTGCTTTTTTTTCTTTCTTCTTTTTGCGGGGGAGGGGGGCTGGGGGTGGTGGGGGGTGGTGCACCATGTCACACAGCTTGCAGGATCTTAGTTCTCCGACCAGGGATTGAACCCTGGTCATGGCAGTGAAAGCGCCGAGTCCTAACCACTGGACCACCAGGGAAGTCCCTGGAATGTGCTTCCTTTTGTATTTCTCCAGGTTTCAGCAACCTCAAAGTGAAGTCTACATCTCCTTACCATCCCTTGTTATACTCACTTGCATGAACAGCGTCACAATCAAAATTCCCCTAACACGATGATGAGGTTCTCGAATCTCCATTCCAACTCACTTCGAGCTCTCTTCAACCACCTAATACTACATATAAAAACCCAGGAAGACTTCAGAAAAACAGTCTCAAAGAAATTACAGAAATATGAAAGAAGATATTATAAAGGAACAGAGACCTGAAAGGCAAAGTATAAGAGTTTAGAAAAGAACAAAGACAGGGATTACAGTCATTTTAGAAATTTAAAAATTGGGGGGGGGGGGGAGGATACAAAACAAATCATGGTCATAACTTTAAGAAATATACCTTAAATGGGACTTCCCTGGTGGTCCCATGGTAAAGAATCCACCTTACAATGCAGGGGACTCAGGTTCGAACCCTGGTCAGGGAACTAAGATCCCACATGCTGCGGGGCAACTAAGCCCGTGCGCCACAACTAATGAGCCTGCGCTCTAGAGCCTGTGCGTCACAGCTAGAGAAGAGAAAACCCACGCACCACAACAAAGAGCCCGCGCGCCGCCAAAATCCCGCGTGCTGCAACTAAGACCCAACACATCCAAAAAATAAATGAAATAAACAAATAATAAATCTTTAAAAATAATTTTTTTAAAAGCTGCTGCCTATAAGGATCCCAGTGTCAGAAGCCAGAACTGAGAGTGTTCCCAGAAACAAAGATGAGGCACACCTGCTGCTCCACCCCCACCCACCATAGTCCCTGGGAGGGCAGCAGCATCTCGCCCACCCCAAAAAAGAAATACACCTTAAATGAAAAGGTAAACAATTACATGTTGAACAGAGTAAAGATAATAGATTAAGCAGATATACTTTAAGTTAAATTGATACTCTTGAAGAGATTATAATATAAATGTCATAAATAAATATATGAAACTCTCCTGTAATAAATAACTAAATATGCAGGCTGAAAACATACTCTACAACCCACAAAAAAACTGGTACAAAATAAACACCACCAAAACATCTGTCAAATGAGAGGTACTGAGTTTTAAAGCAAAACAGTATCATGAGCATCCAGACAGAAAAAAAATCAAGTCAAATGTAGGTGGGCAGGTAGAATCTGGTTGGCCTCAGATTCTTCCACAACAGGGAATTCAGGAATACTGAATGAATAATCACAGAATTCTGAGGAAAAGTGTGATACAAAAAATGTGAAACATAAAGAAGGGGTAGAAACAGCATGGCATTAAGCTCTCACAAGTATTGTGAACTTAAGGACTTAAGTTAAATCACTTCTTGAAATAACTGCTGGGAAATTAAAGAATGCTGTAATAGTAAAACCAAGGTGAAAAGACCAATGTACTTACTGGCCGTTTAAATACATGACTAAAACTAAACAACCATGAATGGTTATAAGCTTTTAAAAACGTATTATAAATCCTGATAATGTTTAAATAGGTCTTAGCAAAAAATAAATAACATAACATAAAGTAAAATAAAAATAGGTAGGTAGGTAGTCAGGAGAAAGGAAGAAAGGGAAGGAAGAATATATACATGTGTTTATTCCCTTATCCTGGTTTATCAATAAGTCAATGGGTTGTACTAAAAGAGACTCAAAACTATTTAGAGGTTTTTATAATTTTCTTCTCTCGGCTTTAGGACTATTTTAGGAATTCATCCCTTCTTGTAGTAACAAACATCTGTTTGGAGTAACAAACATCAATCATGTTTGTAATAGTATCTTAGTTTCTTTTTTTCAGTCAAATGCAACCAATTTAATTAAAAATTTATAAACGGCATGCATATTATAACTCCCTATTTCTACATTCATTATATATGCATTAAAAATATCTGGAATGATGTTCATCAAATGTAGGTGATGGTTATTACTCAGTGCTTGGTTTCTTTTTAACTTTTTCTCTAAATTATGAAAAAAGCCATTTATTCTAAAATAACACAGGGAAATAAATTGTAAGCAGTCACTCTACCTCCTCATCTTTCAAAAATAACCATTATTAATAATTAGCTCTATATTCTTTCAGATTTTAAGTATATTACCACATAGTACAGAAAGTAAGATCATATCATTTTATACCGTAGTCACGTAAGTATGGTATGAACATTAGATACTTTCTCCCCCTGTTCGTTCGTTTATAATACTGCCATAAAATTTTTTGTACTGTCCTGTACACCTGTGGAAGCGTACCTAGAATGTATAAGTTGAATTGTGAGTCAAAGGAACATGTATATCATCTACCAAAATCTCAATTCAATTTATAGTCCCAGAAACACTGTAGGTATCTATTTCTCTACAGCCTTGGGTGTTATCCTTTTCCCGCTGACAACTGATAATTTATACTTCCTACATGCATTACCTATTTGTATTTTTTGCCCTTTTTTACCTTAAGTGATTCAGCCTTTTCTTATTGATTTGGGTGAGCTTTATAAGCTGTATGGCTCTTTATAACTGCCATTTTTGTTTTAAAATGTTCTTGATTTGTGTTGTTTTTTAATTTTTTGCTAAACAGAGAAGTTCAAGGAGTATAAGTTTTTTTAAAAAGTCAATCTTTTTTCACAGCTCTTTGGTTTGTTGTGCATAGAAAAAACCTCTCTCCCTCAAGCCCAGACTAAAACATTCTTGATTGCTTTCTTTTATTTTAATGATCTTATCTTTTGTTTTATCTTAACCATTGGCTAATTGTTGACCATGGGCAGGGCCCTCCATCTGTAAAGTGAGGATAACAGTGTCTATTTCATAAGGTCTGTTTGAAGAACACATTCATGCACCTGGAGTGTCTAACCCAGCAGCTGGCACATTGTAAGCAATCAGTAACTATCACAATCCTTTCATAATTTATGTAAACATAAAGACATAAATCTAGCTCCCCTCCACCTATCGCCAGTATGATAAGCCAGTTGTTCCAAGGCATTTTATTAAATAATCCACCTTTTCCCCAAGAGTTGAAAGCCAGCCATTGGTAGATCCTGGACTTGAAGGTCACTGAACTGTAAATTCACTGCTTCTTTCCACTATGGCACTGAATTCTGGCTTTGGTTTCATATTTGCCTATAACAGCATCTCCTTTTAAAATGTTTGACTTACCTTAAAATCTACCAAGAAAAGAAAATAACTCAAACTGGTAATCCCATTCTCTCACTTGTTGTACACATATATAAATTTCTAAATTGGATACAGAGCACCTAGAAAGCAAGCATCCTAAATAATTAAAAATTAAACTCCCTAGGGACTTCCCTGGTGGCGCAGAGGTTAAGAACCCTCCTGCCAATGCAGGGGACACGGGTTCGAGCCCTGGTCCGGGAAGATCCCACACGCTGCAGAGCAACTAAGCCCGTGCACCACAACTACTGAGCCTGTGCTCTAGAACCCGCGAGCCACAACTACTGAACCCACATGCCACAACTACTGAAGCCCGTGCACCTACAGCCCATGCTCCACAACAAGAGAAGCCACCGCAATGAGAAGCCCGCACACCGCAACGAAGAGTAGCCCCCGCTCGCCGCAACTAGAGAAAGCCTGTGCACAGCAACAAAGACCAACGCAGCCAAACAACACAGCCTTGTTTTTATGACTGGGAAATGCTTGTTTTAGGTAAAGAGAAAAGAAAGATGAGCTTACTGACAGTGAGTCTTTTTTTAATAAAAGTTGATTTTGCCCATACACACACACAAGTATTTCAAAGTCTCCAGTAGCTTTACAGTGTATCTATAGCTATGACAGAAACTTAAAACAAAAATTACATATAGCCCAGATAAAACGACTGATAGACAGTCAAAAACATTAGACTATTTCCAACTGAAGGGAAGGACAGATCCCTAAAACAATACATGAGAAAACTGGACTTAAACCCAGAAAATGATAAAAGCAGCACTGAAGCTAGAGGCAGATGGTCACTGACCATCTAGATGGAAAGTTTATGTAGTTCTTAAGGCAATCTAAGGAAGGAGCTGGCTTCAAAGCCAACAGAAAATGTTTCCTATGCTAACTAGTAGTTTGGCTTAACTGCATTCCACTGGCTTTAAAAGAATGAAAGAAAACAATTTCATAAAGAAATGAGATGCAGTAACATATGCCATCAGATGAAGGTTAGGATAACACACTGATTGAACCACGAGAGGTCCCCTTCCAATCTCATTTCCTTGATAAACTCTAAACACAAAGTTACAAGACTGTGATATTTAGGGCCAAATGCACCTGATATTTACAACATCCAAACTCTCATCATTTACTTAAGACAGCAGCCAATGATTCATTATACAAATCTGACTTATATACTAGCAGGAAAAAGTCAAAATTCTCTTGCTGTGTCCTTAACTCTTTCATATTAAAAAAAAAAAAAGAAAAAAAGAAAAGCTACGTGTTAGTGCATTATCAATCTGAATGACAGCTTAGTCAAATTTAGTTTTTAATTATGAAAATTCATATCCATCCTGTGCTTACTTGCACTCCAAGCAGAAAGTCCTTTCATAGTCTTCCTCATAAATGAAGAACAGGTAAGCACATATTTTTTAATTGTTTATATAAATTTAAATATATCCCACGGGATTGACATATATATGCAACTATGTATAAAATAGATTAACTAATGAGAATCTACTGTATAGCACAGGGAACTCTACTCAATGCTCTGTGGTGACCTCAATGGGAAGGAAATCTAAAAAAGAGGGGATATTATGTATACGTATAGCTGATTCACTTTGCTGCTGTACAGCAGAAACTAACACAACATTGTAAAGCAACTATACTCCAATAAAAATTAATTTAAAAAATAAAGTAAAATATATCCCAGAGTTTAAAATATTTCACTGTGGATATGCGCTAAATTTTAATTAGTAAATTCCCTATTTATAGTTGTTTTAAATTTACTACAGCTACAAATAGTATTTTGTATTCTAATCTGGTAGGCAAGAATATAACTTACTTTACTAATGGGGTGAGTTTTATTTTATATGCTAATTACAATGAAATGCCATGCTATTCTTGTCGTTTATCTGTTTTTTTTTAGATTTTCATCTTTTTCTTAATTCTTTTATTAAATAAAATTATCAATTTTAAATATTATATTCAGACATCTACCTTTGCTCTTGTTTCTAACTTTCAGTTGATTCTCCTGGATTTTTAAAGGAGATTCATCATTCGGCAACATATTTGGTATCTTTGTTTCCATTATTTGTGTTTTGCTTTTGTCTTGTTTTCCTACAAGGGCTAGAACAGTACCAAAAAATATGAACAACAGCAGTTATATACATCTTTTTATTATTCCTCACTTTTAAAACACATGTAATTACTGCTAATTTCCAACAACTATTATTTATACATTAAAGCAGGTCCTAAGTTATTTTTTTGCTCTGGGGTTGTTTTTTGGGTTTTTTTTGTTTTTGTTTGTCTGTTTGGGGGGGGGGTGCTTTGGTTCATTTTTATTTTAAAAAATTTTTTTTTGGCCGCACCGCCCATGGCACATAGGATCTTACTTCCCCAACCAGGGATCAAACCCATGTCCCCTGCACTGGAAGTGGGGAGTCTTAACCACTGAACCACCAGGGAAATCCTGGTTTATTTGTTTTTGGTTTTTATTTACTTATTTGGCTGCGCCAGGTCTTAGTTGGCACCTAGGATCTTCGTTGCCACACGCAGGATCTTCGTTGCAGCATGCAGGATCTTGAGTTGCGATGTGTGGGACTTAGTTCCCTGACCAGGGATCGTACCCAGGCCCCCTGCATTGGGAGTGTGGAATCTTAGCCACTGGACCGCCAGGGAAGTCCCCCGTGCTTTGTTTTTTAAGGTAAAGAATGGAAGCCAGATTTTTTCAAATGCCTTTTCAACATATGTGTATATCATTACTGATCACAATCATGGGACTGTTTCTTCATTAATGTATTAATATATAGTACCAGTAGTAACAGGAAAAGATTATCTTAGCAATCCTAAGTAGAATCCCATTAGTCATTTATCGATCTATTTTGTTGATTTCAACTTGCTAAGATTTTACTGAAGACACTGTTATCTGTAACTGGGATTGGTCCAGAGGGTTTCTGTGTGTGCTCTGTCAGATGTTGATATTGGACTCAGACTCAAAATGAAACAGGAAGCTTTACAATTTTTACAATAGCATAATTAAAGTGGGAACCAGAATAAACACATTATTGGAACATGCTAGACAAAAGCAGGCTCTTTGGGAATTTACAGAATTGTCCATTGGGGGAGAGGGGAATAAATCCAAAACTTATGTCACATTTGTATATAATATACATTTTACCAAAATAACTTAGTTAAAAAAAATTTTTTTTTTTTTGGCTGGGCTAAGCAAGACATGCATCACAAAAGTCATAACTCAGGTGACTTTCCTGGCGGTCCAGTGATTAAGACTCTTGAGTTTCCACTGCAGGGGGCACGGGTTCCATCTCTGGTCAGGGAACTTGCCTGCCACACAGTGCAGCCAAAAAAAAAGAAATGGGGGGAGGGTCCATAAATCAGAATGACAGCTTTGTCTACATAGAAATGTAACCACTTGAATGACAGGGGAAAATTACTAACATATGACCAAGCATTAATCTTCTCTTAGTGCACATAAGTGGATTCATATTACAAAAACAAAAAAGGCAATGCACAAAGTAAAAACTGGAATGGGTAATATAAATGTAAGATGTTCTAACTCAAATGCATATTAAAACAATGTGATTTCTGGTTCTTCTACTATTTCCTCTAAGTAGGCCCAATCCCCCTCGTGCCATAGGGAGAAAAAAATAAATCTAAGCATAAGGCCATTCCAGTTCCAATACAAGATTTCTTCCAGAGAGGAGAGTAACACATGTGAAAACAGCAGTGATATATTCCTATTAATTCACTTTCTGGTATATCTCACCATCATGCCTTAAACTCCTCAAACCTTTACTTAAGTTGGTACTACTTGATATGTTTCTCTAATTCTAATCACAATTTATTTACTTTATTTGTATGTATAATCACATTAGCAAAAGGAGAGAATCCTGCTGCCTGATGAGAAATGGAGTACATGCAATATACCTTTACTGAAAGGCATACTGTGAATAGTGATTTTCTCCACATTGAGTAAAAATGGCTTCTAGAAAATGGGATGCCCTGTAAAAAATACAGGTGAGCATAAGAGGCCTAGAAAAGGACATACAGTCAAACAAAAAAGTTGGAAGTGATAAAGCTTATTAAGGGAAGAAAACCATAACACAAGAGCTTGTCTATGACCACATCCCCCCTCCACCATATAAAAGACAGTGCTTATTTCTATGCAAGAGAAAGAAAAATGAAGGTAACATTGACTTGGGCATGGCATGGTGCTTTTCTGAAAAGCCGAGAAATACTTTGTACCATAGATTTGTAACCATAATCGGCATGTATGCCACTAAGCACTATGTGGATATAGCAGTAGGATTTTGAATCTTCAAAATTATGAAGAAGGTAAAAGTGGAGGAAGAAGAGAATTCGGTAGAAGAGTTATTACATTGCAAAGCAAGTCCTTAATTGTTTCAGAGGTTTAAGAACAGTGCAAGAACACACAAATTTAAATATCATTGGTAAAACAGCTTCTGATAGCAAGGCTACAAAAAATTTCCCCCAGTGAATTGTGGAAAGCTATTAATAAATATAGTAGTGCTGAAGAGCAAATGTGTAATCTCAATGAAAACAGATCTTTTTTGGGAAATGAAAGCCATCTTATACTTTCATTTCATAAAACCAGAAAAATTTGTCAGACGAACATTGCTTTTATAAAGAAAAACTGAAGGGGATGTTAACCTAAATTCTTTATTGGTATACTCTGAAAATACAATACCTAAAATGTGGATTTTTTTTTTTGCAGTACGCGGGCCTCTCACTGTTGTGGCCTCTCCCGTTGCGGAGCACAGGCTCCAGACGCGCAGGCTTAGTGGCCATGGCTCACGGGCCCAGCCGCTCCGTGGCATGTGGGATCTTCCTGGACCGGAGCACGAACCTGTGTCCCCCGCACCGGCAGGCAGACTCTCAACCGCTGCGCCAACAGGGAAGCACTGGAATGTTTTTTTCTATGTACTTTTTTAGTATTTTCTGAAAAAGTCTGGAGGGGGGCACTTTTTGTAAAGCATACTTTTATGGGGGGAGAGGGGGCGCGGGGAATGCAGCTCAGCTTGTGGGATCTTAGTTCCCTGATCAGTGGAAGCACGGAGTCCTAACCACTGGACCGCCAGGGAATTCCTGCATACAATCTTTTTGTAATCAGAAAATAAAGCTATTTCCAAGGCAGAAGGAGCACTGAGTTTATTTTCATCCTATACATTCTTTCGTTCTCAACTTCCCCATTTTCTGACTCAACTGTGCGGGTTCCAGACTTATGTTCAACCATGCCCTACTCTTTTCATTTACTCCATCTATTCATCATCCCTGATGTTTCTTAAATGTCTCTAGTGACCATCTACTTTTAGCATTGCTACTGTCAACATCAAGTCTAGGTTTAATCTTAAAATATGATTAAAATTATTAACTGTTTTCCACCTATACTGAAGATTATTTTTTTCTGTATTAACGGTAAGGATGTTTTTTGAGGATGTTGTATATTATATTATATTATATTCCTTTCTTATGAGAAAAGGAATTCAGGAGAAATAATTTTCTGATCTCAGTAATACTTAGGCCTCTTCAGAGTGTGTGCTTTATTTTTATCTTATCTATACCATGAATTGCATAACTGATCATATCTGCCTTTACACTTTGGCTGTGAGAAACTTAAGAGCCAGTTTACACCAGCGATAAGTACAAAGAATTATTTCATATGTATTTTTAGTAAAGCTAATTCTAATGAATACTTTATGCCTGTATCCATTGTTTTCCTTTCACTCTCACTTCAAATTGATGTCAACTTGTTGGAATTTATTCATTCATTCAAATATTTATATTTAAGTATGTGCTAGGCGTTGGGGATATAACAATGAACAAAATAGTTCCTGTTCTCTTTGCTCTTGAGACAAAAGGGTCTCAAGGATCTTTCATGCTGATGGGGAAAGATAAACTATAGTATATCAAATGGTGATAAGCCTCCGTAAACTACTTTTTGAGCAAGATGGGAAAGACAATAGTCTGACAACTTATCTAACCAAAAAATATTTAAGCAACGTTTTACCTCATCATTTTCCCTACTCTTAACACTGTACAACAACATCAATGTACTTGGTGCCTCTAAACCATACACTTCAAAATGGTTAAAATGGTAAGTTTTGTTTTTTGTTTGCGGTACGGCGGGCCTCTCACTGTTGTGGCCTCTCCCGTTGTGGAGCACAGGCTCCGGACGTGCAGGCTCAGCGGCCATGGCTCACGGGCCCAGCCGCTCCGCAGCATGTGGGATCTTCCCGGACCGGGGCACGAACCCGTGTCCCCTGCATCGGCAGGCGGACTCTCAACCACTGCGCCACCAGGGAAGCCTGGTAAGTTTTATGTTATATATATTTTACCACAATTTTTAAAAAGGCTTTCTGATCCTCTCACTCTCATGGTATATAACCAAATTTCTTAGACAAACTCTCCCTCTAAAATTTAGCTCCATCTCAATCCTTTCTCATTCTCTACTTCCCTGAATCACTGACACTCCAAATACAACCTGAGCCTGTGATTTACACTCCCACTTCCCCTCAGACTTTCCTCCCTCAGGCTTTGATGACTCCCCTCTTTCTTTCCTAGTTTTCTCCTCCCGCTCTGAACACCACTTCTCAGCATTTTAATGGCTCCTTTTCCTCCACCTGCCCCCCAAACACAGCCTTCCAAGAGTAACCCATCATTTGCCCTTTTCTATTTGTTCAACAATCTACTCTTAGGTACTTGCACACACCAAAGGCTTCAAGTACTACCTTGTGTGGGGTGTTACCTCCAAATTTACCTCTCATGAGCTTCAGAATCTACTTCCCAACAGGACCTCAACCTAAGCTCATCCTCCCCGCCAAACCTGTTCATCCACCTGACTTTCATTATTTCCCCTTAGTCATCCAACTTTGAAACCTGGCAATCATTCCCTATTCCTCCCTCTTCTTCACCCATTACATCCAACTAGCCTACTAAATGACCCTAACTTCCAGTACCTTCCCCAATAATCTGACCTACAAACTGTCACCAGATGGATCTTTATTGGACAAAAGTTTGGTCATTAACCCAGCACTCATGTTCCTCTATGACCTGACCTCAAAAGAAAGCTTTCCGTCTTTATCTCTTACTTTACATCCTCCCCTCCTTTGAATATACACACCATCATACTCATACTCCTAAATCATATCCCCTCCCTCTTTTTACTAATGCCAATCCCCTAAGCTTAAACAGTAATTCATACTTCTACCAAACTTTTTTTTTTTTTTTTGGCCGCACCGCAAGGCTTGCAGGACCTTAGTTCCCCCACGAGGGACTGAACCTGGGCCACAGCAGTGAAAGCACCAAGTCCTAACCACTGGACTGCCAGGGAGCTCCCGAAAGTCTACCAAATCTTAACGGGCTGGTTCAAATGTCAGATCCTCCTATAAACCTTCCCAAATCAGGAATGTAAATTAACCTTTTCATCTGTGCTCCCTGGTATTTTGTATTAGTGAATTTACCACATTCTAGCTGTATGAATTATGTCTGTCCTTATAACTCAACTATATTTTAAGAGGCTCAAAGGGAGCCATTTATTTGGGGGAGGGAAGATACAAAAACTCACCTGACTGATAATAACATATGAACACTAAGTATAAACCCTTTAGTTTTATGTAAGAACCATGCTAAACATATTTAATAATTATTAAGTACCTACCATTATATTTTGCCAAAATGACATTTAAATCTAGGCAATCCAACTGGATACACAATCACACTTGACTATAATTATGTAAAGAGCTTGGGGTTTTGACAGTAGTGATTAGGAACGATGAGATCAACTTACTTTGGGTTTCAAAATAGCTTCAATTCTTATTACATTATGACTCAGCTTTAATAGGCACTGCTTTCTAGCTACATTGCTCTTAACCCACTCCCTCTTAATCCTGGCCAAAATAGACTACAAATTTAGTTGCTAACTGACTTCGTCTCCAGAGCAAAGTATTTTCAAGTTTAGAAAAGGTTCCCTACTCTAGCTACACCACCAGGCTCTAGGAAAGCCTGTCCTCCTGTGTCCCCAGGGTTCCAATCCCCTAACCAATAACACATCCACAATATAGTATTCTTCCCAGTGCAGCCTGAGAAACATGGTTCTGTTTTCTTACTTCATCTGACGGAATCAGTTGATTGTCCATACTCTAGTTCAGTGGTTTTAAAACTTTACACAGGACTGCCCTGGTGGCGCAGTGGTTGAGAATCTGCCTGCCAACGCAGGGGACACAGGTTCGACCCCTGGTCCGGGAAGATACCACACGCCGTGGAGCAACTAAGCCCGTGAGCACAACTACTGAGCCTGCGCTCTAGAGTCCATGAGCCACAACTACAGAAGCCCACGCGCCTAGAGCCCGCGCTTCTCAACAAGAGAAGCCACTGCAATGGGAAGGCCGTGCACCGCAACAAAGAGTAGCCCCCGCTCGCCGCAACGAAGACCCAACACAGCCAAAAATAAATCAGTTAATAAAAGAAAAAAGAAAACTTCGCACAACTATTTCTTCACCTGGGTAGTAGCTATACCTTGCTTTATAACAACTCTTTAAATTGCACATGTTTTATATTGCATACATCATACACACATACACTGTTCTGTAGATATGACTATACAGCATAAGAGTAAAACAGACTGAGAAGTAATTTTAAAATTTCAGAGAGAGAAACCTTTAAACAACTCAATCTTTTCCTCAAACAATCTTAAAAACGAACAAAGTTAGAGGACTCACATTTTCTAATTTCAAAACTTACTACGAAGCTGCAAGAATCAAAACAGTGTAGTACTGGCATAAAAACAAACATAGAACAACAGAATAAAATAATAGCCCAGGAAAAAACCCTTGCATACATCATCACATGATTTTTGCCAAGGGTGCCAAGACCATTCAACGGGGAAAGGACAATCTTTTCAACAAATGGTGTTGGGAAAACTGGATATCCACATGCAGAAGAATGAAGTTGGACTCTTTCCACACATCAGATGTAAAAATTAATTCAAAATGAATCAAAGACCTAAATGTTAAAACTAAAACTCTAAAATTCTTAGAAGAAAACATAGGGGGAAATCTTCATGACATTAGATTTGGCAACAATTACTTGGATATGAAAACCAAAAGAACAGGCAACATAAAACAATAGATAAATTAGGCTTATCAAAATTTAAAACTTGTGCATCAAAGGCAACCCAAAGAATGGGAGAAGTGTGCAAGTCACATATCTTGACATGGGATGAATATTCAGAATATACAAACCTCATAAATTTAAGGACTTGAGTAGACATCTTCCCAAGGAAGACATACAGTTGGCCAATAAGAACATAAGATGAGGCTTCCTGGTGGCACAGTGGTTGAGAATCCGCCTGCCAATGCTGGGAACACGGGTTGGAGCCCTGGTACGCGAAGATCCCACATGCCACGGAGCAACTAAGCCCGTGCACCACAACTACTGAGCCTGCGCTCTAGAGCCCGTACTCCGCAACAAGCAAAGCCACCATAGTGGGAAGCCCGCGCACCCAACAAAGGGTGGCCCCTGCTCTCTGCAACTAGAGAAAAGCCTGCGCGCAGCAATGAAGACCCAATGCAGCCAAGATAAATTAAAAAAAAAAAAAAGAACATGAAAAGATGCTCAGTATCACTATTCATCAGAGAAATCAAATGAATCAAAACTACAAGATAGGGCTTCCCTGGTGGCATAGTGGTTGAGAGTCCGCCTGCCAATGCAGGGGACACGGGTTCGTGCCCCGGTCCGGGAGGATCCCGCATGCCGCGGAGCGGCTGGGCCCGTGAGCCATGGCCGCTGAGCCTGCACGTCCGGAGCCTGTGCTCCACAACGGGAGAGGCCACAGCAGTGAGAGGCCGGCGTACCGCAAAAAAAAAGAAAAAAGAAAAAAAAAAACTACAAGATACCACTTCATAACTATTAGGTTGGCTCTTGTTTTTAAAAAAATCAAAACAAATGAAAATGGCAAGTGTTAACAAGGACACAGAGAAACTGGAGGCCTTGTGCACTGCTGGTGGGAATGTTTAGTAGTGCAGCCACTGTAGAAGACAGTATAGCATTTCCTCAAAAAATTAAAAACTGAATTATCATATGATCCAGCAGCTCTATTTTTGGGTATATACCCAAAAGAACTTAAAAGCAGGGACTCAAACAGATACTTGTATACCCACGCTAAGCACAGCATTATTTGCAATAGCCAAACAATGTGGAAACAACCAAGTGTTCATTGGTAGATGAATGGGTAAACAACATACATACACTGTAGCATGAAAACATGCTACAACATGGATGAAAGTTGAAAACATTATGGTAAGTGAAACAAGCCAGGCACAAAAGGACAAATACTTTGTGATTCTTATATGAGGTCTCTAGAGTAGTCAAACTCATAGAGACAGAAAGTAGAATGGTGGTTATTAGGGGCCAGTGAAAGGCAAGAATGGGTTAAATTGTTTAGTGGGTACAGAGTTTTTCAATTTGAGATGATGAAAAAGTTTTGGAAATAGTGGTAATGGTTACAAAACAGTGTGAATGTACTTAATGCCACTGAACTATACACTTAAAAATGGTTTAAAAAAAAAGGTTAAAATGATCAATTTTATGTTATGTGTATTTTATCACAACAAAAAACAGTCCAAACATACAAATTAGATAAATGTGGAGCACCTCAAATAGAAGCCAGTCATCTTCCTACTGCTTTGTGTGACAGATCCTGAAGTATAGATTGAGGATATCATTGCTCTTAATCACTCTCACACTTTTGATGTGGTCCACACTCAAGGAAGGCACCATTAATATTCAATCATGGGGGACTTCCTGGTGGTCCAGTGAGTGGCTAAGACTCTGTACTCCCAATGCAGGGGGCCCGGGTTTGAGCCCTGGTCAGGGAACTAGATCCCGCATGCATGCCGCAACTAAAAAATCTCCCAGGTCACAACTGAGACCCTGTGGAGCCAAATAAATAATTTTAAAAAAAACAATCATGGAGCTCAAAATTTCTCAATGTAGTACTCAGGAGCCACTCCAGCCAAACAAACACATGATGAGACATTTGCTACCCTTAGCTTAATATGTGACCTTTGAAAACAAATCTGCCCTTCTCTTCCTATGTGGGAACCCTTTCTCCCTTGTTTTCTGTGGAGCTTCTCCTAAATGAAAGGGCCATTTTAGTCTGTGTGAGGTTCAAGTAAGCCAAAACTCTCATTCTCGTTGTTAACGACATGTACATAAAAAACAACTCCAAATGGACCACCTAACAGACTTCTTAGGTTTGTGAGGGATATCAAATTCCACCAAGTTGCCAGTCACCATTTTTATGGAGTGGGAACTCAAAGCCTGGACTAGAAAAAGAATGGCTAGTCTGGTTCTCCCAGCTGAGAACCAGAACATGAAGATAAATTAGTCTTGCTTTTAAAAAACAAAACACACACAGCTAGAAATACTTTTCACAAATTAATTATTTAAGTAAATGTACAAGCTGCAGTTATTTTATGTTCTTCAAAATACTGACATACTAATTTTCTTTTTTTTTTGCAAAAGCACTTTAGTACCTTACGAATACCAGCTCTGATGGGCATAATAAACGTCAAGTGAATTCACAAATATTTCAGCTAACAAGAGACACAGTAAAGCTTAAGATTTTGGTCCAAATTCACTGCCTTGCACCCAGACTACTGGGGGGCGGGGGGGGGGGGAAATGGTGAAACAAAATAAAAGGATGCTGTTGTGCTTTGCTTCTTTGCTTCCATTTTCATTCCTCTACATCAGTTCCTCCCCTCCCCGCTAGAATCCATGAGACAATCCTGAAATCACTTACATATTTACTCAAACTTATAAAGGAAACCTAAGCACCTACATGGAAAATTGGAATTTAACTAAACTTTTTCAAAAAAAGGAGTCTGAACAAAAAATTACATGACTGCCACTTGGTGAGTAACACATATGATTACAAAATACAGTAAAAAGCTTGAAAGAAAAAAATACACCAAAACCATAAGTAACTGCTTTCCGGTGACATGAGACTGAGATCTCTCTCTCTCTGTTTCTCTCTCTCTCTCCAATTAATCCACGGTTCACGAATAGGAATTTATTTCTATAGCTTAAAGACTTCCAATACATTGAAAATTCAAGACATTTTTATAATAGTTAAGGATTTCAATAACCCCCAAAAATAGGGATCCCTTCAAAATAACATTGACCTATCTTTTGCAGCCAATTCATAAACCAACCTTTCTCTTCCCAGTATAACTTTTACTATGAAGCCTGGTTCCTTGCCATTTAGGCTTTTTTAAAGGTATTTTTTAAAACATTCTTATAAAATGCTGCTACTTATAAGTAGCTTAAAATTTCAGTGAAGTTCTGTTAGTCTAAAATGAAGTTAATTTTTCCCCAAAAATACTAAACTATCACCAGTAGAAGTTCCTAATGGAATTATGCCAAATAGTGACAAATTCCCTGGTGACATTCCATGATTCATTAAAAGAAAGATTAAGTATCATGCCCTTTGGGTGGAAAGACTAGTTTAGCCAGATTACCCAAGCACAAAGTTACTAGTACTAATAACATCTCATATACCTTAAAAAAAAAAAAAAAAAAAACCTTGTACATTGTACTTTGATGGAAGTGTTTAATAATTTAACACTCTAACACAAGGCAACTGATCATATTTAGAAGCAGCAACAACAATCCAGAATCTAAATTATCATGATAGATTTTTCTCAATACAAGCCAAAGGCCAAGTGTTTCTAAATCAACTGTTGTCAAAAGTTTCTCTCCCCACCATGCGTTTCAAAGCTATCTTCAAATTTTCCACAGTCTTATCTGACCTTAGGAATAGGAAATATTCTGTTAAAGAAAACACAGCAGGGGCTTCCTTGGTGTTGCAGTGGTTAAGAATCTGCCTGTCAGTGCAGGGGACACGGGTTCAAGCCCTGGTCCAGGAAGATCCCACATGCCATGGAGCAACTAAGCCCGTGCGCCACAGCTACTGAGCCTGTGCTCTAGAGCCTGCAAGCCACAACTACTGAGCCCACGTGCCACAACTACTGAAGCCCACGCGCCTAGAGCCCATGTTCAGCAACAACAGAAGCCACCACAATGAGAAGCCCACGCACTGCAATGAAGAGTAGCCCCCGCTCGCCACAACTAGAGAAAGCCTGCGCACAGCAGCGAAGACCCAACACAGCAAAAAATAAATAAATAAAATAAATTTTTTAAAAAAGAAAGAAAACACAGCAAAGCCTAAGTAATTGGATAACTGAAAAAAATTTTTCCATGTCAAAAATCACCATACAAAATTAAAAGGCATTGGGAATTCCCTGGCGGTCCAATGGTTAGGACTTGGTGCTTTCACTGCCCAGGCCCAGGTTCAATCCCTGGTCAGGGAATCCCACAAGCTGCTCGGTGCGGCCAAACAAAAATTAAAAGGCAAACAACTACTCCTACAAACCTTTAAAACAAGCCCCCCACCCCACAACCCACACAATTCAAAACTGTCAAGAAGTGCTCAATTTTATTGGGAATTTTAAAAATAAAATTATATCTGTCTTTTTCTTTTAATATTTATTTATTCATTTATTTGGCTGCGCCGGCACTTAGTTGTGGCATGCAGGATCTTCCTTGCGGCATACGGGATCTTTAGTTGTGGCGTGCAGGATCTAGTTCCTGACCAGGGATGGAACCAGGGCCCCCTGCACTGGCAGCGTGGAGTCTAACCACTGGACCACCAAGGAAGTCCCTAAAATCATTTCTTTTTACCTTGCAGAATCAAACATTTTTAGAAGTCCCTGATAGTAAGCACGTAATAAAAACTGGAATTTTAATACAGTGATAGTGGGACTATAACCTTCCTAGCAGGTAACTGGTGATATTTGTTAGGAAGTTCAAAAGGGTACAAACTTCCGGTTATAAGATACATAAGTACTGGGGGGTGTAATGTACAACATGATGACTATAGCTAAGACTGCTGTATGGTATACTTGAAAGTTGCTAAGAGAGCAGATCCTAAAAGTTCTCATCACATGGAAAAAAAGTATTTTTCTTTTTTTGGAGTAACTATATAACACGATGACTGTTAACTATTTTTATTGTAGTAAGCATTTCACAATATATGTAAGTCATTATACTGTATACCTTAAACTTAGTCCTGTATATCAATTACATCCCAATAAAACTGAAAGAAAAAAAAGAACCTCAAAAAATGTTTTATCTTCTTTGATTCAGCAATAACCATTCCTAGAGATTTATCCTAAGAGAAATAATAAAAGATTATGCGTAAATATTTTTCATAGGAAAATCCACAGAAGCATTAGCTATAATTTAAATAATTTGTAATATAAAAACAACCTGAAGTCAAAAATTGCGGGAATCCTGTGGTATCAATATTTGCATATGAAAGAATGCTATGTATCAATGTAAAATACTTTGAGATATTTAATGACATGGAAAAGTATTTACAATTTGTTTTTAAAAGATAAAATATTGTAAATATATCTAACTCTTAAAAACACATACACTACATGTATTTTTAAAAAGTGAAACCAAAAAATTTGGCCTAAACCTCTAATCTATCGTCCAGTTCAAGGTGCCAGCATGAGCACGTGTTTATCTCTTCTCCTTCCTAATAACTTTATTAAATAAGCTTTTCTAAAGAAATTTTAAAATAACTTTTTAATTAAAAATATTTTTTAAAAAGCCTAGGTAGATTGCCCATGGTTCTGAAAAGATGGAAAACGGATGGAGGAATGTGAATTGATTAGGCACAGTGGAGGGAGAAGAGCAGAATACTCACAGAGGGGGTGCAGCGGGCGAGGAAGGCTAATCTTCTGGGCAGAACCCCAGAGAGGCGCCAGTTCAGTGACCGTCGTAGTGAGAAGTGGGACTGAAAACATCTGTCATAGCAAGAAGTCAACAGAGAATGTCTAAAGTTGATAAACCAAAAAATAAACACTATAAGCATATTATTCAGAACATGGAGTTAAGCCCCAGGAAATCTGAACCAAAAAGGTTTTTTTCAAAGTAGTTGCCTGTGGAGAGTGGGGATCTTCATTATTAGGCCTTTTGTATCAGTGATATTTGATTACTTGATTTTTTAAGCTAAGTGTGTGTATAATATTGATTTTAAGTTTTCATCCTTTTTTATTTTATACTTTGTTCATTTTCCTTTTAATACACAACATCCTACGTTCTACTTCCTTCCCACCAAGGCAGAGGCAGTATGCACCTCATTTAGCAGTGTTTTTCAACTATAAGTTATGCAGTCATGAAACAGATCTCGTGGGATATAAACAGCATTTCTTTTTCCTAATAAAAGGAAAAATAAAAGAGATATTGTTGGTGAAGCTTTCATTTCACTTATAAATGTTTACTTAAATGTGTGTACTGGGGGTACTATGAAACATCTCTTTGTCCTGTGTCTATTCTCAACCCAGTACCCAGAACAATACTATCAAGCTGTGGATTCAGATCATGTTACTACTCCAGTGGCTTTGAGTTCTGCCTCACAGTAATGAACAGCCTGCTTAATTGCCTAAAAGGTCCTTTAGAATCAACCAGTATCTTTTCAACCTTCTACTTGCTACCTTGTACACTTGGCTTCAGCTAACTGCTCTCCCTCATCTTCCTCTGACATTCAAGACTATCTCCACTTCAGGGCCTTTGTGTTTGCTGTACCCTCTGCATGATTCCCTTCCTCAGCTAATTCAATTATTTAAATGTCATCCTATTTTAAATCATAACCCTCACACTCTTACACTCTACTCCCTATTTTATCCTTACTCCTTATTACTCTTCATAGTCCCTATTTTACTCCGTTTTATGGATACTTCGCCCACAGCATACAACTTTCTATTAATTTTGTTTATCTCCCCTACCCCCATTAGAATGCAAGCTCTAAAAGAATATGCATTTTTGTTTGTTTGCTGATGTACTACAGCACCTGTTACAGTCCCTGGCATGTAGCAGGCCCTCTGTAAGTATCTGTTGAATTAACAGATTAGATAAAACATATATATCATCTTAGGAATTGCCAGATTATTGGCAATCAAGCACAACAGTTTGGAACCTTTAAGAAATTCTGGTAATTTCAATTTTAAGGATAAGCTATGACTTAGACTCTGGAGTGGTAAATTCAGGTTATTCACAATACTGAGTATGTTGCTGGCATACCGGGCCATAATGAATATGCAAGTCTGTTGAAATAATTAAAACAACCTTTCTTAATATCAAAAGTAAAATTTTAAATGCTGGTATTTCTGCCACCATTTAAAAAAATGGGAGAACCTATCCTCTAAAGAGCTAAGATATTTTAAAGTACAGAAGTCTTATACCTTTTAAAATATGTCACAGTGAAAGTCTCATGCTCAGTAACCACAATTTGCACACATTCACAATTTTCACTATTTCCTTCAACCCCGAATGGAGATCAAGGGGCACGCTGTTGATCACCTTCATTTCTTCAGAATAAAACAAAGAGCAAGTTAGCATTCCTGTGAAATTCACATAGCAGGTCTTTTACTGTGGCACATACGGATGACAGAGCCTCTGTCAGTCATGATTTTCTTTTTCAATGAATTTTTTTCTAGTCTACATTACAATTCACTGGATGAAAAAAAGAAATCTTCAACAGATTTTCAATGATTAATAAGAAAAATCCTTGAAGACTTCTCCCTCATACACACAGAAGCACACATGGCAAAACAGATTTCTACTGAGTTAAAAAGAAGAAGCTTAGGGCTTCCCTGGTGGCGCAGTGGTTGACAGTCCGCCTGCCGATGCAGGGGACACAGGTTCGTGCCCCGGTCCAGGAAGATCCCACATGCCACGGAGCGGCTAGGCCCGTGAGCCATGGCCGCTGAGCCTGCGCGTCCGGAGCCTGTGCTCCGCAACGGGAGAGGCCACGACAGTGAGAGGCCCGCATACCGCAAAAAAAAAAGCTTATCCAACCGCAAAAAGAAATGTCTTTAAGCCTGCAAATGAATGACAGTTTTTCCATATTTCGTGCCATTAATAAAGCACACTTAACAGCATGACTTGACAAAAAAAAGTTTCACTAATCACTTGTTTTTTGTGTTCTTGGAGAATAAATTTTGATATTAGCTACTTTGCAACTGGTTCTACCCACCCATCTTCTCAAAAACAATGTGGTTTTACCTGTTTTTACCACAAGAAGTAAAGGCTTTTTTAAAGAGGGAAATAAATGAGACAAGCTGAAAGGGCAGCTCACAGACATAAATAAATAAAATTGAATGAAGTACTCAAGCCACTGGCACAATGAAAACTACACAGCATAAAGGAAGTAGCAGACCTGATGTTGATGAAAAAAAAATTATGAAATGAAAGAGAACCTCAAGAAAATTACCTAGAACACAGCAGAAGAGAACGAAGGAAGCATTTAGAAAAATAAAATGAAGACAGGAAATGAAGATGAACAATCATAAAACTGATGTCTTTTGAGGAAAAATAAAAATGAAAGCATATTACAAGATATATAAGAAAATATTCCTGAATCGCAGATTGAAACGGCTTACCATGTAACAGGAAAATGTAATAGAGAATCACACCAAGACCGAGATATATCCTGATGAAGTTACTGAACTTCAAGGATAAAGAAAGAATTCTACCAATACCCAGGCAGAAGTAGGTCACCTACAAAGGGAAAAAAAAAGTCAGGCTGGCCCCAGACTTCTCTAGAGTAACCCTAGATGCCAGAAGATAATGGAGAAATGTCTACTGGGTATTAAGGGGAAGGCAACATAGCTCAAAAATTCTATAACCAGCCAAAATATAACTTCACTTGTGAAATCCTCCAACATTGTTAAACATACTAGACTCCTGAGAATAGAGCATTCAAACAACCACTCCTCAAATAGAAAAATCTATTTGATAAACATAATAGATTTAAGAATATTAAAGCTATACCTTTATAATAATAGCCACAGAACTATAAACTACCATATTTCATCTATTGTAAGATGCACTTTTTTTCACATTTTAGTATATCTGAAATCAGCATGCATGTTACAATCAATGGCATGTCATAGTTTCTTTGACAGAACTTAAGCATGTTAGTGGTTGTCGTACAATCTTACAATCAATGGTACTTTAGACATAATGAAATACAGTATAAACTTCCAAAATGAGAGAAGGGAGAGAAAAATAAAGGCAATAAACCATGTAGTTTAACACAGAAAAAAGAAAACCAAACAAAAAGACAGGCAATGAAAAGAACAGTATTACAGAAGCAAAACCAAACATACAATATTAATGTAAATGATTAAAAGCATCTCAGATTGGGTCCAAAAAGACTAACCTTTCTTTATCCAACTACATGGGGTCTACATGAGACAAACCTAAAAACAAAGACTTTGAGAGGTTAACAATAAAAGGTTAGACATAAGTATAAGCAAGCAAGTATAAACACTCTTATCAGTTGAATTCAAAGTAGAAGAACATTAAAGGTGGCAAAAAGGGTCACTTTTCAGAGTGCTCAAGATTACAATCCATAAAGAAGATATAATGTATATAAAACTATGTACACCAAAACCTTCTCCCTCTCGCCATATATATATTTGGAGCCCAGACTTTAAAGAAATACAAGAAAACTGGGCAGAAATAAAAGTAGAAGGCAATTACCATTTCAGTCCTTAAAGAACAAACAGATAAAACGGCTGAACAACATATAATGGGATGAGATAAAATCCCTATGGAACAGTTTATAAAAACTGATTGTCTATTTAGGCCATAACACCTAAAAATTTAAGAAAGCAGAAATAATAGAGACCACCATCTGAAAATGAAACAAGTTACTCCCCTTAGTGGAAGAGACCTGACCATTTATGTACAATCTCTCCCTAAACTACTCCATTCAAAGATGGAAATCAAAATTAATACAGATTAATAAATAACAATTATAAAAACTACCTATATAAAAAAACCTTTGATACATAAATAAAGCTATACTCAGAGGAAGATCTACAGCCTAAATAGTATCAACTGATCAAGAATTAAAATTAAATATTAAGCATTCAACTCAAGGTTAGAAAATAAATAGAACTAAAACAACAAGCAGAATGGGGGTGGGGGGTATGGACTGGAAGTTTGGGGTTAGCAGATGCAACCAATAACATATAGAATGGATGGACAAGAAGGTCCTACTGTATAGCACAGGTAACTATATTCAATGGGTCCTGGGATAAACCATAATGGAAAAGAATATAAACAAAAATATGTGTGTGTGTGTGTGTGTGTGTGTGTGTGTAACTCAGTCACTGCTGTACAGCAGAAATTAACACTGTAAATTAACTATACTTCAATTTTAAAAAGCAGAATAAAGGAATTAAAGAAATTCATAAGTTACTCAATTAGAAATCAGAAGCTAGTAGATTTAATTCTAAAACCTAGGAGCTGCATTTTGAAGGGAAGGGGAAAAACTCTAACAGATAAACCATCAGCTAGACTAAAAAAACAATTATATAAAATTAGAACTGAAAAAGAAGCAGTAAGATGGTACAGAGGAAACCAAAATAAGTTTCCAGTAAATTTTAAGTTACTAAATTTTTAAATGTAGATAAAATAAATGGTTTTCTAGGAAAATACAAATTGTCAAGTGGAATCAAGTAGAATTAGAAAGCAAACACCTCAATAACTCCAAAGAACTAAGCTGCCAAAGAGTTATCTCTCCAGCCACTCCAAACACCAGTCCTGGACATGTTCATAGTAAATTCAAAAGGTAGTTCCTTTATTAAAGTATATCCAGAAACAAAAGTTTTCTACATTTCATGGAGCCAATCGTGCACAGACAGCACAGAGGATACTCTTTGACAAAAATTCTAAATAACAGCAAACAGTAATATATAGTATTTACTATATTCCAGACACTGGTCTGGATAGGCAATGTATGTAACATCAACTCATTTACTCTCAAAACAATCCAACAAGGTGGAGAACCAAAATATTTAACAGCAGGTCCAGAACAGTCACCAACCCATCAGAAGCATGCCAGAACTAGGCTATGCTGGAACACCACCCCAGAGGCCCTCTTTTTTGCCACACAATACCCCTTTAGTGGCTAGATCACAAGGAGGAAGGGTAACAGCCAAGGAAGGGAGAAAGCAGTTTAACAACCTGTACAACACATTAGTGCTAGTGCCTACTGACTGATTACCACTACCTGCTTAGGAGCTGAGAACTATCTGTTATCTCCACTTTACAGCTGAGGAAACAGAAACAGAAAAGTTAGATAACAAAGAGGCTAGGGCACTTAACCTCTAAGCTATACCGCCTTTCTAAAATAAAAAATACTAGTAAATATAATCCAACAGTAAATTTAAAAGGTATCAATCTTCCACAAATTTAAGAGAGGCTCAATCTTTTGAGCTAACATCATATTAAGATCAAATGAGAAAAGGCGTTTGTTTTTACTGTTGAAAACCTTTCATAAAATGGCAATACAGGGACTCCCCTGGCTGTCTGGTGGTTAAGACTCCATGCTTCCACTGCAGGGGGTGTGGGTTCGATCCCTGGTCAGGGTACTAAAATCCCACATGCCGCACAGCGAGGCCAAAAAACTTTTAAAAATAAAAAGCTAAAAGAAATGCAGGTATTAAAAAAAACAGCAATATACATTCCCGATATTAAAAGGAAAGAGAATCCTAATAAAATAGAGGTGGATATAGCACCAATATTTTTAAGAAAGACATACCATATAATACACATGCAGCTGTATACTGTGTATATTCATTAAAGATTTTATGTACACAAATAATACATTAAGCCAGTAAGGCAAAAACTAGAAGTATTCCCATTGAAGTCAGGTAACAAAACAAAACAAGGATTCCCTCCATGACAACCATTATGAAAGAAAGGAAATGAAGATGAGCAATCATAAAACTAATGTTCTTTGAGGAGAGAAAAATGAAAGCATATAACACTAATAGTTTAAAAAAACTATTAATAATAATAAATAATAGTAAAACATTTAACAATGTTTTAGAAAAATTAAGCAATGTACTCCGGTTTAAAAAAATATTTAAAGAGGAGATATGAATATGATTATTGCATAGCTAGGAAAGCTAACAAAACCAAATGAAAAACTAAACAAAGCGGGCAATTACAAAATTAAACAAATTAACAGCTTTCATATACATAAATACCAGCTAATCAAAAAAAAAAAAAAAAAGTGGAAAAATGCTGTACCCAGAAGCAATTCAAGTCTAACAGAAAAATGCAGAGCCTGTTTTAAACATAAATAATTAAAATGCCCACTGAAAGCTAGGAATTCATAGGAAGCCAGATTTCGTTCTTGGAAAAGACGACAACACTGTAAAGATGTCAAATCACCCTTAATCAATCTATAAATTCAATGCAATGCACTTGATCAAAACTGCAAAGTATTGGGGGGCAGGGTGAGGGATAGCTGTGAGTAAAACTTGACAAAGTGATTCTACTGCATGCAACTCTGGAGCAAAAAGATGCCAGTATTATCAAAATAACAGCATTAATATTTGCATTTTAATTAAAGTGCTAAGAATTTTTAACAATTCGTAGAATTTGTAAAAATAATCATCTCAATGCAAAAAAGTTAATTGTGAAATATCAAGAAAATGTAAACTTATTAAAATAAATGTTAAACATATACAATCCAATATTAACTGATAAAACTAAGCTATTCAAAACTAAAACATTACATTAAAATTTACTTAAAATACAGAAAGAAAAATATTTCAAGATTGAGCTAAAAAAATACAGCTAAAATTTCATTTGAATTGTAAATATTCAGGGACAAATTTTTATAGGTGCTAAAACTATTCTAACTACAACTTTGAATAATCCCATCTCTTATTCAGAAAGGCTGAGAGCTGCAGTTTTTGTCTCAAAGAGTGAGCCTACTAAAATAAGGGTCAGATCATCTCTCTCCTCTGCTGAAAACACGTGTCGGCTCTCCACCTCACTTAGAGCGAAAGCCCACGTCCTCGTAATGGCCCACGACGCCCAACAGGACCTGGCACACATCTTTCCCTTTAGCTGTCTGACCCCATCTCCTACTTCTCTTCCCACTGCTCACCTTAATCTTCCCACATCAAGTCTAGCATCCCATTAACAGAAGTTCCAAAAAGAGAAAACAGAAAGAGGGATGGATACATACATACATACACACAATTTTCCCAGAACTGCAAGACATAAAATTTATATTAGGGCCCTCAAAATTCACAAAACATTAACAGAGAGGCTCACACTAAGAGCAAAATAAAATTTCAGAACACCAAATCCTAACAAGCCTTCCAGACAGAAAAACAGTTGACTTTTTTTTTATAATCAAAACTTCAACATTAGTCTTGAACTTTCAAAATGAGCAGAGACACAGGCAGCTGTTTGTTATAATCTCTTTACAACTGATTTTTAAAATTCTATTTGTTTATAACTGATCAAAATAAGATGATGTATAAATGAAAATCTTTCTAAAATTACAATAACTAACATAGTATAATCTGGACTAAGAACAGACTTAGAGATCTAGAGAAGTGTCCAGAAATGAACCAAAATACACACGGAAATTTGGTATATGATAAATTTGATAGCAGTTCAAATCAGGAGAGAGGAAAAGGAATAAGTCAAAAATGGTGTGTTAGGACAACTGATTCATTAAGGAAAAAAAAGTCAATCTCTACCGAATTCCTTACGACAACAAAAAAGTCAAGATGGATAAAAAAAGTTAATGTAGAAAATAAAACCATTAAAGTACAAAAAGAAAATATGGGAGAATGAGCAACATTTTTTAAATCCTGGTTTAGAAAAAGTCTTAGGGGGACTTCCCTGGTGGCACAGTGGTTAAGAATCCGCCTGCCAGTGCAGGGGACATGGGTTCAATCCCTGGTCCGGGAAGATCCCACATGCCATGGAGCAACTAAGCCTGTGCACCACAACTACTGAGCCTGTGCTCTAGAGCCTGCTCACCACAGCTACTGAGCTCACACTCCACAACTACTGAAGAGTAGCCCCCGCTTGCCACAACCAGAGAAAGCCCACAGGCAGCAACAAAAACACAATGCAGCCAAAAACCAATTAATTAATTATTTTAAAATTCTTAGGGACTTCCCTGGTGATCCAGTGGTTGGGACTTTGCCTTCCAACACAGAGGGTGCAGGTTCAATCCCTGGTTGGGGAGCTCGGATCCCACACACCTCGTGGCCAAAACACCAAAACATAAAACAGAAGAAATATTGTAACAAATTCAATAAAGACTTTAAAAATGGTCCACATCAAAAAAATTTAAACAAAAAGAAAAAGTCTTAAATCAGATACAGAAGCCACAAATGAAAACTTTAAATACAATACAAAAACTTTAAACTTCTGAAAGGTTTAAGAGGGAGAAGAGGAGGAATCCGTTAAGACAAACTAAGAAGCAAACATTTGCACGCATGACAGAGGTAATCCCTAAATAAGTACAGGGCACTGACAAAAAAATAAGATGAGATCCAACAAGTGCACAGGGGAGTAAATACAAATGTCCAATAAATACATGAACAACTGTTTAACCTATTTCAAAATTGTAAATACCACTTATATCTTAAGATTGGAAAGTGAGTCTCAGTTTTAACCAGAATTGGCTGAGATATGAGCCAATAAACAGTAGGGAGAAATGTCACGATTTAATTTTTATAGAAAGCAATTTGGTATTGTTAAACTTTACTTTTCACCCTTTCATTTAACTTCCATTTTTAGGAATTTGTTCTACAGAAAAACTGGCACCATTGAGAAAATTATCACTTAATTTCTCCTAATGCATCATACTTTTAAAGTTTAAAAAAATTTCTTATCAGTCATATTCACACACAGAATTCACAAATACTTTTACAGTATTGGCCTCTCAAAAATATTTGCTCCTCTTTTACAACTTCCTATTTGTTGTACTTTCTGGAAGATTTCTTCAATTTTATCTTCTAAGAGCTCCTTTCCTTCTTTACAGAATTCTGCTATTTACAAACTTAATCTTCGTTATTAACTTTTTTTCTTTTTTAAATGTTTCCTTCTCCATGTCCGAGGTATATTTCCTCCTAGTTGTTTTCTACCTCCACTGACTTCTTTCATATGAGGAAACATTATTTTACTTATCTGATAAAACTTGACTGTCCATATTTAAGAGTAGACGACTAAAATGAACAGGGGGACTGGAAACTGAGCACGTGGGGAGGAGGTAAGGATTGATAGCTTCGTGTAATGTAAGATGCTCTGGCTTGTGTCTGGGTGAAAAAGAGTATCTCAGTGTAGCTTTAATTTGTGATTCTATGAAGTCTAGCACCTTCAATATTTTTCAAAGTCATCTCTAATTTTCCATAAATAGACTGTTCATGCCCTTGTCCTTTTTTTCTAGTGGGTCCTTGTGCTCATTTATTTTTAAGAAATTGATTTTAAGATTTTATTTCAAGATAATTTGACTTTACCTGTCTGGTAATTCTTAACAAAATTAATTTTAATTTTAAAAACTAAGAACAGGGCTTCCCTGGTGGCACAGTGGTTAAGAATCTGCCTGCCAAGGCAGAGGACACGGGTTAGAGCCCTGCTCCGGGAAGATCCCACATGCCGTGGAGCAACTAAGCCCATGTGGCACAACTACTGAGACTGCACTCCAGAGCCCGCAAGCCACAACTACTGAGCCCAAGTGCCATACCTAGTGAAGCCCGTGCGCCTAGAGCCTGTGCTCTGCAACAAGAGAAGCCACCCAATGAGAAGCCCAGGCACCAAAACAAAGAGCAGCCCCCACCTGCCGCTTAGCCTGCACGCAGCAACAAAGACCCAACGCAGCCAAAAAATAAATAAATATTTTTAAATTTAAAAATAAATTAAAACTAAGAACATAAATTGTTCACAGTATTTTTCTGCTTAACAGCTTTTTCTTCACTTCTATATTCCTATGCTTTTTAAGCATATTCTCTTTCATAATTAAAAAAAGTAATTTCTTTATATGGTTGGTTACCATAGCTTTCTGCTTCACCCTCTCACCCTTTTCCACTTCCACCCACCTCACCCACAATCTTCCAAAGGATTCACTGGTGGACAAAAAGAAAGAAAAGGAAGGCGGGGGAAAAAATCCCTGCTCTGAGACATTTATTTGGATTTAATTTTAACCTGAACTATTTATAGCACTACTCTTTCCTACCTTGTAATGCGTGCTGTTATCTAAAATATCCTCGCAAACATTTCTATCTTCCATTTTCAAGGGCCATCCCACAATGTTGCTTCCTCCATGAATCCTTTTTAACTGAAGGTAGTCTCCACCTCTTATAAAAACCTACAGCATCATAACTTTTATCTTTCTTATGTTATATTACTTCCCTTAGTTTGATATGGTTTCGTCGACTACAGGATCCATGTCTAAATATTTATTTTATATCTCAGAATATTGTCCAGTGTTGAACATTCAGTTAGCAAATGATGGGTGCTCGAAAACATAATTTTATAAACGTTTTTATGCTTTATAATTTTATAAATATAAAAATAATTTAGGTCCAAAGGTATTTCAACCAGTAAATTTTAAATTCTTATCAATTATCGGCCCTTGATTCAAATCAACTCCTCTTTATCCTTCCTCTCTCTAGTTTCCAGCTTTCCCAGATCATTTAAAAGCCTCCTAAAGGTTTTTACATCCTAGGTCTTGTCTTACCAAATCTATATGCCTTAGTCCTATTACTTTTTACACAACAACCCAGTCAGAACCTGGGATTCTGTATGCCAAGATCTGATTCTCCGTCAGAGAAACCCTGCCTCTGACAGAAGCTCTGGGTTCTCTGATCCGACTTCTCCACATTTCTCTCTTTCAGCTTTCACCCCCCCCATATCACCCTAAAGTGACACTGATGTACTTAACAATTTTAAATATTCTCCATCTCATTTTCAAAATATGAATATACCTAAAGCCAGGTGAGAGTCTGAGCAGATTTCCCAAGCATCTCCAGGTTCCAACTCTCCCTCTAATACTCCTGTATTAACAGCCCCAGATTTAAAACTGGTCCTAAAATTGCAATTACAGTTTATATAAATATATATTATTTCTCTGCTACTTCTATCCTAAGCAAAGTATAAAAAGAATTCTATTTTCCATTAGGCTATGCTACAATTTTGGTAGAGACTTTTACCCACATATTAAAGAAAACGGACCACCTTCAAAGCCATAACATAAAATTACAATGTTTCTGATTAGATCTATGAATATCTTGTCTTTCTGTGATATGCTTTAAGTTAATATTATGTGTGAGTAGCACCTCTAGTGGCCACCAGCATCTTTGCAAAGAAACGATAGCATAACCAGAAATTACTGAATTTGAGCCAGGTGGATCAATTCAGTAAAGTGAAACCCCAGTATTTCCAGAGAATTACACACACACAAGATTTATCTGGTCATGTAAATAACATTGTGAGTTTATAAACAAATATTACCACCTTAACAATTTCATACACCAAATTGTTTATAGTTACCTCTACAAGTAATGATAATAGTCAACACTTACTGAGTGCTTTGCTATGTTCTATAATCATCCCTTTACAAGTATTAACCTATTTAATACTCACAAAAATCCTATGAGGTAAGTACTAAAATTTTCCACACTGTATACAAATCCAATGTCTTCCCTGAATCTCTGCCCATAGACTCATTACTCCACCTTCTCACGTGTTACTCTAGATGAGCTAGCTACCCATGCTCCTAGCTAAGGCTTCCAAACTGGGCAGTAATTAGATCCCATCTAATTTCCTTCACTCAGACACTGCTCCAGAAATTCCTACCCTCTCCTGTGTCATCAATTCTTCCCTCTCTACTGAATTCAATCCCATCAACATACATGCTATCATTTTCCAACCTTTACAAACACAAAAATGAAGCCCACACTTGCTCCAGTTACTGAGCCATTTCTCTGCTGCCCTACTTTAAGAGCACAACTTCTAGGAGTCACCTGCATTCCCTGTCTCCAGTGCCTCTCCTTCTATTCACTTAAGCTCACACCAACCTGGCTTTTGCCCCCACCAGTGGCACTTAAACTGTCCTTTTCAAAGTCTCCACTCACCTCAAGTAATCATTTATCTGTCCTTGTCTTACCTGACCTCTTATTTGACGCAGCTGATCTCCCTCCCTCCCTGAAATTTCTTCACTTGGCTTACAGGCCACCCACCATATTTTGGTTTTCCACTTACCTCCCTGACCATGCCCCCTCACACTCCTTCCGTAGTTTCTGATAATTTCTCTGACTTCTTAATGCTGGTGTGCCCCAAGATTTGGTCCTTAATCCTCTTCTCTTACTGACCCCAACCAGTCTCATGGTTTATTTACAATCTATACACTAACAATTCCCCAGTTTATGTCTCTAAGCCCTACCTTTTCACTGATTTCCTGATCATATATGATAAACTGACTATAAGGCTTTTCTACTTCAACGTCTAATAGGCTGTTCAAAATCAGTGTATTCAGGGCTTCCCTGGTGGCGCAGTGGTTGAGAGTCTGCCTGCCGATGCAGGGGACACGGGTTCGTGCCCCGGTCCGGGAAGATCCCACACGGCTGGGCCCGTGAGCCATGACCGCTGAGCGTGCGCGTCCAGAGCCTGTGCTCCGCAACGGGAGAGGCCACCATCGCAGTTAATGCCAACTCCCTCCTTTCAGTTGCTCAGGCCAAAAACCTTGAAAGCATCCTGGACACATTCTCTCCCTCTCTCTCTCTGTCTCTCTACACACACACACACACACACACACTCCTCCCGCCCCAAAATCTGGCTCATCAGTAACTCCTGACCACTCGATTTAGCAAATATAACCAAAAATTCAACCACTTATCATCTCCACTGCCACCATTCTGGTCCAGGCCAATGTCATATCTCTTCTGGCTTACTGCTAAAACTTCATAGTCTATTTGTTTCTGCCCTTCTCTCCCTGCAGTCTATATACTCAGCATCACAAGTCAAGCGTGATCCTGTTAAAATGTAAATCAAATCATGTCAACTCCTATGCTGAAAACCTTCTAATGGTTTGCCTCAGTATAAAAGCCAAAGTTCTTCCCTATAAAGACCACACTATCAACCCTCACCTTGCTGTCTGCTGACAACCAGGCCCCTCCTCCCAACTCAGAGCCTCACTGCCTGGGAAGCTTGGCCCCCAGACACCAATGCTCCACCCTCAACTTTCCATCCTCTTTCCCCACTTTATTTTCCCTTCAGGGAATTTATCACTAACACATCACATTTTAACTTAATTATCTAGTTTATTATCTGTCTTCCCACACTAAATGTAAATTCTGGGCTAGCAAGACTTTTATATTCTGTTCTTTAAAGTACTACAATGCTTATAAAAGTAGGCACTCAATATTTGCTAAATGACTATAGAATTAATTTAGAGATTAAATTTGATATGTCAGCACTTTGAGTTGAAAGTGCTATGTGAGACAGTTTTTACATGATCCAATCACTTAAAAGCTATAAAGCTTTAAAACAAGGTCAAGTCCTCTTTTCCTATATAAGAGGGTGAGAGATTTCACTATACTCTTTTTCAAACCTTTTTTCGAGAAGGTGAAAAATACATATTATTGGTAAATTTCTCTTTGGTTGCAACAGATGTAAACTCTGGAGACTAAAGCTCCAGGGATGTCTCTGGAAAAAAACAGCAATGACTATTAGCCAAAAGAAAAAATTGAGGCAAACAAATACACTGGTGCTCCAGCAGGTTTCTAAAACAGCACTATGTCCTTTATTTATTGAAGGCAGAGCCAAAGTTATCCTCAACAGTAAATCAAGTTAATGAGGAATAAATAGCATAACAAGAAAACAAGCAACCAAAGAATAGCTAATTATTGCTATTAACACTAGAGCACACAACATACTTCATGTACTTCAAAGGATCTCCAAATAAGAAGCCCAATCAATAATATGAGAAAAGGTTCTCTATACAGCTTGCCCTAGTACTGAAGCAAATGTCAAAAGGAATGGGTCTCAGAAGTTATTTTAATCCTATTTCTTTAAAAAAAAAAAAAAATCCTTAGCCCAACCATGAAACATACAAAACATGAGGCATGAATTTAAGTCTCAGCAATAACTCAAATGATAAATACTATCCCCCAAAAGTTCTACTGGTCTTAGTCTGAGAAGACAACTCAAGAAAAAAATTTAACAATTGAGAAAACTCATTTGCCTCATATATAAAAACTGGATTTCATGCAATTCAGATAAGACCAAAGCATAAGCATATATGGCCCTTTTTAAACTTACCAAATTATCAGCAGAGTAGAATAGTAAAATGGTTTACCATGTACCCATGATCCAGGTTCAATTATCAATACATGGCCCATCTTGTTTATCTATTTTCCTACCCATACCCCCTCAAGCTGGATTTTAAATTCCAGCTGTCATACTAAAATTAAGTTCTAAAACATAACTACAATATTATTATCACAGCCTAAGAAAAATGAACAATTTGTTAGCATCAGATACCCAGTGCTCAAATTTTCACTCTTTCTCCGTAAAGACTATTTTTACAGTTAGTTGGTTAGAATCAGGGTCCATCCAAACAAGATCCCTACACTGTATTTAGTTAATAATTTATAGGTTTCCTGAGACTTTTTCTTTTCCTGTCACTTATTTGTTGAAAAAAAAAAACAAGACACTTGTTCTACAGAATTTCCTTCTAGATTTTACTGATTGTATCCTCCTGTGGTGTCTTTGAACATGTTTTCTGTACCCTGTGTTTCCTATAAATTGGTAGATCCAGAGGCTTGATCAGATTCAGACGCGAATTTTTTGCAAGAAAATTTCACAGCTAGGGGCTTCCCTGGTGGCGCAGTGGTTAAAAATTCACCTGCCAATGCAGGGGACACAGGTTCGAGCCCTAGTCCAGGAAGGTCCCACATGCTGCAGATGAACTAAGTCCGTGCACCACAACTACTGAGCCTGCACTCTAGAGCCCGCGAGCCACAACTACTGAGCCCGTGTGCCACAACTACTGAAGCCTGCACGCCTAGAACCCATGCTCCACAACAAGAGAAGCCACCACAATGAGAAGCCTGCACACTGCAACAAGAGTAGCCACCACTCGCCGCAACTAGAGAAAGCCTACGTGCAGCAACAGACCCAATGCAGCCACATAAATAAATAAATAAATAAAATTCTTTTTTTTACAAAAAGTATGCCCAACTGTCTATTTAACTAATAGACAAGTTCCATATGGCTATCTGCCCCTAGGTCTACCCTGCCACAGATTAAGGGGAAATAAAAGATGGGTGAGGAGCAGGCAAAATTCGGGGAGCAGGGGGGGAGGGCGAAGGATGCCATAACCTTAAAAAAAAACTTTAGGTAAAAATAAAGAATGGAACACACCAATTTCAAAGAACAAACCATGAATATACAAACAACACCAGAATTAAAAGTGATGACAGTTAAGGGTGGGAAAAAACTACATATTTCCCGTCTTTAGAAATTTTCTAAAATTCAAACAAGTTTTGCTTATTATATGTATTCATGTGCCAAAGAAATAAAAGATCAAACTTCAACTTGAAAACATAATTATCTGAAAACTTTAAATCAGCTTTGCAAAATAAATTGATGCATAATTAAAGTCTGATATGATGCCATGTTAGTCCAGAGATCCAGAAAGAACAAGTAGAACGACAGCACCAAATGGGCAGCTAGAAACACAGGCCCCAGCCTCATAACAACAACCTAATGTTTATTACTTTTTGCAGGGAGGGAGGGCTGTCATTAGGTCTTCTCTGCAGTGTTTAGCAAAGGTAATCTTCTAAGAATCAAAAATCTTTTCAGGGAATTCCCTGACAGTCCAGTGGTTAGGACTCAACGCTGTCACTGCCAGGGCCAGGGTTCAGTCCCTGGTGGGGGAACTAAGATCCTGCAAGCCGCACAGCACAGCCCCCTCCCCCAAAATCTTTTCAAACCAAGCCCTAAGCATATTCTAATGCCTTGAAAAGTATAATGTTGCTCAATTTGAATTTTAAACAGTACTGCTTCACTTTCAGTTTATAATAAAAATGAAGATTAAATTTGATTTGCCAGACTTTTTTCAAATTCAATAATCCTGGCTAATTTACAACAATTTGTAAATATTTCATATGTATTACTTTCACTGATCACTTAAAAAGAGTTTAAAAATTAAGCATAAAGAAAATAAAGCTTCAACAATACTACAAAAAAAATTACTTCTAGCAATTATTTATCAGGCATAAAGCCAGCCACTGAATTATTGAATTATCTTTAGTCATAGTACCAGGAGACATTTGGTACAGCATTGCTTTGACTGAAAAAAAACCCTCAATAAATGTTTATTGACTTACTAAAACTTGTTTACTCTTCTAATAGTCACCTATTATACAACTTTCATCTTACAAGAGAAGATCTCTTGTTGATCTTCAGAGCATGAAATCAGAGACAGCTTCAGTATGTAGATCCACAAGTAAAAATAGAACAGATTCCAGAGACTCAAACTGAGAAGGGAGAGGAAGAACACAGCCATCCTTTTTTAAGTAAACAACCTATGGTTCTATTCAAAATCATAAAATAGGTATTTCCCATAATATGAAATAGAAGTGTTGAATAATTCACGACTGCACTTTTCAAACTATTTTCACATTACGATTACTAATAGGATGCTCATATCTGCTATTGATGTTTCAACAATACAGTATTCAGAACTGCTACACAACTTACAACTTCTCTTTATAAAAATGACTATCCTTAAAATACAAATATCATTTACTGCCATTAATATGAAGACCAATTTTAATTCTCATCTTAGGTATATTTTCTACCTACTGAAAGAAGTCTTTACATGTAGATCATTCTTTATACTAATCCAATAAATATTGAATATCAATGCAAGTCAACAGTAAGTATAGGGACTTCCCCAGTGGTCCAGTGGGTAAGAGTCCATGATCCCAATGCAGGGGGCACGGGGTTCGATCCCTGTTTGGGGAACTAGATCCCGCATGCGTGCTGCAACTAAGAGTTCACATGCCACAACTAAGAAGTCCATATGCAGCAACTAAGAAATCCGCATGCTGCAACAAAGATCCCACTAGCCACAGCTAAGACCTGGTGTAGCCAAAAATAAATAAATTTTTGAAAGTATGAACATTGTATCCAGACCTCAACTGAAATAATCCTAAATATACAGATTACATAGCCAATGAACTCAGTTTTTATGGTCCTTCGAAGTAGGTAAGATACTGCAGTCTCATCTATGTAACCTATACTTTCCACAGGAGTCTAGAAAGGAGGAACAGAGAAAAGAAGAAATATGCTTCAGAAAAAGATACTAAAGAGGAAGTAATACAACTGTCGAAATCCAAGAAAAAGACTGCTTAGTTCTTCTATAATCTTCCAGCAACTTCTTTTCTAACATCCCTTCCAGAGATTTAAACTTAGCAGCTACTTGAACAATGCCATCCATTCAACATATATTTACTGAATGCCTACTACATGTCAAGCAAAGTACTGTTTTATGTGCTACTAACATAATGTAGTAGTCATTAAGGCTACTGTCTCTTTTTGATGAATGACTAGTTCAATTAGCTCAAGATTTCTAGCAGCTGATATGAAAAAAGAACTATGATCAGAAAGCCTCACGACTAAGTACCACTAAAGTTGAAAAGATTATTTTTCGGATTAAAAAGAATTATTTGCATTGCTAACAAAAAGAATGAACTTACTCCTTGAAGGTCTCCTTAAAAAGGACACTGTTACATAGTATCTTCACAACACCCACAATGAATTTCGCAAGGCTGCTGCTGACAGCATTATCTCCACAGGTGGAGACAGCAGTAATTTCACCCAAAGCCCAATTCAGTAAAGACACCTCTGTGGAGGGTGGTGTGCGGCAGGGTAGGTAGGTGCACAGCGCTCTGCAGAGGCTGAGGAAGCATTTAAGGGTATCCATAACAATGATATTTAATTTGTTGAGGGGGAGAGGGAATAAAGGGAGATCAGCAGGCAGGTGGTTTCAAAACTCAGAATATAAATTGAGACAGATCTTCCTCTCCCTCCACTAAATGCACAGACAATTTTGAATAGAAAATTTCAGAGGATTCCAGACTACTATATCCATTTAAGAACCCGAGAGGAAGGGATTGACCCCAGAATCTTTAGTCAATTCTCAAAAAATATAATTTAATCTTGGTAATCTTAACTGAATATGGTAGCAGCAAACATCAGACTATACTCACTGACCAGTTACCTACAGTGCAGATACATATACTCTATGTAGCCAACAGAGAACAAACACCTAGTGCAGAGCACACATCTTCCAGAAAGCCTTAATGAGGTCTTACTACTGAAGAGAGGACTATTCCAATGGATACTTAAAATGGCTTAATACTCTTCACTGACTCATGCAACCACCACCCCTAGCCCTTCTGTATCTCTTAGTTTCCCCAAATGTCCTGGCCTTTTCAAACATCTGGCTAGTTCCTATAATTATCCTTTAGTCTTAGCTTAGATATCACTTCCTAAATGATGCTCTCACCAACTCTTCCTACTATATGAACCTCATATCTTATGGCAATTACAAATTTAACTGACTGTCTTCCCTGCTAAACAAATGTACTAGGCTTCCCTGGTGGCGCAGTAGTTAAGAATCCGCCTGCCAATGCAGGGGACACGAGTTCGAGCCCTGGTCCAGGAAGATCCTACATGCCACGGAGCAACTAAGCCCGTGTGCCGCAACTACTGAGCCTGCGCTCTAGAGCCTGTGAGCCACAACTACTGAAGCCCGCGTGCCTAGAGCCTGTGATCTGCAACAAGAGGAGCCACGACAATGATAAGCCCGTGCACTGCAACAAAGAGTAGCCCTGCTCGCCACAACTAGAGAAAGCCCATGCACAGCAACAAAGACCCAATGCAGTCAAAAATTAAACAAATAAAAAATGTACTTCCTTTCAGAAGCAATTTCTCCAGTGTCTCCAAACCCAGTAATATTTAAAGTCAGCATTTAAATGTTTACCTGAAGGACAAGACTACCTCTGATGAAAAGCAAATTAGCCTTAGAAGTTTTTCAATCTCCTTTCTTATACACAAATGAGCAAATTTCTATCCCATATAGTATGGCTCAGCTAATTAGCTAAGAACACTGTCAAGGCACCACCTTGAACACTTCAAAATGAATCACAAAGCATTTACAGAATGTCTGGTTTTGAGCAGTACTTCTGGCTGTACTCCCCAAATTAAACTATTTGTAAAAATGTGCACCCAGGGACTGAAAGAATCAACTTATGTAATTAAACGGTAGGGCCACTGTTACTTATTTAAACCACTCTTAGATAATATAACCATATCATCTTCAAGATAATACTGCCTTACCAATCTCTATAAAGAAAAGGTTTCTATGTAGCTCATTGAGAAGTGGAATCAGATCATGAAGGAACCATTAAAAAGGAGACTGGCCAGACATTAATTTTTTTACTCCAATGTTAATTATTACCTGACCGACCCATAAAGAAATAGTCTCCAAAGACCCTAAGAACGAGCCATATGGTAAATGGAAGTGTTATCAGTCAAGGTTCAGGGTGCAGAAAACAGAAAATACATTCAGTATTTTAATGAGAAGGAATTTAATGAGAAATTAGGTGCTTACAAAGTTATTCAAGTGGCTAAAAGAATGAGTTAGGGAAAGAACTTCCAGTATGACAACCAGAGAGATACAGAACTGATCTACCAGCAACCCTGGAGCCAAAAGTTCAAGAAGAGTGCGGCAACAGTGATCCAGATTCAGAACATGAAATCAAGGAGAAATCACTACATCACTTCTATGCAACACTGTACGGCAAATCATGGCAAGTGTAGTAAGAAAATTAATTTAAAAGCATATAGATTAAAGAAATAAAACTGTTTATTTGCAGACTATAGCTATGTATGTAAAAAATACTAAGGAAAATATTAAAAGGCTACTAGATCTAGTAATTCAGCAAGGCTGCACAGTACAAGGTCAAAATACCAAAAACATCAATTGTTAAATGTCCATCAACAGAGGAATGGATAAAGAAGATGTGGTACATATATACAGTGAAATATTACTCAGCCATAAAAAAGAACAAAATAATGCCATTTGCAGCAACATGGATGGACCTAGAGATTGTCATACTAAGTGAAGTAAGTCAGACAAAGACAAATATATGATATCGCTTATATGTGGAATCTAAAAAGAAAAAATGGTACAAATGAACTTACTTACAAACGAGAAATAGAGTCACACATGTAGAAAACAAACTTTTGGTTGCTGGGGGAAGGGGGTGGGTGGGAATTGGGAGACTGGGATTGACTATATATATACACACACTACCATATATAAAATAGAAAACTAATAATGACCCACTGTATAGCACAGGCTACTCTACTCACTACTCTGTAATGACCTATATGGGAAAAGAATCTAAAAGAGTGGATATATGTATATGTATAACTGATTCACTTTGCTGTACACCTGAAACACAACATTGTAAATCAACTACATTCCAATAAAAATTTAAAAGAAAGAAAAGAAAAAAAATCAATTGTATTTCTGCATGAAATACTTCGGGATACACTTAACAAAGCAGATACAAAATCCATACAGTACAAACTTGCTAAAATTTTAAAAGACCTAAATAGGGACTTCCCTGGTGGTCCAGTGTCTAAGACTCCATGCTCCCAATGCAGGGGGCCACGTTCGATCCCCCGGTCAGGGAACTAGATCCCACATGTCACAACTAAGAGTTCACATGCCACAACTAAAAGATCCCGCATGTCACAAGTAAAGATCCCACATTCTGCAACTAAGACCCAGCGCAGCCAAATAAATAAATATGTAAATATTTTTTAATAAATAAAATTAAAAGACTTAAATAAATTGAGAAATATACCATATTAATGGAAGACTCAGTATTGTTAAGATGTCATTTCTCCTCAAATTAATCTACATATTCACTGTAATTCCACTCAAAATCACAGTAGGCTTTTTTGTAGAAACTGTGTCAAAATGACTTGAAAAGACCTCAAAAAGCCTACACAATTTTTAAAAGAAAAGCAAAGTTAGAAGACTTACACTGCATGATTTTAGGACTTACTATACAGCAATAATCAAACTGTGATATCAGCATAAGGTAGACATATAGATCAATGTAACAATACAGAGTCCTCAAAGACACGTACAATAGGCTGGTCAACAGATTTTCAACAGAAGTTCCAAGGTAATTCAGTAGAAAAAGTTTAGTGTCTTCAACAAATGATGCTGGAACAATATGCTACAACCCAGATCAACCTTTTTTTTAATTTATTTTTGGCTGTGTTGGGTCTTCATTGCTGCACACAGGCTTTCTCTAGTTGCGGCGAGTGGGGGCTACTCTTTGTTGCGGTGTAAGGGCTTCTCATTGCGGTGGCTTCTCTTGTCGTGGAGCATGGGCTCTAGGCACTCAGGCTTCAGTAGCTGTGGCTCATGGGCTTAGTTGCTCCACGGCATATGGGATCTTCCCGGACCAGAGCTCGAACCCATGTCCCCTGCGTTGGCAGGCGGATTCTTAACCACTGCACCACCAAGGAAGCCCAACCCAGATCACTCTTAAAAACATTATGTCAAGTGAAAAAAGCCATAACAAAAGAACACATATTGTATTATCTCATTTTCATGAAATGTCCAGAAAAGGCAAGTTCATAGGGACAGAAAGTAGATTAGTAGTTGCCTGGGTGTGGGGCTGGGAAAGGGGAGTGTCTCCTAATGGGTACAAGATTTCTTGCTGAGGTGATGGAAATGTTCTAAAATTACACTATGGGGGACTTCCCTGGTGGCACAGTGGATAAGACTCCGCACTCCCAATGCAGGGGTACAGGATTTGATCCCTGGTCAGGGATCTAGAGCCCACATGCATGCGCAATTAAGAGTTCACATGCCGGGCTTCCCTGGTGGCTCAGTGGTTGAGAGTCCACCTGCCGATGCAGGGGACACGGGTTCGTGCCTCGGTCTGGGAGGATCCCACGTGCTGCGGAGTGGCTGGCCCATGAACCATGGCCGCTGAGCATGCGCGTCTGGAGCCTGTGCTCCGCAGAGGGAGAGGCCACATTAGTGAGAGGCCCGCATACTGCAAAAAAAAAACAAAAAAAAAACAAAAAGAGTTCACATGCCACAACTAAAGAGCCGGCAAGCTGCAACTAAAAAGCCCACCTGCTGCCACTAAGACCCAGCACAACCAAATAAACAAATTTTTTAAATTATTAAAAAAAGAAAATTACACTATGATGATGGCTGCACAACTCTAAACATACTGACTGTACACCTAAAATGAGTAGGTTTTATGATATACAAATTAAGCCTCAATAAATCTGCCATAAAAAATATACTTTCACATGTGGAGGGGAGGAAAAGCAGAGACTAAGTCCTTGGAAATTAGAAATAAAATTGCTGGGACTTCCCTGGTGGCACAGTGGTTAAGAATCCCCCTGCCAATGCAGGGGACACGGGTTCGAGTCCTGGTCTGGGAAGATCCCACATGCCACGAAGCAACTAAGCCCGTGAGCCACAACTACTGAGCCCGTGTGCCACAACTACTGAAGCCTGAATGCCTAAGGCCTGTGCTCCACAAGAGAAGCCACCGCAATGAGAAGCCCGTGCACCACAACAAAGAGTAGCCCCCACTCGCCACAACTAGAGAAAGCCTGTGCACAGCAACGAAGACCCAACAGAGCCAAAAATAATTAATTAATTTTAAAAATCATCATAGCGTTTCTTTTAAAAAAAATTTTAAAAATTGCCAAAATGAAAACTAAAATGGCCAGTCTAAACAAACAAACAAAAAAAACAGGCATGGCCGAAGACCAAGTCACTAATATGGAAAAAAAAGTGTAGGGAATCTCCACAATATAGTAACAAAAGACAGAAAATGGACAACGGAAGTAAGGAGAAAGAAAAGTGATCAAATACATGACTAGTAGAAGTTCCAAACACAATGTACGGGAATGAAGATGACGACAAAATAATAAAAGAAGGAAATTTCTGAGCTAAAGACAGACCTAAGCCTTCAGCCTAAAAGAGCCCATTGAGAGTCTAAAACAACGAATAAAAAAAGTTTACACTTAGGAGACACATATGGGTAAAATTTTATAACTCTGAGTATGAAGAATATCCTTTAGAACTTCAAAAATGTATCTACACAGGAAGTAAAATTAGACTGACATGAGTAATTCTCCTTCACTGTCTTCTCATAAGGAATTCTGGACACTACAGACAATGAAACAATGACATCAAAGTTTCATGCGGAAAAGATTTTCAACCCAGAATTCAATTCTCAGAAAAGCTAACAATCAAATGTGAGGACAAAATAAAGGCATTTTTCAATATGCAAGGACTCAAAATTTACCACCCACACACTCTTTATAAAATTTAAGAAATACTAGAAATAGGACAATATGGGTTATGAGAAAATAGTTGCATATGAGCCAGAATAACTAAGTGAAGGTGAAGGAAGTAAGACTTTGTTTGATACTTAAAGATTCTCCTTCAATAGACACAGTTTCAGTGATGAGAACTACAGGGCCTATTTAGGTACAAAATTGTTATTTGGTATTACAATGAATACATTAACATAATTATATAAATGCTGTTTTCTGGCTCTTTTTTGAGACAAGACAAAACATTATTTCAGTTATAAAAAAGAATATAAATGTTATAAACCCTGATAATATAAAAACAATTAACAAAAGCTGCATGGGGGGGAAATCACTGAACAGTAAGTGATCTAATTTTTTTACCTTTCATGGCAAAAACTCCTATGTAAGGTTGATAAATCATTTTAATAATTAAGCCAACCATCAGAAGAGCTACAAATATATAACAAAAATCAGGAAAGGGAATTAGTGTTATAAAAGTCTTCATCTTTCACAGTGAGAAGTTAAAGTCATGAATTAAGAGCTTTCATATGAACTATAGTGGTAACCATAAGCATGAACTATAAATTCCCTCTGGAGATGGAAAAGGAAGGGGGTGAGTGGATGGGAGACTTACTTTTCATTTTATTCTCTTTGGTAGAATTTATATATTTGCCATGAATATGCAATATTTTTATAATTTAAAGAAGTGTTTTAATAAAAATTGAATTTTGTTTTAGCCATACAATGGAATACTGTGTTTGAAAAGAACAAAATAAGTTTCTACATACCAATACATAAAGATGTCTACACTATATTAAGTGAAAAATCGAGATGCAGAACAATGCATTAGGATGGTACTATGTTTACAATAAAATGTGTGGTACAGCCACCGTGGAAGACAATTTGGCAGTTTCTTATCAAGTTAAACACAGTCTTACCATACAATCGGCAATCATACTCCTAGGTATTTATTCAAGGTAACTGAAAACTTTCACACAAAAACCTGTATACAAATGTTTACAGCAGCTTTACTCATAATCACTAAAAATAGGAAACAACCAAGATATCCTTTAACATAGGAACAGATAAGTAAGCCGTGGTACAACGGAATGTATACACTAGAAAGTATACAGTGGAATACTGTTCAGTGATAAAAAGGAACAGGTTACTGATTCATGTAACAAATGTAGATGAATTTTAAATGCATATTTCTACGTGAAAGAAGCCAGACCCTAAAAGCTACATATGACAAATTCAGGGAGAAGGCAAAACTGCAGAGACAGAAAATAGATCAGTGGTTGCAGGGACTGGTGGAGAAGGGAGTGGTCAACTGCAAGGGGGACACACGGGGGAATTAAAAATCGACAAGGATGCAATGAAGACTATGACAAATGAATCTAACTGTATTACAAATGTATGACATAACCTCACTGAAGGGGCTGGGGGGGGTGGGAGGTTGACTTAAGTAAGGTTGGAAATCAATATTTGTAAACTGAAAAGGACAAAGAACTGTATATAAACACTGTATTCTAGTTATAAACTTGTTTCCCACAAGGGTATGAGTTAAAAATTCTAAAACTGCTTTTAAACAACTGGTAGGGGCCAGGTTTCTCACTGTCAGAGAGGGAAGTTACAAGAAAACAAGAAGGGAAGACTAGAATGAACATTCTGCTGCTTGATTAGAGTCAGAAACATCAGTATGAACCTAGGGGTAGCTTAATACATATACAGATGGATATACAGAAACATTATAGATATGTATATACCTAAGTTAAAATACACATATTGCCTACTGCTGTCCTATAAGGTAATGACACACCAGTAGCAACGAGCACTTTCAATGCTCAGATCTTGGTTTCTAGATACTATTCTTGGAGAAACAGCTGACTCCAGGGCTGAGACAGAGAAAATACAAGATAGGTCTGACACATCCTGTAGTCATCAGAAAATAAGGAAGTGCTTAAAAACTAAAAGGTTGACTGCATGTCAAAGCAACATCAGAGCCAAGTTGAAAGAACTCTCAATGACCAAAGCTGGAACAATTTAGGGACAAAATGAATGACATAAGGAACAAAATAAATATATGATGATTAATTTATGTCTACTTTGCTGGGCCACAGTACCCAGATATGTTGTCAAACATTACTCCAGATGTTTCTGTGAAGGGATTTTTTTTAAATGAGATTACAATTTAAATCAGCAGACTTTTAGTAAAGCAGATCACCCTCCACAATGTGAGTGGGCCTCATTCAATCAGTTGAAGGCCTTAATTTTTAAAAAGACTGACCTCCCCCAAGAGGAAATTCTGCCAGCACACTGCCTTAGGAATTGTACTGCAACACTGACTCATCTCTAGGGTGCCAGGCTACCCTGCAGAACTTGGACTAGCCATCCCCTACAATCACATGACATATAGATATACCTGTATATCCATCCTATTGGTTCTGTTTCTCTGCAGAGCCCTGCCCAATACAGATTTTAACCCCCAAAATATAAAATACATAAGCCCATACTGAGTAAATTATTGAATTAACAAATAAATGGGAGAAGTGACAAGTCTTCCTTACAGATGAATTCCAAATGATGTAGGTAGTGTCCCCTTCAGTAGGTGGGGCCTAGTCCCTCCTTCCCACATGAGTATGGGCTGGACTTCGTTAAGTGAGTAGCTTACAAAGATAAGGGTAGAAGAGAAAAACAGTAACTTCACAGTGGAGAAACCTGATCACCACTGCCTTAACCAAGGGATCATGGTTCACATCACCAGTGTTGTGTGGTTATCGACTGGCATGTGATAAGAAGGGCACTTCACCTCTGTGGTATTCTTTCTGAAAACCCCAGTCTAATCAAGAGAAAAACATTAGACAACCCCAATTTGAGAGACATCCTACAAAATACCTGAGAGGTATTCCCCAAAATTGTAAGACACAAAAAACAAGGAAACTCTTGAGAAATTCTCCAAGAACAGACAAGACTTAGGACAACTAAATGCAATGTGATATCCCAGATGGGCACCTGGAACAGAAAAATGGACATTAGGTAAAAACTATGGAAATCTGGGACTTCCTTGGCAGTCCAGTGGTTAAGACTCCGAGCTTCCACTGCAAGGGGTGTGGGTTCGATCCCTGGTCGGGGAACTAAGATTCCACGTGCCATGCGGCACAGCCAATAAATAAATAAATAAATATGGAAATCTGAATAAAGTATGGACTTTAGTTAATAATAATCTATCGGGACTTCCCTGGTGGCACAGTGGTTAAGAATCCGCCTACCAATGCAGGGGACACGGGTTCAAGCACTGCTCCAGGAAGATCCCATATGCCGCGAAGCAACTAAGCCTGTGTGCCACAACTACTGAGCCCGAGTGCTGCAACTACTGAAGCCTGTGTGCTACAGCCTGTGCTCCACAACAAGAGAAGCCACCGCAATGAGAAGCCCACGCACTGCAACGAAGAGTAGCTCCCACTCGCCGCAACTAGAGAAAGCCCACGCACAGCAACAAAGAAGGCCCAATGCAGCCAAAAATAATAAGTTAAAAATATATATATACTGATTCATTAATTGTGATAAATGAACCATACTAATGTAACATGTTAGTACAATAATGGGGAAACTGGGTGCGGGGAATATAGGAATTCTACTATCTTCAGAATTTGTCTGTAAATCTAAAACTTTTCTAAAATTAAAAGTTTATTTAAAGAAAAAAAGGCCTATCACAGTGGCACTGCTTCCCCCAACAGCCATACCATATGCCTTAGACCCTGAAGAGGGCAGCAGGAAGCACAGCGCCCTCACTGTGCCACTGCTGCACCTGCAAGAGTTAAATATAAACCAAACTGGTTAATGACAGTTTTGTTCTTTTCCCACCAGGCAAATGCTAAGGGCAGAAGTTGCAGCAAAGGTATAATCCTAAGGGAGAGATGTAAAAACAACCAGAAGAGACTTTGAAGATACAGTATTTCCCTGGGGAATTACCACACCACAGAGGTCCACAACAGTTTGAATAAAGCACAGTCCAAACTCCTAGACTGCTAATGATGACAATATAAACCACCCTATGCACTACTAAATACAAAAAATAAATATTATCCTACGAGGTAAAAAAGTATTAAAGGGAAGTCTCAGAGTAACACCCTTCTCTACATAAGCCTTGAAATAGACATATTTTAGTTTTAGAATCCTACAGCGTAGAAGATGAGAAATAGACAAACTCAAAATATCAGATGAGGCCACAAGCAATAGTAGTTACCCTTCCAAAAGTCACAAAGTTTTCAGAATTTAACAGTGTACTATTGTATAAAAAGCAGTAGTTTTGGTAATAAGATGACCTGAGTTTAAAATCAAGTTTAAGGGCTTCCCTGGTGGCACAGTGGTTAAGAATCCGCCTGCCAACCCAAGGGATACGGGTTCGAGCCTTGGTCCGGGAAAATCCCACATGCCGCGGAGCAACTAAGCCTGTGCGTCACAACTATTGAGCCTGTGCTCTAGAGCTTGCGAGCCACAACTACTGAGCCCACACGCCTACAGCCTGTGCTCCGCAACAAGAAGCCACCGCAGTGAGAAGCCCGCGCACCACAACAAAGCATAGCCCCGGCTCGCCACAACTAGAGAAAGCCTGCGCACAGCAACGAAGACCCAACGCAGCCAAAAAAATAATTTTTAAAAGCTTAAAAAAATATATTGTAATAAATTCAATAAAGACTTTAAAAGTGGTCCACATCAGAAAAAAAAAAGGGTTCTTCCTTTCAGAATTTCAATTTACAAAAAAGGCAAAATACAATGAAAAAATAATCAAATGTTAAGAAGCTACAAAGGGATGGCTGATGTTTGTATCATGTTTTATCTTTTCCAAATCTACAATAAACATGTTCATTTGTAATTAGGAAAGTTGTATTTTAAAACATACACATTCCACTTTCCTTTAGAATACCCTGATTTAGGGTTACCTGACATCTGTTTTAAGAACATTTAACTCACCCGCAAAAACATAAGAAAATCAAAAAAAAAACAACAAACATAAGAAAATCAAAGAACATATGACCCCACAGACACCCCAGGACCCAAGTAGGAAAGGAATAATTGGATTAACACATTTTTACAGTCTCTATATAGACCTAATTTAAATACTGTTAAAGAACAGGCTCAGAGAGTAATGAAATCTAGCTGTCTTGGTTCTGCTATTGTGAATAAGCCAAACTGAGTTTCCTCCTCTGAAAAATGTGGTTAACCACCTTGGTAGGAAACCTAAGATAGCTAAGGTCGAGAACCGGAAAGAAACTTTGAAGACATTAAAAAAAAAAGAAAGAAAGAAAAAAAAGTAGAAAAAGGGACTTCCCTGGTGGCACAGTGGTTAAGAATCTGCCTGCCAATGCAGGGGACACGGGTTCGAGCCCTGGTCCGGAAAGATCCCACATGCCGTGGAGCAACTAAGCCCGTGCGCCACAACTACTGAGCCTGCGCTCTAGAGCCCGAGAACCACAACTACTGAGCCCATGTGCCACAACTACTGAAGCCCACGCGCCTAGAGCCCATGCTCCGCAACAAGAGAAGCCGCCGCAATGAGAAGCCCACGCACCGCAACGAAGAGTAGCCCCCGCTCACTACAACTAGAAAAAAGCCCACGCGCAGCAATGAAGACCCGATGCAGCCAAAAATAAATAAATTATTTTTTTTTAAAAAGTAAAAAAAGCTTTAAAAGGTGGGGGGAGAAAACATCTAATTTTTGAGGTAATTTATAAAGAGTTAGAAAAACTAGTCATAGTAAAGTAGTCCATTAGAGAAACTGAGAGAAAAATAAGGACCTTGCTGAGACACTGAGGGTGCCCAACAAGTATCATTTGGTCAGCTATACTGTAAATAAGTGAAGGGGGGAGCGGGGTGTGGTATAAGGGCAAGAATGTCTACACTACTGTGGTGAAGTATATATATTCTAATTATCAACCAATATTTATTTATAAAAGTCTATGCTCCCCACTAGAAGGGGAAGCCAGGAATTGTATCATGAATCTTTGTATCCCCGGGGCCTGGCATACAGAAGGAATTAAATGTTTACTGAATGGCAGTATTCTAATTGTTTCACTTTCTACCTTAAAAGGTTCAGTTCACATGTGCTTAAATCCTGTGGGGGGGGGGGGGCGGCGGAGGTCCAGAATGGTAATTTTAATCCATTCAATAAGTATTTACTGGTTGCTTGCTGTTTCTGTCACCCTTCTAGGCATCTGTGATATGTCAGTTAATAAACAAAACCAAAAATCTCTGTCCTTATGGAGAGACCGTAGTCTAATATCATTCTCCACTCTGCCCAAAGCAATGCTGAAGTGTGGTCCCTTAACTGGTGCCAATCCACCAAACTGTTAATGGTCCCTGACCACCAGCCAAAGGAAGCATTTTGAAACTCAGATAGCAATTTGATAGTCATTTTATATGATGAACCTAATATTATAAATATGGGCTCAAATCTGTCTTTATTTCATTTTTCTAATAATTCATTTTTTATTGCTTTTTAAAATATTATATAATGAATTGAACTTTTTTAATATTTATTTGGCTGCGTCGGGTCTTCGTTGCCGCACATGGGATCTTTTAGTTGCGGCATTCAAACTCTTAGTTATGGCATGTGGGATCCAGTTCCCTGACCAGGGAATCGAACCTGGGCCCCCTACATTGGGAGCATGGAGTCTTAGCCATTGGACCACCAGGGAAGTCCCTGGAAAATTTTTTTAAATTGGTCTTTCACCACAGATAATGAGAAGCACGGGTCCCACATACTTCGGATCACATCACTTCCCCCCTCCTCAGTGACTCTATTCTTCAGTATCTTTATGGTATTCCACAAATAAAACCAACCTTTCCAAATATTATTTTCCCACTAGTTCAGTTTATCATATACTCCAACCACATTGAATTGTTTTCAGAACAAGCTTTCTGTCTTGCTTGTTCTTTTCCCTCAGCCTTAAATACTTTCCTATTTTATGTGATCAAATTTTACATATCCTTTAAAAGTCAAGCACAAATGCCACCAACTCCTCAAAAGCCCTCCAGGTAGAAGCAAGCTTTCCCTGACTTTCTCTGATACAGTATTTTAAAGCAGCCCTCTGAGGATTTTCTACAGACTACGAGTTCCTAGAATACAAGAATAACTTATTCATCTGGCATCCCTATAGACTATACAAAACAGGCATCAAATTTGCTGAATGATGTAAGAGACAGTATTATATGTGCATAAATGAGCTTCACTCAAGAGATCAGAAAAACCTCCAAAATTATACCCAAAATTGTATGCATTTTTCTCAGGAGAAGGTCTTTAATGCTTACTAAATTCTCAAAGGAGTCTAAGAAGCCCCCAAATGTTAAAGAAACTACTGATATGGAAAGGACTTGGGTTTCATCGGCAGACAGATATATTTCTGCCAGCCAGCTCCATCAGGGTTAGCTTGGTGAAATACCAGATATAATATAAACCTTAATTTCCTTATCTCAAAAAGGTGATAATATTTACTCCAAACATTTGCTGTAAGAACTGAATGTGACCACATATGGAAAGTCTAGGATCATGAAGAGTAACCTGTTTCCTTCCTGCCCTCTTCCCTCTTTTATATGTTAGTGAAGTAAGCAGACTTAAGTTCTTTACAAATTTTTTTTAATTACAAATTACTGCCATCCCTTGAAAGTTGTGCCCAGACCACTTTCTTGGAAATCTTCAACAGGGTTATTTGTCTTTCATAAATATCTATTTGTTTTAAATCTGTCAACTTTAGACTTCTGTAATGCTAAGTAATTCTAATTACTGTTTTTTCTACACTGCTAAATGCAAAGGTTTTTTTTTTTAATATATAACTTAATGCTCTTAAAAGAACTGACATCTTGATCCTACTGTATCTAAAATATAGTCCTTTTCCTATAAAGCTTTCCCTGACTTCACTGTACTCTCCCATAATTAATCACACCTTCCTCAGTGCTACCTTCTGCTCCTTCCACATGTATGTTTTATACTTACACTGCATTATACTTATACTGCAATATGTACTTACGTTGCATTGTAACTTTGTTTACATGTCCATCAACGCCTACAAAATGTAGCACCTCAAGGCAGGAATACCATATCAATTATCTTTGCATTCCCCCAGCATTTCTCAACGCAACTGAAGAGCTCAATAAGTGAGCTTTTTCTTTTTTTTTTGCGGTACGCGGGCCTCTCACTGTTGTGGCGTCTCCCGTTGCGGAGCACAGGCTCCGGACGCGTAGGCTCAGCGGCCGTGGCTCACAGGCCCAGCCGCTCCGCGGCATGTGGGATCTTCCCGGACCGGGGCACGAACCCGTGTCCCCTGCATCGGCAGGCGGACTCTCAACCACTGCGCCACCAGGGAAGCCCAATAAATGAGCTTTTATACTGATCCTCTCTTCCATTTTCCAAACGACAACACAAGAAGTTTAAAGGAGGATTATTTAAAATTAAGATGGAATTTCTACCTCAAACTACAGATTTCTCAATTCCAACTTCCTATTCCTTGAAAGTGTTGTTATGGCAATTATGTTGCTATGTTTGTAACTATGAATAGTAAGTTTAAAAAGGAGTTCTCTACATGAAAAAAGACTGATAAAAATGCTCTGGTTACAAGTGACTTTTTAAAATTTTTTATTTTAATACACAGATTTATAGGGCAATGGAAAAAACAGATCAGAAAGATCTCCTATACCCTTTACCCAGTTTCTCTCAATGCTAACATCCTGCATCACTATCGTATAATAGCGAACCCAAGAAATTGGCATTGGTACAATCCACACACCTTATTCCTATTGTATCACTCTTATTTGTGTGTGTGTATAGCTCTATGCAATTTTATCACATTTGCAGATTTATGTAACCACTATAAGACAGAAACAGTTCCATGACCACAAAGATCATTTATGCAGCCGCCTTATAGCAACACACTATTACCATCCTTAATCCCTAAAAACCACTAATCTATTCTCCATCTCTACAATTTTGTCATTTCAAGAATTTTATAAGGGTGTTAAGACCATTCAATGGGGAAAGGGAAGTCTCTTCAACAAATGGTGTTGGGAAAACTGGATATTCATACAGAAAAGAATGAAGTTGAACCCTTATCTTATATGACATACAAAAATTTACCCACAACGGATTAAAGACCTAATGTGAGACCTAAACTATAAAACTACTAGAGAAGGTTTGTGATATTGGACTTAGCACTGATTTCTTGGATGTGGCACCAAAAGCACAGGAAACAAAAGCAAAAATAGACACCTGGAACTACATCAAACTTAAAAACTTTTATGCAAAGGACATAATCAGAGTTAAAAGGCAACCTATGGAAAGGGAGAAAATATTTGCAAATTATGTGTCAGATAAAAGGTTAATATTCATAGTAATAAAGAATATATACAACTTAACAACAAAAAATCAAATAACCTGATTTTAAAAACAGGTAAAGGACCTGAATCAACATTTTGCCAAAGGTGATCTACCAAGGCCAACGAAGGTGGGAAAAGTTGCTTAATGTCAGTAATAATCAGAGAAATGCAAATCAAAACCATATCACCTCACATCAATCAGGATGGCTACAATTAAAAAACAAGTGTTGGAGAAACTGGAGCCCTGTACACTGTTGGTGGGATTGTAAAATGGTGCTACTGCTATGGAAAACAGTATGGAGGTCACTCAAAAGCATTAAAAATAAAACTTCTCAATACAGATGCACTACTCTGGTGGAGGATGTTGATATTGGGGGAAGCTAAGCTTGTGTGGGGGCATGGGGTACTATGGGAAATCTCTGTATCTTTTACTCAATTTTGCTGTGAATTTAAAACTGTTGTAAAGAGAATTCCCAGGTGGTCCAATGGTTAGGACTTGGCGCTTTCACTACTGGGACCCAGGTTCAATCCCTGGTCAGGGAACTAAGATCCCACAAGCCATGCCGCATGGCCAAAAAATAAAATAAAATAAAATAATAAAATAAAAAATAAAACGGCTCTAAAAATAAGGTTTATTTTTAAAAAACAGAACTACCATATGACCCAGCAATCCCACTTCTGGGTATATATTCAAAAGAATTGAAAGCAGGATTTTGAAGAGATATCTGCACATCCATGTTCATAGCAGCAATAATCACAATAGCTAACAGGTGAAAGCAACCCAAATGCATCTACAGATGAATGGATTAACAAAATGTGGTATATACAGACAGTGGAGTATTATTCAGCCTTAAAAGGAAGGAAATCCTGTCATATGCTACAACATACATTACACTAATGAGCCAGTCACAAAAAGACAAAATACTGTATGAATTTACTTATATGAATCAAATGCAGAGAAACAGTAAAACAGTTGTTAGCAGCAGCTAGATCAAGGGGGAAAGGGAGAGTTGTTTAATGGGTATAGAGTTTCAGTTTTTCAAGATGAAAGAGCTGGAGATTTGTTTCACAACAATGTGAATATACTTAACGCTACTGAACCATACACTTAAAAATAGTTAAGATGGTCAATTTTATGTTTTTTACCACACAGAAAAAAGAATTTTATATAAATGGAGTCATAGAATATGCAACATTTTGAGATTAACTTTTCATTCAGCATAATTCCTTTGACATCATCTAAGTTGTTTTGTGTATCAATGGTATATTTCTTTTTATTGCTGAGTAGTATATTCTATGGTATGGATGTACCACAGTTTACTCATCCATTGAAGGACATCTGGGTTGTTTCCAGTTTGCAGTTATTACTAATAAAGCTACTATGAACATTTGCATGTAAGTTTTTATGAGGATATAAGTTTTCATTTCTCTAAAATAAATGCCCAAATGTGTACTTGATGGGTTGTATGGTAAGTGTATATTTAAACAAGAAACTGCAAACTGCTTCCACACTGGCTGTACCATCTTACATTCCTACCAGCAATGTATGAGAGATGAAGTTTTTCTGCCTCCCCTGGCCAGCATCTGGTGTTAATTTCTTTTAATTTAACTATTCTATATAGGTATGTGGTGATATCTTACTGTGGTTTCAACTTTCATTTCCCTGGTGTTTGATGGTGTTGAACAACTTTTTATTTGCTTATTTGCCATCTGAAATGTCTTTTGCTCATTTTCTAAGCAGGCTGTTTTCTTTTACTGTTGAGTTTTGAAGAGTTCTTTGTATTTTCTAGATCAGTCTTTTGTCAGGTTGTTTGCAATTTTGTTCTTCCAGTTTGCAGCTTGTCTTTTCATTTGCCTTTCACAAAAGTTTTTTTTATTTTGATGATGTCCAGTTTACCAATATTTCCTTTTATAGATCATTCTTTTGGCGCCATGTCTACTTTGCCTAGAATTACTTTGTCTTAAAATAGAAACTCTAATTAAAATACACCTTATATAAGAAATTGATAATATAATTAAAGTGTAAGTACATTCAAAAGCAAATCAAAAGTGTCTTCTAATATAAAGGGCATTTTTAGGTTTTGTTGTTTATACTTTTAACAGATCCCTAACCAATGGACAAGAAAGGCGAAGAAAAGCAGAGAAGGAAGAGTAGCAGTTTTTCTAAGTTATTAGACATTAATATAGAACATCAATAAAAGGTAAACATTTCCACTTACAAAAATTAACTTTTCAAAAATATTCTAGAACTTAACATCATAAAGAAAAGTACACATCTCTAGCAACTGCAATAAACTACAGAATTTTTTCCTAGCTGTTTCTTTGAGGGCCAGAATCTATCAATGGAGCAGCACTGATAAAAATTTCTGATTTAGGGAATTCCCTGGCTGTCCAGTGGTTAGCATCCACACTTTCACTGCGAGGGCACAGGTTCAATCCCTGGTCAGGGAAGTAAGATCCCGCAAGCCACGTGGCACAGCCAAAAAAAAAATTCTGATTTACTTGAATTAGCCTAATACTATCTTGCACTAGGTAAAAAAAAATTTTAATTCTCTATTTTAACATGTATATATCTTATTTCCTAAAGACGCATTTTATTCTTATTCCCTCGTTTATCTGTTCATACCAATAATTCATGTTCATTACCAAAATTTGCAAAATATTTGCTTTTTTTTACTTGTACTTTTCTGTGGCTGAAATGCCTTCAACCAAATATAACTATACTATGTTTACCTGGCCAGACTGGTTCCATAAGCATATACTATGCTTTCCTCTCTGAAAAGTTATTTCCTATAAACCAGTCAAGGATGGCATTAAACAGACTTTTGCAGGTCATCTAGTGTTTTAAATTCTAACAAAAATATTTCTCAATAATTTAGAAATGCAAAAATCCTTCATCCTGGGCTTCCCTGGTGGCGCAGTGGTTGAGAGTCCGCCTGCCGATGCAGGGGACACTGGTTCGTGCCCCGGTCCGGGAAGATCCCACGTGCCGTGGAGCAGCTGGGCCCATGAGCCATGGCCGCTGAGCCTGCGCTCCGCAACGGGAGAGGCCACAACAGTGAGAGGCCCGCATACCACAAAAAAAAAAAAAAAAAAAAAAAAAAAAAATCCTTCATCCTAAATTGAAGTGAGTCCATTAAAATAAAAGAATGCTTAGCATTTTACTTGCTTGAAGCAAGAGCACATCCACACTACAATTTACAATAAATTAGCATGACCTCCTCAAAGAAACTGGCACTAAAGTAAACAAGATCAAATAACCCAAGGATTGAAAGTCTTCTTGATATATACAAACACTCTTCACCTGAAAAGTCAAAAAGCAACAATAATATAGTAGTAGTGAATGGATTTTCAGATTTTCCTCACTCGATATCACTCTATCAATAATGAAGGCATCTAATGTACATTTATATGCACACATATCACCAAATATAATGTGTATTAACTCAAACTATATAATAAAACCATATACTTTGGTACTACTTTATAGTAAGTACAGATTATACTAATATACTAATATGTACAAATTAGAGTTTACTTCAGTATTTTAATATATTAAGCAGTACTTGAGAAAGTGAGGTCTTCCATTACAAAAGACAAGTACGTTTCATTCTGACTTTATACAAAAGTAAACTACCATTACTTATAAACAACTAAATTTCATTATATATCAAAAATATTCAGAGTAACACAAATTATAACTTAAAACATTTACTCCCTAATGTTAAGATAATTCACTTACTCACTAAAAAATTAGACTTTTTTCCCAGCTTTACTGAGATAAAATTGACATATAACACTGCGTGTGTTTAAGGTATACACGATTCAATATATGTACATATTTTGAAATAAGATTCTGAAACATAACATCAGATGCATAATTCCTTGATGCTCCCTCCACTACAGGGATTACAAATCATCCAACACCCCTCCCTCAACCACAATGTCTGTTTCATTTATACTTTTTTTCTGACACCATATAGTAGCTGCATTATTTCTATAACAGTGTAATGATTTCTGGATATAAAAATTCCCAAACTCTATTAAACAATTAGTAGTTTGATGAAATATAAACTTACTTTTATAATTTTCTTCCATTTCTAAATATGTGGGTAAACAACTATTAGTATACAAATATTAATATTCTGCTCATCACCTAGAATCTTCTACCACTAGGGTATCCCTGTCAATAATCAATTACTCTATTTCTGCTACTTTAAGATTATTAATGAAATTTTATGTCAGAATGCCAATACATTCTAGAAAGGCCAATGAGAAATATTAAAAATTGGGCTTTCTTTGGCCCTATCTGGACATGTAGACTAATACTCTGTGAAGGTGAGGCCAGGAATCTGTATTTTTAACATACTCCCAAGTGATTTTATTGCACATAAATCTGAGAAACACACATAACTAACTCATCACAACCTACTTACATGTGTAGACAAGGATACAAAGATTTGGGAATGTTGCAGATTACTTTAAAATATGCAATCAAAATTTCTACAGTAAAAGGAGTTCAATTATTTTATTGTTACTGCTTAAGAGATTCTTCTTGCTAGTTCTGGGATGACAGGTACCTATGAGAAAGCAACTGTGTTGTCAATGTTAAAAAAAACTCAAGTGATCTTAAAAAAAAAATCCTCTTATTCTTTATAAATGTTTATCATAAAGTAAAAGTTAGTATGGTTAGAGTAGGGAATAAGTCCAATTAGTCCAATTTATTTTCTCAGAGTTAACTGCTAACACAAAAAAGCTTAGCGCTACTTTCAATCTATGACATTCTGCAGAACGTTGGTCGTAAAGTGACAATGGCTAAAACATCTTTCTATTATTACCTTAAGAATATCACTTAGATTTTAATGTGCATTATTTCGTACATAAAATTTTATTAAGACGAGAACATTTCCCCAATCATTTTGGTAGTTACTGGATAAATTAAGCTCAAATATTTAAATTTATAAAACCATATTTCACAATTGTGTTAAACTGTTGCTCCCTGGAAGACAATATAGCCAATTAAAAACAACGAAGTCTCTAATAAGAAGGTCCTGAATATGAATCTAGCAGCACCACTTACTACCTGTGTGACCTTGGGCAAGTTATTGATACTCTCTTAGCCTCAATTTCCTTATTAGGAGGATTAAATGAGATAATATATGTAAAGCTCTCAGCGAAATGCTTGGTAGATGCTATGCTAGTCCTCAGTAAACGTTAGCCCGTATAAACATATATATAAACATACATAGCTATATAAACATATACAGTATAAGAAGCCACACAAGAAATTATTGATGATGGCTGCTTCCAAGAAAAGCAGCCTGGGTTGGGATGGAAAGACTAAACCTTTTTCATACTCTTTGTATTTTTAACCACTGCTTACAACACCTTTTCAAAAAAAAAAAAAATTAAATTATCTCTTGTGCCGTGGGATTTCTTAGTGTTTAGCATTATGCACTGCAAAAACTGAACTGTGACTGCTGAATTCGCAAAGAAGTAAGTCATAGTCTAATAATACCCACAAAGAAATACACAACCTATCTGATTTCATGAATCTGTTAGGTGTTCTTACTTGCTTCACAATGGCCATTATGGTCTTAGCTAAAACACCTTAAACCAGAGTTTTCAACCTCAGATGACTATGTCCCTCAGGGGACATCTGGCGACAGAGACATTTTTGGTTGTCACAACTGAGGAGGTGTACTACTGGCATCTGGTGGGTAGGGGCCAAGAATGCTGCTAAACATTCTATTATGCATAGTATAGGCCTTTACAACAATAATCAGCCCAAAATATCAGTGGTGCTGAGGCTGAGAAACTCTGCAACCCAAGGAACCATTCTGCTTCACTCAGAAAGTCACCATGTTCTTCATTACAGTTACCAACAAAACACAACACACACACAATAAATTCTCCCCTCAAATAATGAAGTAAAATCCTTCAGGACTGGCAGGCTAGGGTCTCAATAAATGTAACTACTGTTACCCACTGTTGTTGTTAAGTTTCTGAAATTCTAGCAGCTAGAATGGCTTAGGTTTGTGTGTCTACTCAGTTCAATACATTTCAAGATTTTCAAAGCATTTATTATTAAGCCTTCCAAAAGTTCACTCTAAATTATTTCAAGAGACTACAGTTTACCATTCTTTCCTGTTTTCAAATGATATCTGAAAAACCAAAAAGCTCAAACAATGTACTACTAACGACTAAAATACAACAGGGCCTTTATTTCAGTATGTAGTTTTATCAAGTCTTCCCAATAAACTTGATATTTTCACATTTTCCTTAATACACTGGCCTTGGTCTGTTTTATACATTTTGAGCATGTTAACCTTCAAAAATTTAAGAAAATATTAACAACAGTCCATTGTGTCTGATCAAAAAGACAAGAAAATTAATCAGCAGCTAAGTAACTTTATAATGAGGCATGAAAAATTACAAACTAAATCATTCTGTCCTCCAAACTTAAAGCATATCTTGGTGTGCCTTATCAAAAAGTCAACCATTAAGAAAGAGCTTTGGGAAATGTCTTATCAATATTTGGGATTAATCTTGTAAAAGAGTGCAAAACTGAACCAAGTGGCTATCAAAATTCACAGCCTGTTCACAAATAGGTTGGAAAGAATTTTGAAACACTGCTACTGATAACACTGTTATTAGTCATGCTTTACTATCTTAGTAACTGCTTAACTTCTTTTACACCTTTAAAATATGTATCTTTCCCATTATGAAAGAGTTGAGTACTGTCTTAATACTGATTTAGTATTTTAATACTGTTTAACAGTCCACCACATAATTAAAACTTATTCTGATTTAAAGTATTCTTAGGGAGAAAAAAGAACGTCTTAATTCCTTCCTCCAAAACAAAACAAACCAGAAAAATACACAGAAGAGTAACGTGTGTTTGCAAATATAAGATGCAATAAAGTTATTCTTTCACTGCTTGCCCAATACATTTGCGATGGACACAGGTATCACTAGAAATTCTCCATTCACTCCGTCACTCTCCCTAAGCATTTAGAACTTTAGTACTTGTCCAAACCTGCTTGCTCATGCTCTAATAATAAACCTAATTATACAACCTGTAACAGCCCCTGACAACCTTTTCCTTAAGAAGCCATAAAGGTGATTTAACTAACACCTCAACCTAAGTCTTAGTAAACCTATTTCAAAAATAGATGTCTTCATTTCAGCCTCTGGGTTCTGCCGAGGGCTCAGGGCCGCGGGCTGTGGAGTGGGGAGGTGAAGATCCGTCAGAACTGAGGACACAGGCTGGGCGTTGGGCAGCAGTGGCTAACTGCTGGTTCATTTCTCTTTAAATCTGGCAGCACGTGGGGCGGCATTGTGAAGCCACCGACCCGCCTCCCCCCTTCCACTCCGCACACGTACGTCCCCGTCCCCACTGCGCATGCTCCACTCACACAGTCCTAGCAGAGTCGGAGCCAACCCCCTAAAAAGTCAACCTGGAAGCCGCAAACGGCCGGAGGCCGGGACAATGGGGGAGGGGGGACGCAGGCACCTCTGGGGAGGCAGACTGGCCACCGCCCCAAGCCAGAGCCCGCGGGCCTCAGCCCCAGGGACCCGCAGGCCTGCACAGGAGCCGGAGTCGCTCGGAGCACAAAGCCCCGAGCCGGCCAGCGAGCGGCTCTCGGCTCGGCCCGCTCCTACCCTCCCCCAGCCGGGCGGCGCAGCCGGAGCCCGTGCCAGGCGGAGGCAGGCGAGGCGGCGTCCCGCGCCCCGCAGGGTTCTGAGACCCCGCGCGCCCGCGACGAGGCCGCGGAGGCCGGGGCTTTTGTTGTCCGCCACAACTCCGCGGACCCGGCGCTGCCTGGGCAGAAGTTTGGCGCGCCTCACCCGGGGGCCAGTTCCTCTCGCCCACCCTGCCCCCGGCTGTCCGCCCGCGGCTCCGACAGCCGAGTCCCGGACGCGCAGCCGGCCCGGCCCAGACGCTCTTCCAGCCTCGGGGGTCCGGCGGCCTCTGCCGCACCTGAGCCCGGACCCGCCCCTCCAGGGAGGGTCCGCCGGGGCCGTGGACCTACAGCCCCTCCCCCGCAACGTCCCACCGAACAGTGGGGGAGGGGGCAACCTCCCCTCCTTCCCCCGGGGCGGCAGGCCCGGTCCTGGGGCCGAGGCTGGGGCGCGTCCCCGCCCCTAATGCCCTAAGAAAGCAGGGAAAGAAGTGATGGGCCCGGCTGGGACTGGCGCCCTGGCTCCCCAACCTCGCAGGCCCGCTCCCGGCCTCGCCGGGGGCTGCCGCTTCCCCTTGCCCGTCCGGCCGCCCGCCCGGGAGCGCCCAGGAGGAGGAGAGGAGGAGCAGGCAGCTGCTCGCCGCGATCGCGGCCCGGGCCGGCGCCCCTCCACCCGCCCGCTCACCTGCCAGCTGTCTTCGCAGTAACAGTGCCGACTGCAGCTCCGTCATCCTCCCCGCCAAGGGCCCGGGCTGGCGCCGGGGCTTCCGAAGAACTGGGGACAGGCTCTGGGGCTGCTCGAGCTGGGTGTGCTGAGGAACCCGGGCCCCCACGACGGGAGCGCCGAAGCCGACGGACGCTGGGCTGGGGCGGCGGTAGCGGCGTCTCGCTGCCGGTGCGAGTCAGCTCGCTTCAGCTTTCCTCACAGCGCCTCACGCCCGGAAGGGGAGGGTACCCGTGCCGCCGCGGCGCGCACTGGGACTTCGCTCGCCCGCTTCCCTCCTTCAACCCGCCAGTCGGCCCCACCGGTGCCTTCCCCCGCCACTGCCTCACTGCGCGCAGGGTCGCTCCACGCAGGCGCGCTGGGGCTGCCTACTTCGGAAGCTGCCCTCCCGCTAGGCCGACCCCTCTGGCTCCCTGCCCCGCCTCCGGAGGCGGAACCCCGCCCCCTCCGCGCAGTGGCCCCTGACGCCGCCATCTTGGGAAGGTCGCCGCCTGGCCTGCTGCCGGGGCCTCGGCGGGAGACGCCCCGCAGACGCCATGACAAAGAGGTCGGAGGGTCAAGACAGCACCTCCGGGTCGAAGCAGGTGGTCTGAGAGTGAAGGGGCCAAAAGAAGTGGTAGATGCCTAGTTGTTGGCGAGCGGCCAACAGCTATCTAACACTCCACATATGGTGTGCGAATTAGTCATTGTTAAAGGCGAACTTAGTATACACGGTGTGCCCCATTTTAAGCACACCTCCAAAATAGACTTCAGATATGCTGGTAATTCACTTTACAGAAAGTTGCACGAAAAGATTCTTGAAATAAGTAAAATGTTCTGCATCTCATAGCACAAAATGTTTAAACACCGTTAATAATCTCTATGTGTAAAGTGAGTTGAGATTAGCAAAATCTGATATACACGGTACAAAATATGCAGAAAGGCATCTACTATGTAAAGTCTAAGTGCGGGATCTAGGGTTTGGAAAAAGCAACCTTACCCCGCTCTACCTCTTCTCATCCTCATTCCCACAGCTTTCTGCCTTGCATAACAGAGTCTTAATAAAGAGACGGAACAGAAGGAAAAATGATACCTAATGGCACTCAAATGTACCTGTTCCTTCAAAAATATTTACTGAACCTGGGCTTCCCTGGTGGCGCAGCGGTTGAGAGTCCGCCTGCCGATGCAGCGGACACAGGTTCTTGCCCCGGTCCGGGAAGATCCCACATGCCGCGGAGCGGCTAGGCCCGTGAGCCATGGCCGCTGAGCCTGCGTGCCTGGAGCCTGTGCTCTGCAACGGGAGAGGCCACAACAGTGAGAGGCCCGCGTACCGCGAAAAAAAAAAAAAAATATATATATATATATATTTACTGAACCTGCATTAACTTTGTACCTGAACTGTAGAAGACACAGAGAACACAGCTCTGTTCCTAGCCTCAAAGGTCTTACAGTCTCCGTGAGCTCCAGGTAGGGTAGCTAGAGGAGGACCATGTTCTAATACAGTTTCTTGATTCCAAAAATTACTGAAAAAATTGTCCTCACTCTCCCCCTAAAACAAGACTAAAAAGGAACAAATAAACATTAAGAGTGAATCTGCAGCGCTTCCCTGGTAGCGCAGTGGTTAAGAATCCGCCTGCCAATGCAGGGGACACAGTTCGAGCCTTGGTCCAGGAAGATCCCACATGCCGCAGAGCAACTAAGCCCGTGCAACACAACGACTGAGCCTGTGCTCTAGAGCCCGGGAGCCACAGCTACTGAGCCTGCGTGCCACAACTACTGAATCCCGTGCGCCTAGATCTGGTGCTCTGCAAGAAGAGAAGCCACCACAATGAGAAGCCCACGCACCACAACAGAGTAGCCCCCCTCGCCGCAACTAGAGAAAGCCAACGTGCAGAAAAAAAAAAAAAGAGTGAATCTGCATAAAAACATAAATCTACCATTAAAAAAAAAGATGAATCTGGACTCCTTTGGGAAACAACTCCCTGGAGCTAACCCAGGTTTTGTGAAGCCTAAAATTTACTCCGTTTGAAGGACTCTCTTTAGGGAAAAAATTTTTTTAATTGCGTTTGAATATGATTGTCTATTTAGAAAGAAAATAAACCACAAATAACTGTACGCTTGGAAAATTGTTCCCTTTCTCTGAGATCTCTTGAGGCAGGTTATCAGAAGTTCTGCTTGATTGCAACATGGTTTCCTCTTTCACCTAAAACAAATTCCAGCCTTCAGGGGAGCTCTAAAGCTTCCTTAGCTTTACCAGAAAAAAATCCGTTTCTGACACCATCCCTCCTTTCCGGACCAAAACTCTTTCTATTTAAGTAAATTTTTAGTTTTATCAAAGTAGTAAATACACATAGTTCATAACCAGTGTATTAAGGATTATAGTGAAAAACAAACGTATTTCTCACATGTGCCCTTCACCATTCCTAAATCCTGCTTACCAAATGCAATCCCTTTTAACTCTTTTAGCAGTTTCTCCTCGTAGTTACCTCCATTTATTCTAAATGATATAATGCTTTTTCTTGCCTTATCCATTTTAGACCTTATATATTTATTCTTATTGTAACTGATAAGGATTTAACTGTCATGCCACTTTCCATCTTTTATTCTCCTAAATTATTAAATTATCATATTTAGTTATAGCAATAAATGGTTTTTACACAATTGTGTCTTTGTAAATGTTGAATAGGAGAGTCAAATACTATAATGGATTATATTCATTCCTTACACAGATTTTTTTTTTGGAGGCCTAGTGTTTCTGATTATACTTTTTTTTTCTTGCAGTATCATGATTATAATTAATATCCTTCCCTTCCCTATCCCACCCTAGTGCTATCGTACCACTTATCCTATCAAGCCCTTTTCTTTGAAACTCTCCCTTCTTGGAGTCTCTATGTTACCCTCTAACCTGGGCTGGTTGCCTTGGGCTATGCTTCCTACATAGAAGTCTTCTTAGGACTCCCCTTGGCTGCGCTCCTGGGCTGAGTCTACTGCATCCTAGATCAAGTCTAATTACTTTTTGTGACTCCCTTCTTTGGCTGGAGCATATTATCAGGTAACTTGTGATGAGTACACATGAGGCAAATTTTCCAAGTCCTTATAATAACAGCTGAAAATGCTATTATTTTAAACGTCTATAATTAAGTGCCAGTTTAGCTGGGTACAGAATTTTATGTTTAAAATCGAATATTTTTTCTTCAAAAATGTGGAAGCATTGGTCCATTGTCTTTTAGCATCCAGTGTTGCTGTTGATTCTTATTCCATTGTCAGTGACCTCAGTGACCTACTTTTTTTCTTCTCTGGATAGCCTTAGGATTTTTTTTTCTGACTGTGTTGGGTCTTTGTTGCTGCACGCAGGCTTTGTCTAGTTGCAGCGAGCGGGGGCTACACTTCCTTGCGGTGGGTGAGCTTCTCATTGCAGTGGCTTTTCTTGTTGTGGAGCACGGGCTTCAGTAGTTGTGGCTCATGGGCTTAGTTGCTCCACTGCATGTGGGATCTTCCCGGACTAGGGCTTGAACCCGTGCGCCCTGCATTGGCAGGTGGATTCTTAACCACTGTGGTACCAGGAAAGTCCTTTTTTTGTATTTTAAACTATCATGATAATATGCTTTGGTTTTCTATAGGATGTTTTCTTTTTTTAATTCACTGGGTTCACAGTGAGTTTTGTAGTGACAGAATGGTTGTTTTCATTTACATACAGAAATAAGCTTAGAATAATGAGATAGTCTGCATTTTTCTGGTATATAAAAAATTATTTTAAAAAGCAGTTGAGGGGCTTCCCTGGTGGCGCAGTGGTTAAGAGTCCACCTGCTGATGCAGGGGACACGGGTTCGTGCCCTGGTCCGGGAAGATCCCACATGCCACGGAGCGGCTGGGCCCGTGAGCCATGGCCACTGAGCCTGCGCATCCGGAGCCTGTGCTCCGCAACAGTGAGAGGCCCGTGTACCGCAAATAATAATAAAATAATAATAATAATAATAAAAGCAGTTGATTTTTGTATTTTGATCCTGCAACCTCACTAAACTCTAAATTAACAATTTATAGATTATTTTTATTTTCTATGTAAATAATGTAAGTCCAAATAATGGTGTTTCTACTTCTTTCTTTTGATACATTGTTTCTCTTTTTGCCTCACTGTGCTGGCTAGGACCTCAAGCAGAGTTGCGTAGAAGTAGTAGTGGGCACCCTTATTTTTTTCCATTCTTAAAGGGTTATTTTGATGTTTCATTATTTTTTTCATGCTGTAGATTTTTTTGTAGGTCACTTTAACAAGCTAATGAAGTTCCCTTCTATTCCTTGCTTATTAAGATTTTTTAAATTTTATTTATTTACTTTATTTATTTATTTTTGGCTGCGTTGGGTTTTCATTGCTGCATGCGGGCTTTCTCTGGTTGTGGCGAGCAGGGGCTACTCTTCATTGCGGTGCGCAGGCTTCTCATTGTGGTGGCTTCTCTTGTTGCAGAGCACGGGCTCTAGGCATGCGGGCTTCAGTAGTTGTGGCTCGTGGGCTCTAGAGCGCAGGCTCAGTAGTTGTGGCACATGGGCTTCATTGCTCCATGGCATGTGGGAACTTCCCAGACCAGGGTTCAAACCTGTGTCCCCTGCATTGGCAGGCAGATTCTTAACCAGTGCGCCACCAGGGAAGCCCTAAGATTTATTTTAAAAATAATCCCCAAATCTTTATCTCTAGCCCAGATCTTTCACTAGTTCATGTCAGCGCATCTAACTGTCTAACTCTGTGTTCATTGACCTAACAAATGTTCATTGAACACCTACTGTGAGCTAGAGGTGATTCTAAGACCTAGGGTCGGGGAGTAAACTAGACAGACCAAGTTCCTGCCCACATGGCACAGACATCCAGTGAGAGAGGACAATCAGTTAAAAAGGTAAACAAATATTAAACAAGTCATCATTATAACAAGTGATATGATAGAAGTAAAAAAGGAAAAGAGTAAAGTTTAGATAAGGTAGTCAGGGAAGTCCTCTCTTAAGAGATTATATTTGAGCTGAGTTCTGAATTACAAGTAGGAGATGCCATTTGAGGATTCTGGGGAAGAGCATTCCAGGAGAGGAAAAGCTACTTCTAAGACCCTATGGTAAGAAAGACCTCGGCTTGGGACTTCCCTGGTGACACAGTGGTTAAGAATCTGCCTACCAATGCAGGGGACATGGGTTCGAGCCGTGGTCCGGGAAGATCCCACATGCCGCGGAGCAACCAAGCCCGTGCGCCACAACTACTGAGCCTGAGCTCTAGAGCCTGCGAGCCACAACTACTGAGCCCGCAAGCCACAACTACCAAAGCCCGCACGCCTAGAGCCCACGTTCCACAACAAGAGAAGCCACCGCAATGAGAAGCCTGCGCACCACAACGAAGAGTAGCCCCTGCTTGCCACAACTAGAGAAAGCCCATGCACAGCAATGAAGACCCAACACAGACAAAAATAAATAAAATTAAATTTAAAAATCAAAAAAAAAGCTTAAAAGAAAAAGAATGTAAACCCTGAAAAAAAGTAAACCCTGAATGTCAATTTAGAAATGAATAAATAAATTTATTTTTTAAAAAAAGGAGAAAGAGCTCGGCTTGTCCAAAGACTAGAAAGGGGGTCAGCATGGGTGTGGCGGCCCTACTGGAACCTGATGAAAAGGGTGCTAAGAGCAGGTTGGAGAGGCAGACAGGGGTCATCTTACAAAGGAGGCCTTGTTGACCACAGGAAAGAGTCTGGATTTTAGTTTAGTTACAGTGGAAGCCTTGAGACTGGTTATTTTTTACATTGTTTAAAACTCCCTTTGGCACTTACACAAAAGAGAAGACTTTACTGGAAGATCAGTAAGAAGGGTATTGCAGAGGATGAGGTAAAAGATGGTGGTAACTTGAACCAGAATCGGGGCAAGGATGGTAAAGTAGGCGTGGGGAGGGGAGATTGGGAATGGATTTGAGATAGATTTTGGAAGTAACATAGGAAGGGCATGCTGATGGATTGAATGTGGGTGAAGGGGAAAGACGACTCCTAGGTTTCTGACCCCTGGAAGAACTGGCTTTATATCAAAAAGGAAGACGGGAACAACAAGTTCAAGTGGGTGATATAAAGAGATCTATTTTGGATGAGTTATATTTTAGCTCTTTATTAGACATCCAAGCAGAGATGTCAAATTAGCATATGCATACATAAGACGAGCTCAGAGGAGAGGCCAAGGCTATAGGTTATAGATCTATAGATACAAATTTGGAGAGATCAGATTTCCTAGGGAAAGAGTGAACTGAAATTTTTTTTATTTTTATTTTTGGCTGTACCACGTGGCTTGCAGGATCTTAGTTCCCCAACCAGGGATGAACACAAAGGAGAAAAACCAGTGTGGGGTGTTACAAAAGCCAAGACAGGAGCAAATGTTCCGAGGAGGAAGGAATGGTCAACTGCAACAGGCTATTGAGAGGTAGAGAAAGATGAAGACTGAGAAGGATGCACTGAATTTTTTTCTTAATTAAGACAACTGGCGTTTATTGGACATACGCTATGTACAAAGTAACTGAATAACCACTTTGATGCATTACCTCACAGATTACATACATTAACCCTATTATTTCCATTCTACAGATGAGGAAACTGAGGCTTAGATTCAGCGGCCTTCTCAGATGTCAAATCCTCTTAAAACATAATAAATGGTGGAATTGGGATTGAAACCCCAACTGTCTGTTGCCAAAACCTGAGCTAGTACCCACTATACTGTACAGCCTCCTGTAACAGCAGGTATAAGAGGCTGCATTCTGTCTCCTTAATATATTAAGTTACTTAACAACTCACCCAGGCATGACCATACTACCTGTTTCACATTTCACTACCTGAAAGAATTTAGTAACATTTCACACCCGGATGTTTGTGCACTTTGTCTTCCAAATCTTTTAGGAAAATGTTCAATGAAGAAATTTCCAGCATTAACCTGCAGGTGGTCTCAGTATTAACACTATTCTATTCAGAGAAATCTTTATATAATGTATTCTGCATTTGGAATTTTTTTTCTTGAGGAATAATTGACATTAGTTTCAGGTGTACAGCATAATGATTCCATGTTTGTATACACTGATATCACCACCATAAGTCTAGTTACCATCCATCACCATACATAATTAACAAAAAAATTTTTTCTTACAATGAGACTTTTAAGATGTACTCTCTTAGCAACTTTCAACTATTCAATACAGTATTATTAACTATAGTCGCCATGATACACATTACATCCCCGTGACTTGTTTTATAGCTGGAAGTTTGTACATTTTGATTCCTTTCACACTCCCCCTCCCCCACCACGCACTGAATTTTGAAACTGAGAAGCTGTTTTTGACCTTGATAGAAGGATTTTGATGGAGCAATGTTGACAGCAGGCAGAGCAAAGTGGGTTGAAGGCTAAATGCAAGATGGAAAAATAGAGATCTCAGTGTCGTGTGCTTATTTGAGGTTTGTGGTCATGAACTGCAAAAGGAACCAGTAGGTCCAGCCCGGTAATTTTTTTTTTTCTGGCAATTTTCAGTTGCTCAGGTGTAGGCATGAAAAACTCTGATAGCTGGGGTACATTTAGGGTTGGGGGCTATCCAGTCAAGTAACTGGAGATTGAGATGGAGACAGACAAGTTTGTTGAAGTTGTATGAAGAGAGTGCCTGTAGTAATGGACTCTTCTCTAAGCTAAGTAGAGAAGGAAGTGAAAATGGGAGGGAGCTGATAGCGAAAAAGTGATACAAATAATGGGATCTTGATGAGTTTGAAGAGTTGTGTGGTATAGACACTAAAGCAAATTGGCTGCAAGGATAGGAAATGGTGGTCAGGGTGGGTGGTTTGAAATCCAGAATTCAGTTGAGGTATGGTCATGGGTGGTGAGTTGGTCTCCTGTGAACATAGGAGAGGCTGGCGGGTGGGGAGGGGAGGGGAGGGGAGGAAGTCAAGGAGGTGACAGACAGGAGTACTGGATAGGTCTTCCACGTGGGTAATTAAGTCCCCAAGGACAAGAGGTGGAGTAGAATGAAGGGAAAGGCTGTGAACCAGGAGACAAAGTTATTGGTGAATGGGTCCACAGATAATAGCAATAAAGAGAGTAATAAGTGGGACTTCCCTGGCGGTCCAGTGGTTAAGACTCCGTGCTTCCACTGCAGGGGGCAAGGGTTTGATCACTGGTCAGAGAACTAAAATCCCATAGGCGGAGCGGCACGGCCAAAAAGAAAAAAAGAGAGAGTAATAAGTGGTATAGCAGAGATGGCATTAACCTCAAAGAGCTCGGGTTTGGGAAAGTAAAGGAGAAGAAAGACTGGGAAGAAGCAGTGAGGAACCAGGAGACTATGCTAAGCCTACTGGCCCTGAGATCCATGAAATGTGAGAGAAGACAGCCTTCCCTTGAGAGGGCTGAGGAACCTGAGTCCTTAGGAGAGAGCCGGGTTCAGATAAGGCCAGGAGGTGAAGAAGTGGCCCGTAAGCACCTCAAGCTACTGTGATCAGAACACACTGTCAGGGTGGGTGTGGGGAGATAAATCAGGAGTGTGGGATTAACATATATACACTACTACCTATAAAATAGAGAAACAACAAGGACCTACTGTATGGCATAGGGAACTATACTCAATACCTTATAATAACTTATAATGGAAAAGAATCTGAAAAAAATAGATATATTTTTATACATATAAATGAAGCACTTTGCTGTACACCCAAACCTAACACATTGTAAATAAACTATACTTCAATTTTTTCTAATGGTTAAAATTAAAAAAAAAAAAAAACCTTAAACGTAAAAACAAAAACCTCACTGTCTTCCCCCCAACCTGCTGTCACGTCTGACAGTACCTAGTCACCCAGGTCAGAAAAGAGAGAGTCAGCCTCGGTGCCCCACCCCCTTTCTCACATCTGATCAATCACCAAGAACTAAGTGTTCCCTCTTTTCCATTTCCTTGGACACTCCTTAATCGAGGACTTGATGACTGCTGCAACCTCTGGAAGGGTCTCCTGGCCACTGGTCTTGACCTTCTCTCCCTTCATCTATTTTCTGCAGCCACAGCATAACTTTCAAAATGCAAATCTGCTATTGTTCCAATCCTACTTAAAACTCTTCAGTGGCCTCCCAAGTATTACAGGATGAAGCCCAAGCTCCCCAATATGGTAGTTTATAATTTTTTTTAGGTACGCGGGCCTCTCACTGCTGTGGCCTCTCCCGTTGCGGAGCACAGGCTCCGGATGCTCAGGCTCGGCGGCCATGGCTCACGGGCCCAGCCGCTCCGCGGCATGTGGGATCTTCCCGGACTGGGGCATGAACCCGCGTCCCCTGCATTGGCAGGCGGACTCTCAACCACTGCGCCACGAGGGAAGCCCCACAATATGGTTTAATCGTCCTTTACAGTCTAGTGTCTGTAGACCTCTCCAGGCTCATCCTGTACCTTTCCCTGACTCTCTGCTCCTGGCACAGCACACTTCCTTTCCTTCCTCTAAAAAGTCAAGGGTTTTTTTATACCTCTGGATCTTTCCACTTGCTGCTCCAACGGCCCAGCACACTCTTTTCTGCTGTGTACTTGGCAAGCTCCTGCCAATTCATCTTTCAGGTCCTTGAAGGAAGCAATTTCCTCCAGAAAACCTTTCACAATCTCAAAATTAATCTTACTCCTATGTTTCCTATCTCCAACGTGTATTACATATCCTACCCTAACATTTATCATGCAGTATTTCAGGTTTTTTTCCTTTCAATTGTCAGTAAGCTTTGGGATGGCAGGACTCTATTCTACTTCTCTGTTCTCAGAACTTAATATAATGATGCTATGCAGTAGGCACTCAACAAATATCTGTTGAATGAATGAGTCAGTCCTATTAAATTAATAATAAGATAGTCTTTCAAGACTAGTATGAGCCTACACTTATTAAATTCGCGTTTGTAAAAAAAAAAAAAATTTGCGTTTGTATACCTGGCAGAGGGTGGTACAGAGTGGTGTGCCAAGGTGTTCTTGAAGCCGCAGAATAAACCTCTTTAGGATTGTTAATTTTACTAATTTTTTTGAGGTTAAAAAGTAAAAAATAATTAAAGGAAAATGTGTAACTTTAAATGCTTATTTTAGAAGAGAAGAAAGACTGAGAACTTCATGAGCTAAATACTTATTGTAAAAAGTTAGAAACAGAATAGCAAAATAAACCCAAAGAATGATGCTGGGACAACTGGATATCCACATACAAGAGAATGATGTTGGATCCCTCCCTCACACCATATACAAAAATTAACTCAAAATGGATAAAATTCTAAGTATAAGAACTAAAACTGAAGTTTTTAGAAGAACACATAGGGACTTCCCTGGTGGCACAGTGGTTAAGAATCCGCCTGCTGGGCTTGCCCGGTGGCGCAGTCGTTGAGAATCTGCCTGCCAATGCAGGGGACACGGGTTTGAGCCCTGGTCTGGGAAGATCCCACATGCCGCGGAGCAACTGGGCACGTGAGCCACAGCTACTGAGCCTGCGTGTCTGGAGCTTGTGCTCCGCAACAAGAGAGGCTGCGGCAGTGAGAGGCCCGCGCCCCGCATTGAAGAGTGGCCCCCGCTCTCCACAACTAGAGAAAGCCCTCACACAGAAATGAAGACCCAACACAGCCTAAATAAATAGATAAATAAATTTATTAAAAAGAAAAAAGAATCCGTCTGCTAATGCAAGGGACACGGGTTCGAGCCCTGGTCCAGGAAGATCCCACATGCCGCAGAGCAACGAAACCCATGTGCCACAACTACTGAGCCTGCACTCTGGAGCCATGAGCCACAACCACTGAAGCACGCGCACCTAGAGCCCATGCTCTGCAACAAGAGAAGCCACCGCAATGAGAAGCCCACACACGGCAAGGAAGAACAGCCCCCACTCGCTGCAACTAGAGAAAGCCCATGCACAGCAATGAAGACCCAAAGCAGCCAAAAATAAATAAATTAAATAAATTAATTAAAAAAAAGAAGAACACATAAGCATAAATCTTTGTGACCTTGGATTAGGCAATGGTTTCTTAGATAAGACAACAAAAGCACATGCAACAAAAGAAAAAATAGATAAATTGGACATCATCAAAATTAAGAACTTTTAAAAAAAAAATTAAGAAGTTTTGTGCTTTAAAGGACATTGTTGAGAAAATTAAAAGAAAACCAAAACAAAGGGAGAAAAGTTTTACAAATCGTGTATCTGATAAAGGATATCCATTCATAATGTATGAAGAACTCCTACAGCTCAATAATAAAAAGACAACCCAATTTTAAAGTGAGCAAAGGATCTGAATGGACATTTCTCCAAAGAAGATATACTAATGGCCAATAAGCACATGAAAAGATATCAATATCATTTGGCATCACAAAAATGCAGTCAAAACCACAATGAGATATTACCTCACAACCACTAGAATGGATAGAATACAAAAGACAGATAATAAAAGTGTTGGGGAGAAAAAAAAAGAAGTGTTGGGGAGGACATAAAGAAATTGGAAACTTCATACATGTTTGGTGGAATTGTAAAATGGTGCAGCCACTGTGGAAAAGTCTGGTAGTTTCTCAAAAAAGTTAAATATAGAATACTAGGGACTTCCCTGGAGGCGCAGTGGATAGGACTCTGCACTCCCAATGCAGGGGGCCCGGGTTCGATCTCTGGTTGCAGAACTAGATTCCACATGCATACCACAACTAAGGAGGCTGCCTGCTGCTACTAACACCCGGGGCAACCAAATAAAATAAATTTTAAAAATAATAATAAGGGCTTCCCTGGTGTCGCAGTGGTTGAGAGTCCGCCTGCCAATGCAGGGGATACGAGTTCGTGCCCCGGTCCGGGAAGATCCCACATGCCGCGGAGCGGCTGGGCCCGTGAGCCATGGCTGCTGAGCCTGTGCGTCCGGAGTTTGTGCTCCACAACGGGAGAGGCCACAGCAGTGAGAGGCCCGCGTACCGAAAAAAAAAAAATAATAATAATAATAGTACTTACCTCTTAAGTTGTGGTGAGGACTGAGTTAATGTATTTTAAAAAATATAGAGAATACTACATGATTCAGCAATTCTACTCCTAGGTATGTACTCAATAGAATTGGAAACATGTTCACACAAAAACTTGCACAGAAACGTTTGCAGCATCATTGTTCATAAAAGCAAAAAAGTGGAAACAACACAATTGTCCATAAACTAATGAAGAGGTAACCAAATGTGGTATATCCATGCAATGGAATATTATTCAACCATAAAAAGAAATGATGTACTGTTAACATGCTACAACGTGGTTGAACGTTGAAAACATTATTCTAACGGAAAGAAGCCAGACACTAAACCCCACATATTATATGATTCTATTTACATGAAACACCCAGAATAGGCAAATCTGTAGAGACAGAAAGTAAATTAGTTGTTGTCTAGGGATGAGGTCGGAGGGAAGGAAATGGAGAGGAACATATAATGGATACAGAATTCCTTTTGGAGTGATGAAAATGTTGTGGTAATGGCTGTTCAACTCTGAATATACTAATAACCACTGAAATGTGTATACTCTATATGGGTGAATTTCATGGTATACAAATTATATCTTAGTAAACATGTTATAAAAAATAATAAATATGCCCGAAGAAATAAGAAAATAATAAAAGCGAGAGCACAAGATTGAGAATATAATCAACAGTCAGGAAAACCAGTAAAGAGGAAAAACAAGGCCAAAAATTGGTCATTTGAAAAGTCTAATAAAGTTGACAAACTCTGGCAAACTAAAGAGAAAGCACAAATAAAATTAAGGGTGAAAAGAAGCAAAACCACATGGATTTAAAAGATAATAAGAGGATTATGAACAATTCTGTACCACAATTTGAAAACTTAGATTAAATGGATAACTTCCTAGAAAAATATAATTTAGTGAAAGACTTAACAAGTAACAGAATGTAAATCAACTATACTTCAATAAAATAAATTTTAAAAAAGAAAAAACAAATAATACATTTTTAAAAAGAAGTAATGAAAAGCCTAAATAATTCCATTGCTATTAAATAAATGGAATTGGTAATTAAATGTCTTCCTACAAAGAAAACTACGGCTCAGATGTTTTTGGTTTTGATTTTTACTTTTTTTCTTTCTTTCCTTTTTTCTTCCTTCCTTCCTTCCTTCCTTTCTTTCTTTCTTTCTTGGCTGCATCAGGTCTTAGTTGCAGCTGGTGGTCTCTTCGTTGAGGCGCTCTCTTAGTTGTGGCGTTCAGGTTTTCTCTCTCTAGTTGTGGCATGCAGGCTCCAGGGCACGTGAGCTCTGTAGTTGTGGCAAACAGGCTCCAGAGCACGTGGGCTCTGTAATTTGCGGCACACAGGCTCTCTTGTTGAGGCGCACAAGCTTAGTAGTTGTGGTGCGAGGGCTTAGTTGTCCCTCGGCCTGTGGGATCTTAGTTCCCCAACCAGGGATCGAACCCACCTCCCTTGCATTAGAAGGCAGATTCTTTACCACTGGACCACCAGGGAAGACCCAGGACTAGCATAATCTTTTTTTTTTGAAATAAATTTATTTATTTATAGTTGCAGCAAGCGGGGGCTGCTCTTCCTTGCGGTGTGCAGGCTTCTCATTGCAGTGGCTTCTCTTGTTGTGGAACACCGGCTCCAGGCGCATGGACTTCAGTACAGTAGTCGTGGCACATGGGCTCAGTAGTTGTGGCTCGTGGGTTCTAGAGTGCAGGCTCAGTAGTTGTGGCACACGGGCTTAGTTGCTCCGCGGCATGTGGGATCTTCTCCTACCAGGGCTCAAACCCATGTCCCCTGCATGTGCAGGCGGATTCTTAACCACTGTGCCACTAGGGAAATCCCTCCTTTTTTTTTCTTTAATATTTTATTTATTTATTTGGCTGCAGTGGGTATTAGTGGTGGCTTGCAGGCTCTTAGTTGTGGCATGTGGGATCTAGTTCCCTGACCAGGGATTGAATCTGGGCCCCCTGCATTGGGAGCGCAGTCTTAACCACCAGGAAAGTCCTGATGCAAAATTCTTAAAGGAAAACATTAGCGAATTGAAACGCACAATATGTAAAAAAATAGCACATCATGTCCAATTTGAGGCCGGTGTAAAAGCATAAGGAAGCCTTGTGGGGCTGGGGCGAAAGGTATGAGGGGAGAGGATGGCAGGCTGTGACATCAGCGGTACTAGGCTTTCTGGACCAGAGTGAGGAGTGGATTTTATTCTATTTGCAGTGGGAAGTCATTGTAGAGTTTGAAGTAGTCTCTCCTCCTTCAAGACGTTTAAATATGAAGGAGAAAAGAGGTGGGGCAGTTGCTCAGGGGAGGGATATGTATGCACAGCCCAGAAGACAATGACTTAGTCTTTTTTATTGATGCTCCCTCCTTATACCCTCTACCCTCCCAGCTGTTCTCGCAGATTTGAGCAGCAAACCTGTTCCTTTTTGGATCATGGTGGAGTAACAGTGTGTGCACAGGTGCCTGCAATTCCCCTTAAATGATAATTAGCTTCTTCATACTTTGGTACTTCGGTTCTGCCATCTGAAAAATGGCATGGGTCTCCAGAATGTGTTGAGTGTAAGGCCTTTGGGTCCCTCAGAGGAAATGTTTGCTCAGACACCAAGCTTCCTGCAGGCTGCAGAGCAGCCCACCCAACCTCAGTGCTTGCTGGATGCCTCACAGCAACCCTGAGGGTCCCGTCAGAGAGACTGAGGCCCAGAGAGGGGAATCGGACTGCCCAAGGTCCCAAGGGAGGCAGAGATCAATCCAGAGACAGAACCCAGGCCTCAGTTCTCATTTCCTGTTGTTCTCACGAAGCACACTGTGGCCAGAAACAGTGAACTTGAGACTCAGAAAGTGCTAAGATCTAATTCCCCTGAAAACCTCACCTCTCCTCACCTGTCCTGGGTATTTAGGACTCCCAGAAGTCCTTATCTGCCCCACGTGCCACCCATCTCTGAGCCCAGGTCCCCTCACCTGTCTGGGTGTTTGCCAGCCTCAGCAATAAGGAAGCTGCTGTTGATCTCAACAAGTATGTTGATAATGGAGTTACAGCAGGATGAGCCAGAGGAGAGTATGGAAGGACTGACCCTGGGTGACTTTTCCAAGAAATACAACTATCAAGGAAGGAGTCAAAAGATAGAAGGCAGTGGCTAAAAAGTGGGACCAAAAGAGAAGTTTTTGTCATTGGGTTTCGGTTGTGCTTGCCTTTTAGGATGAGGGAGTTGAGAATAAGCTGGAATGCTGACAATCAGTCAGTGAAAAGAAGGATGATAAAGATTCAGGAGAGGGAATTCCCTTTTGGTCCAGTGGTTAGGACTCTGTGCTTTCAGGACTGAGGTCCTGGGTTCAATCCCTGGTCGGGGAACTAAAATCCCACAAGCTGCATGGCAAGGCCGAAGGAAAAAAAAAGATTCAGGAAAACAAGAGGGTAACAAATTGAGCAGGGTCCCCAAGAAGGGGAGGAGGTGTGCCCCACAGCACAGGTGGAGAAGTAAACTCCAAACAGGAAGGGGAATTCTCTCTTCGAAACTAGAGAGAAAGAGGAAGGAACTAACGTGGATGAAGGTGAGTTTGGGGGGGGCGGGGCAGGAGGCCATGGGGGAGGCAGGAGCAGCAAGGGGACAAGGGGGTATGGAGGTTTAAGAAATAGCCACTGTGGGGCTTCCCTGGTGGCGCAGTGGTTGAGAGTCCGCCTGCCGATGCAGGGGACACGGGTTCGTGCCCAGGTCCGAGAAGATCCCGCATGCCCCAGAGCGGCTGGGCCCGTGAGCCATGGCCGCTGAGCCTGCGCGTCCGGAGCCTGTGCTCCGCAACGGGAGAGGCCACGGCAGTGAGAGGCCCGCGTACCGCAGAAAGAAAAAAAAGAAAAAAAAGAAATAGTCACTGTGGAGAACAGTAGAGAATTGACTAGGGAAACAGGGAAGAATGACCAGGCAACCTTGAGAGCCCAGTTGCTGTTGGAATACATTTATAGCAGCACCAACCTGCCCAGATATGTGATTTTTTTTTTCAGCCGTGTTCACTTGCCCAGATGTAGACACAGAGAAGATGGAGATTTGGAACGATTTAGGGCTGGTATGACACAAAGACAAGTGTGGAAGAGAGTTGAGGATATTGGTGAAAGGGTTGACATGATGGACCAGAGACTCCTGTTATTGAAAAAACAACTACCCTCAGAAGAATGTGTTTTATTGGCACCATTTTTCCAGGTTCATGGAAAAGCTCAGACAAAGTTCTTTTTTTTAATTATTATTTTTTAAAACAAATTTATTTATTTATTTATTTTTGGCTGTCTTGGGTCTGGTAGCTGTGGCCCGCGGACTCTCGCCCTCACACTGCAACCAAGAGCCTGCGTGCCACATTGAAAGATCCTGCATGCAGCAACTAAGACGTGATGCGGCCAAAAATAAATATTTTTAAAAAGAAGAGTATAAAAAAAAAGAAATAGTGGCTCTGTGTACACATGCACACACACACAAACACACACATAAACAAAGGAAACACATAGTTTGATGACTAGGAAGAGGCTGTGAGCTGATTTCTTAGTGGTTCAAATACTTAGGGCTGTAACTGCTAAAGTTAACGTTTCTAAACAACAGGGTCAATTTTTTAAAAATTGTTTACTTGAGGGGGATCAAAGGAGGCTGATAGATGATGACCCTGTTATACTCCTGACACAGTTAAAAATGCACCTATTCACTCCTTCCGACAATCGCTTGTTCGCTGGTTTTTCACACATACATTCAGCAGGTGGGTGCACGTGAGAAAAGTCTGGAGTTGAAAGGCGATCTTGCATCATTCAGGACTTAATTCCTACCCTCCACACAGACATAAATCTCACCCTTAAGAGCTTATCATTCCCAAAGAAAGTCAAAGCATTTAAACCAATGCCTTAAAGATTCTGCTTCCATTCTGAGATGGAATCATACTTTGGTTCTTCAGCAGGGCTGACCTTGAATGGTGATGTCCCCCAGGGCTCTGGACAGCACATGGTGATTTGCACAAGGGCAAGTTCACGCCCATTTATCTTTGACAAAGTCCCATAAACAATGTACTGAAACACCCGCCCGTCCCCCCCAAAAAAAGCATAACTACACCTGGTCACCTTGTTTAGCTATACTTAGGCAATGTGTATGTTGATATAATTAGATGATCAAAACGCCAACAGTAATTCTTCCAAAGGAACTGCAGCTAATGATACAAGACCCTGCTGGGATTACCAAGGTGGGGAACCGTGGATGCCACCGTCTGCATCTATTTGTGGAAGGATCTCTTTCTCTGGCTGGAGTTGACTCTGCCAGCATGGCAGCCAAAAGTGTGGGAGAATTAACATGCCCTTCTCACCCCCAGCTGTCCTCAATGGGCGACTGATCTGATGGGAGTTGGTATTTACTCCAGCTCATCACCCCTCAGGTGGGAAAATTTTGAGAGGCGTGTTCTGCGCAGAGGTCCCCTGCAGAATCGGGCACTGTTGCCCACAGAGGTCACCTACCTGACAGTGCTTTTATTTATTTATTTTTAAACATTTATTTATTTGGTTGTGCCAGGTCTTAGTTGCTGCATGTGGGATCTTTTAGTTGTGGCATGTGGGATCTAGTTCCCTGACTAGGGATCAAACCTGGGCTCCCTGCATTGGGAGTGCAGAGTCTTAACCACTGGACCACCAGGGACGTCCCGACAGTGCTTTTTTTTTTTTTTTTTTTTTTATTTTTGGCTGCGTTGGGTCTTCCTTGCTGCACGCGGGCTTTCTCTAGTTGCAGAGAGCGGGGGCTGCTCTTCCTCGTGGTGCACGGTTTTCTCATTGCGGTGGCTTCTCTTGTTGCTGAGCATGGCTCTAGGCATGCGGGCTTCAGTAGTTGTGGCTCGCGGGCTCTAGAGCGCAGGCTCAGTAGTTGTGGCGCACGGGCTTAGGTGCTCCGCAGCATGTGGGATCTTCCCGGACCAGGGATCGGACCCGTGTCCCCTGCATTGGCAGGCGGATTCTTAACCACGGCACCACCAGGGAAGCCCCTAACAGTGCTTTTTACTTGCTTCTTCCCCTTGCTTGCTTCACATCCCCACTCCTCTACAGGTGTTCCTGGGATCACCTGCCAAAGAAACCTCTTGCCTTCAAATCTTTGTCTCAGGATCTGCTTCTGGGAAAATCCAAACTAAGACAGGGGAACGTTGCCAAGTATGAACAAAGGCCCTTGGAAGCCCAACTGATACTCATTATCAGAGGCAGTCTCTCTCTTACCCCATAAACTAATTTAGCTTCGCAGCACTCTCAGAAGAGCTTTTGACTCACTCATCATGTATCTCATGGGAGGAAAGGGAACTGCAGGGCAAACTTAGTGCATGTTTTATAACTTCTTTCACTTAGTTTTAACTCTTTTAGGCTGAGACAGAGTGTGACATCTAAGGAGGGGTTGGTAAAGAGTGGGTACAACCTGGCAGGGTAGTGGGGCTATTCTTCACAGCATGAAGTTCATTGTTTGTTGGTTTATAGCTTCTTACTACAGAAAATCTCAAACATACACAAAAGTAGACAGAATAGAACAAAGAACCCCTGTGTATCCATCATCAGATTGGACAACTACCAACTTATAGCCAATATCTCCCCACTCCACCCCCAATTATTACTATTTTTATCTTTTATTTTTTTTTTTTTTAATTTTTTGCTGTGTTGTGTCTTTGTTGCTGCCCGCGGGCTTTCTCTAGTTGCGGTGAGCAGGGGCTACTCTTGGTTGCGGTGTGTGGGCTTCTCATTGCGGTGGCTTCTCTTGCTGCAGAGCACAGGCTCTAGGCGCGCGGGCTTCAGTAGTTGTGGCATGTGGGCTCAGTAGTTGCGACTCACAGGCTCTAGAGTGCAGGCTCAGTAGTAGTGGTGCACAGGCTTAGTTGCTCCCCGGCATGTGGGATCTTCCCAGACCAGGGCTCGAATCTGTGGCTCCTGCATTGGCAGGCGGATTCTTAAGCACTGCGCCATCAGGGAAGCCCCACCCCCAATTATTTTAAAGCGAAGCCTGTAGGAAGGGAATTCCCTGGCAGTCCAGTGGTTAGGACTCAATGCTTTCACTGCGGAGGACCCAGGTTCAAACCCTGGCTGGGGAACTAAGAACCCCGTAAGCCCCGCGGCCAAAAATGGAGTAAAACCCATATATATTATTTCACCTGTAATATTCAGTATCTCTAAAACATCAGGACTCTTTTTTTTTTTAACGTCTTTATCGGAGTATAGTTGCTTTACAATGGTGTGTTAGTTTATGCTGTATAACAAAGTGAATCAGCTATCTCTATCCCACCCCTCTAGGTGGTCACAAAGCACCGAGCTGATATCCCTGTGCTGTGTGGCTGCTTCCCACTAACTATCCCTTCTACATTTGCTAGTGTATATATGTCCATGCCACTCTCTCACTTCGTCCCAGCTTAGGACTCTTTTTATAAGCATAAGCATAGTATCATTATCATATCTAAAAAATTAACAATTCCTTAATATTATCAAATATTCAGTCAGTGTTCAAATATCCCCAACTGCCTCATCATTATTGTTATTATTACTATTTAGTTTTTTATTATTATTACTATTTAAAACTGTAGACTACTTACTAGTTTACAGTTATCTAAAAAAATGTCCATATTTTTTGATTGGTTTTATGTCTCAAGTTTTTTGGTTTTGTTTTGTATTTTTGCCGGGCTGGGTGGCTTGTGGGATCTCAGTTCCCTGGGAACCCAGGCCATAGCAGTGACAGCACTGAATCCTAACCACTAGGCCACAAGGAAACCCCCTTAAGTCTTTTTTTAATCTGTAGGTTCCCCCTCCCCATCTCTATTTGTCTTTCCTTGCTATTTATTTGTTGAAGAAATCTGGTCGTTTATTCTTATATAATATCTTGAGAGTTGAATTTTTACTGACCACATCAACATGGTCTGTCATTTAACATGTTCTCCAACCTTCTCTATTTTCTGTAAAGTGGTAATCAGATCTACAGAGCTGATCAGATTTGGATTCCATTTTGTTCCAAGACACCTTTGTATGTGGTATTAGGGACTTCCATCAAGAGGTACATCTGTCTGGTTCTTCTTTGTTTTCTAGTTTCTATCTTGATTAAAAACAACCACAACCACAAAACTGTGATGTTTACACTGCCATGGGACAAACAGAATTGTGATTTACCTTTTGTAACTTATGTGGCTGATTCCCCAGGTTCTTCTGCAGTGTGAACTAACCTGTCCCCAATGGTTACAGGGTTTTCCTTCTGGGATTCTGAGACATGGCTAGGAGTCAAACGGAGAGCAATGTCTTCATGTGAGAGGGCCAGTGAGGGTAGGGGACAAGATTTCAAAAATACCTGACTCAAGCTATGGACGCAGGAAAACTGTGTTTGAATCCTCAGGCAAGGCTCAGCTGGGTAACCATGGATAAGGAGCTTAACTTTTTTGACTCTCAGTTTCCTCAACCCTATACTGTGATAAATAATAATCTCTCCCAAATAGGGCTTACAGTGGACCTTTTATTATTATTGTAATTATTATTATTATTTTCTTTTTTTGGCCACACCACACGGTATGCAGGATCTTAGTTCCCTGACCAGGGATCGAACCCATGGCCCCTGCAGCGGAAGCGCAGAGTCCCAACCACTGGACTGCCAGGGAAGTCCCTGTAGTGGACCTTTTAAATCTTGTGGTCACCCAGCATCTTTTTGAAAACCCCTCCTACACAAGCCAAGACAATTTCTCATTACGAAAATAGAAGGTACAATAAAAGATAGATTCTTCTATCCAGCCTCCTGTGTAGTTAGGGCATAGGTATGTGGTCCAGTCTTTTCCAATGAGATGCAGCTGACTTTGATTCAGAAGAGAGATATATGAGGAAGAGGATGCTGCAGGGAGTGGCAGGAACTCAGAGCTTTTGTGGGGCATTTGGAATACTTGGAGTGGAGATCCTTTCTGCCTTATGACAATGCCCAGTGGTGGCAAAAAACAGGTGCTTTGCTGATAACAGTCCTGGGGTAAAATTGGCTTATTGTTCCTGGCTATGTAGCCTTCAAGCCCAATTCTCTATCCTGCTCAGAGACTGTGTGAGCTATTTATACCCTTAAATACATTCCTTTGCTGTTTAAACCGGTCAGAGTATATTCTTTTACTTGCAGCTAAGTTCCCTGACAATTATGGGGATTCTAAGATGTTGCTAAATATGGTGTCTAGTATGAGGAAGGGAGGAGTCAAACTCTACCTGAAGCCTCTGGCCTTCTAGGTAGATGACATAATGCATTTTATTATTGTTTACGGCAAACTAAGTTGGGTTTTCTGTTCTTTGTGCTTAAAAGCATCTGGATTGATTTCCGTGTGTACCTTCAGTGCCTGGTTGTACCTAAATATGCTCAATATGTGTTCGTTCGTAATCACCTTTTAAAAATTACAATATAGGTAATTCCCTGGTGGCACAGTGGTTAAGAATCTGCCTACCAATGCAGGGGACACGGATTTGATCCCTGGTCCGGGAAGATTCTACATGCCTCAGAGCAACTAAGCCCGTGCTCCACAAGTACTGAGCCTGCGCTCTAGAGCCCACGAGCCACAACTACTGAAACCCATGCGCCTAGAGCCCATGCTCCACATTAAGAGAAACCACCGCAATGAGAAGCCCGCGCACCGCAACAAAGACCCAACACAGCCAATAAATAAATAAATAAATAAATAATAAAATAAAAATTACAAGATAATGGACATACAATAAACTGTACATATTTGAAGTATATCATTTGAGTTTCAACACATGCAAACACCCATGAGTCCATCACCTTCATTAGGCAATGAACCTACCCATCATACCTAAAAGTTTCTTCGTGCCCTTTTGTAATCTCTCCCTCTTTCCTTCCACCCCAACCCCAGGCAATCACTGATTCCTTTTCTGTCACTTTCTAGAATTTTACATAAATGAAATCAAACAGAATATACTCTTTTTGGCCTTCTTTCACTCAGCGTAATTATTTTGAGGTTCATCATGTTGTGTGAATCAATAGTTTGTTCTTTTTAACTGCTGAGTAACATTCTATTGTATGGATATACCATAATTAGTTTATCCATTCTAATGGTGGTTATTTGGGTTGTTTCCAGTTTGGAGTTATTACCAGTAAAGCTTCTATGAACATTTGTGTAAAGTCTTTGTTGGGGAATTCTCTGGGTCCAGTGGTTAGGACTCTGCACTTCCATTGAAGGGGGCGCAGGTTTGATCCCTGGTCTGGGAACTAAGATCACACATGCCCTGCGGCACAAAAAAGTCTTTGTGTGGACGTGTTTTCATTTTTCTTGGGTAAGTATCGAAGGTATTTCATTTTTAAAGAAAATGCCAGACTGCTTTCCAAAGTGTTCGCTATTTTACATTCCCACCAGCAGTGTATGAAAGTTCTACTTGCTTCACATCCTTGCCAACACTCAGTAAGGTCAGTTTTTTAAAACTTTCTAGCCATTCCAGTAGTACATCATTGTGATTTTACTTTGCGTTTTCCTAATGACTAATGATGTTGAGTATCTTTTTCAAATATTTATTTGCTATCTATGCATCTTCTTTGATGAAATATCTGTTCACATTTTTTGCCCATTTAAAAAAATTATGTTGTCTTCTTATTGAGTTGTAGAAGTTCTTCATGTATTCTAGTTACAAGTCCTTTCTTAGACATGTTTTGCAAATACTCTCTCCCAAACTGTGGCTCAGCTTTTCATTTGTAAGTGTCTTTTGAAGAGCAAAATTATTTATTTTAATGAAGTCCAATTTATCCATTTTTTTATAGTTTGTATTTTTTGTGTCATATATAAGAAATCTTTGCCAAACCCAAGGCCATTACTATTTTCCCATAAGATTTATATTAGCAACTTTGTAGTTGTAGCTCTTATATTTTTTAGGCCTGTGATCCATTCTGAGTTAGTTTGGTTACATGGTGTGAAGAAAAGGCCAAGGTTCATTTATCACAGCAATTATTTATTATGTACTCTTTTTAAACTTTTCCCCCAGTTTTACTGAGATATAATTGACATATAACATTGTATTTGTTTAAGGTATACAACATAATGATTTTATATATGTATATACCGCAAAGTGATTACCAAAATAAGTTTAGTTAACATCCATAACCTCACAAGTTATAAATTTTTTTCTTGTGATGAGAAATTTTAAGATTTACTACTCTCTTAGCCACTTTCAAATATATAATACAGTATTGTTAACTATAGTCACATGCTATACATTAATCCCCAGAACTTATTCATCTAATAACTGGAAGTTTGTACCTTTTGACCACCTTCATCCCCATCCCACTCCCCGCACACACATTGTTTATTATTTGGGTCATCTGATTTAGTCCTGACATTCTTTGAAGTAAGTATTATCATGCCCGTTTTACTGATGAAGAAACAGAGTCTCAGAGAGGATAATTACTTTGTTGAAGGTCTCTTCTCTAAGTTGTTTTGATAGAAATTTACATGTAATTCTCCCTATTATATTTGAGCGTTTTTTTTTTTGGCTGCCCGGGAATTCCCTCTCCCTACTATATTAATCGCCATTACCTTCCTATTAAAAATGTGAATAGAATTGGTGTGTCCGTTAGGATTCTTTGATTGCAAACAACCAGAATCACCCAACACTTAACCCTAATGCCTAAGGATGTATTGGGTCCCCTGACTCCAAAGAGTTGGGCTGGCTTCCCTACCAAATCAGGGCTCCAGTGATGTCCCTAGGCCTTGGCAGATCTCTGTCTCTCTCTCTGCTTGGCTCTGCTCTCCTTTTTTCATTGGCTTCCTTCTCAGGCTTCAGGTAGAAGCCCAATGATGGCAGCAGCTTTCAGGGTCGAGACCCACCAAGAGGATCATCTGCCTTGTTCCCAGTAGCCCCAGCCTCCTGCTTGCTAACTTCAGACCCTTGGCTTCTGGAGGTACACCCAGGAGGAACGTAAGACAAAACCTTTCTGAAATGTACAAAAGGGCCGCTTCTTTAAGCCTGTCCACGCAGCACCCGCATCAGAACCACCTGCGGGCATCTGGTAACAGGCAACTTTCTGGGCCCAAGCCTCTGTTCCTGCAGGTTGACTTATGAGGCCCCAAGAAGGAGAGAGATTCATCAGGGAGCCAGGGCTGATCTAGGAAGAAAACCCAGGGAGGAAGGGAGAGAGAATGAGGGGCAGGAAACATGTCCAGCCTCAGCTCCAAGGGCTCCCATGTATTTTCCCTCTGGCTCCCGTATCAAGAGAAAAGGCCAGTGCTGAGCCCAGCAGGAGGCTTTGGAGGGAGGTGGCTTCCTGCTAGCTAGGGCCTCTGAGTGTGCTCTGAAGGCTCAGATTGCCGCCTCTCACCTCCCAGGGAGGCTCAACATAGCAGGCATCTCAGGTCTCCCAGCCTCAGGCACAGACATCTTCTGTTAAAGGAGGAAGCGTGGCTAGGGGAAGGAGCTGGGTGGGTCAAGCTCTAGCAAGTATGAGAGCTGCCTCCTTTGAAAGGGCTCAGGAAGGTGGGGAGGAGTGCATAGGCAGGGTAAACTAGATAGAGCCTGATCCACTAGGGAGGGAGGCAGAGGGAGGCCAGGACCTCAGTCATTGAGGAGGTAGGCACCTACCTTCCCTCTGCCCCACAGAACCTGTTCCACTGCTGTCTTTAGTTCCTCCCCTGGGCCAGCCAAGGGCCTCAGGGGTAGAGGTAGGTGGGCAGAGGTGATGGGAGGAGAAGCAGACAGGTGATAGGAGGGAAGAAGCTGCCCAGCCCTGGGGAACAGATGTCTGCAGGAGAGACAGGTGCCCAGTGCAGGCAGATGCAGCTTTCCCATGATCACCTGCTCCGGAGCCAGAGGAGTGACCCTGTCCATCAAGGGATGGGCACTGCCTCCTGGTTTCATTAATGCCATTTTATTATTTATTTTTCATTTTTTTGGCCACACCCTGCAGCATGTGGGATCTTAGCTCCCCGACCAGGGATCAAACCCGGGCCCCTTGCAGTGGAAGTGCAGAGTCTTAACCACTGGACCACCAGGGAAGTCCCTCATTAATGCCATTTAAAAAAAAAAAATATATATATATATATATATATACACACATATATATATTTTTTAGCTGTGTTGGGTCTTCATTGCTGTGCAGGGGCTTTCTCTAGTTGCGGCGAGCAGGGGCTACTCTGTTACAGTGCACGGGCTTCTCATTGTGGTGGCTTCTCTTGTGGTGGAGCACGGGCTCTAGGTGCGTGGGCTCAGTAGTTGTGGCTCACGGGCTCTAGAGCACAGGCTCCATAGTTGTGGCGCATGGGCTTAGTTGCTCTGCGGTATGTGGGATCTTCCTGGACCAGGGCTCGAACCCGTGTCCCCTGCATTGGCAGGTGGATTCTTAAACACTGCGCCACCAGGAAGCCCCATTAATGCCATTTTATACTTCCTCAGCCCATAAAATGTCATCTTATGGCCACTACATCAGCACAGTACTTGTTTGGTTGGTTAGCTGTAAGATTTAGAAACAATGCAGGATGGGACTTCCCTGGTGGCACCGTGGTTAAGAATCCCCCTGCCAATGCAGGGGACACGGGTTTGATCCCTGGTCCAGGAGGATCCCACATGCCGCAGAGCAACTAAGCCCGTGCACCACAACTACTGAGCCCACATGCCACAACTACCGAAGCCCGCATGCCTAGAGCCTGTGCTCTGCAACACGAGAAGCCACTGCAATGAGAAGCCCATGCACTGCAACGAAGAGTACACTGCTCGCCACAATTAGAGAAAGGCTGTGGGCAGCAACAAAGATCTAACATAGCCAAAAATAAACAAATTTTAAAACTTATTTAAAAAAGAGAAAGAAAGAATGTAGGAACAGTCTTCTCGTCCCAAACTCTCATTGTATAGATGGAAGACTGAGGTCTGCAAGGGGCAGGGCCATGAAGCTGTTTAATATGCTTATCGCCTTCTCTCATGGAGCACTGTGGTAGAAAAGTCCCCTACTTTAAAAATTATTTTATACATGCACACATACATAATATACATATGAAATATATATTTCATAATATTTTGGTTAATTTGATATTTCAAAAACTCATAAGGCACCCAAAAAAATAAGTCTTCTTCTCATTTCTATTCTTGGTCTCCTGGAATAACTAAGCCCGTGCACCGCAACTACTGAGCCCACATGCTGCAACTACTGAAGGTCGCGTGCCTAGAGCTCATGCTCCCAACAAGAGAAGCCACCACAATGAGAAGCCTGCGCACCATGACAAAGAGTAGCCCCCGCTCGCCGCAACTAGAGAAAAGCCCGTGTGCAGCAATGAAGACCCAACGCAGCCAAAAATAAAATAAATTAAATAATTTTTTTAAAAAACCCACTTAATTTTAGTACCTAGCTGCCTCATTCTTTTTAACAGTACGTAATATTTAATTGTATGGCTGAAGCATAATTTATTAACGACCCTCCTATTTAGGTTCCAAACATTAACTATGAAAGCTATGGTCCAGTGAATATCCTGGTGCATATTATGTACGTCTTTTGGCACCTGTATACCTGTAGGGTAAATTTCTGAAGTGGAATTGCTGGGACGAAGAGTTTTTGTTTTTGTTTTGAATTTTATTTATTTTTTTATAGAGCAGGTTCTTATTACTCATCCATTTTATACACATCAGTGTATACATGTCAATCCCAATCTCCCAATTCATCACACCACCACCACCACCCCCTGCCGCTTTCCCCCCTCGGTGTCCATATGTTTGTCTCTACATCTGTCTTTTTATATTTAATTTTTTGATAGATATTACGAGTTGGCCTTTTAAAGAGGTTGTGCCAGTTGACTTTCCCACCAACGATGTGTGGTGGGACCTGTTTTCAGACACCCTGACCAACATGAGTTCCCTTTTTTTTTTTTTTTTTTTTTGCGGTACACGGGCCTCTCACTGCTGTGGCCTCTCCCGTCGCGGAGCACAGGCTCCGGATGCTCAGGCTCAGCGGCCATGGCTCATGGGCCCAGCCGCTCCGCGGCATGTGGGATCTTCCCAGACCAGGGCATGAACCCATGTCCCCTGCATCGGCAGGCGGACTCCCAACCACTGCGCCATCAGGGAAGCCCATGAGTTCCCTTTTGTTGGTTTTTTTGTTTTGTCTTGCTCATCAGATAAGTGAACAATGGTATCTTCTAGTTTTAATCTACATTTCTTATGTTATGAATGAGGTTGAGCATCTAAGAAACACAGACACAGTTTGTAACTGGAGTGGGGTCTGGCCCCTACCCCAGCCTGAGTCACCGTGCCTGTCTTCCTCACCTCAGCTGATGAGAGCTGGCAGGGCAGCCTGGGCCCCAGCCCTCCCAAGAGCTGTCTTCCCCGCCCCCTCACCTGCGATGAGTAACAGTTTCTTCTCCGTGACTGGAAGAGGCATGTTTTATTCAGGCACCCTGGTTTGTCCGGCTTTTCTGTCCCTGAGGGTTGGGTCTTGGCCTCTGATGCAAAACAGAGGAGTTGCAGCAGAGAAGTGGCAAGATGAGACCTGCTTTTATTGGGAATGGAGCTGGGGTATATGGGTAGATGGGGAGGAGGCTGCAGTAGTTCAAGGTGAGGGCTGATGAGCCCGAGCTAAGCAGTGGGGCCCTGGGACAGACCCAGACGGACAGACTAGGTGCCGAGGAAGAGGGAGAGACAGAATGGTGATGGGGGTGGAGTCAGGATGGCAGAGGAGGAGTGAGTTGAAGCTTGCCTGTGGGATGGACAAAGGAGATGAAAAAATGTTTGTTGGATGAATGTCCTCCCAGTGGCCATAGGATTGAAGTGGTCACGTGTTCAACAGAGGGATGGTTAATTCAGCCAGTCTGGCCACAACAGGTTAAACCAACTCTGGGGCGTGTCCTGCTGCTGGCTTTCTGCAATGACACAGTCTGGTTTCCTGGAAGACAATTAACACACAGCTAGCTTTACTCCTGATTTACCACCTGGGTCTAGCTTCTTCTGTGATGCCTCCTGCTGTCCCTCTGGTGCAGGGAATGTGGGTTGGGGAGTGGGCTGGTGGCCAGACCAGCAAGGGCTGGAGGAGGAGCAGGTAAACTGGAGGTGGGGGGAAGGGGGAAACAGGGGTCCACCGACCCCAGCCCCCATCCAGGCTGCTGGCTAGAGCAGAAGGTCAACCAGGCCTGGTGGCCACTGCCCTTTTCAGGCATGTGTTCTAGATCCTTCTCCTACTTCAGCCCATGTTTCTTCCACAGGCTCTCACCCCGTGTGTCCCAGAGTTCTCAGTCCCAAATGAAAACTCTCAGGTGGCAACAAGAAACCCATTATCAGTACCTTAGTCTCTCTTTTAGGGTCTGCAGATAAATTTGAATTTCAAATAATAAATAAATTTTTTAGTATAAGTATATCCCAAATATTGTATGGGACGGACATACTTATATACTTCAAAAATAAAAAGAAAACCACTCATTTGAAATTCTCCTTTAACTGGGCATCCTTTTTTAAAAATTTGCTAAATCTAGGGACTTCCCTGGTGGCGCAGTGGTTAAGAATCTGCCTGCCAATGCAGAGAACACGGGTTCGAGTCCTGGTCGGGGAAGATCCCACATGCGGCAGAGCAACTAAGCCTGTGCGACGCAACTATTGAGCCCGCGCACCTAGAGCCCATGCTCCGCAGACAAAGACAAGACAAGCCATCGCAATGAGAAGCCTGCGCACCGCAATGAAGAGCAGCCCCTGCTCGTCTGCAACTAGAGAAAGCCCGCGTGCAGCAGCAAAGACCCAACGCAGCCATAAATATTTATTTATTTATATTTTTAAAAAAAACTTTCTTTAAAAAACTTTTTTTTTGCTAAATCTGGCAACTCTGCCAGCCCTCCCCCAGCGGATGGAGACAGCCACTGCCACCTGACCTGTCACTGGCCCAGGTCCTTTAGTGCACGGGCACCAGGGGCTTTACTTCCATTCGCCAGGCACATGGCCACACGACGACCCTCTGAGGAGGGAGTTCAGTCCCCTCTGGGTGAGAAAACTGAGGGTCGGAGACACGAAGTGACTTGCCTAAGGTCAGACAGTAACGCAGGCGCAGAGGCAGAATCCGAGCCCCGGCTCGGCCAACTCCAAGTTCAAGCTATCTGCCCTCCCCACTCAGTTTGTCAAACCACCTCCTCTCCGAGCAGGAAGGGCTAAGGGTGGGCTTCCGCCCTGCAATTCACAGAGAGGAAAAAAGGCCAACGCGGTGGAAGCCCCCAAGCCCGGAACAGACAAGATTTGGTGCTAGAATATTCAAAGCGATTTTGAAACCAAGCGCCTCTTAGTAATAACAATACCAACCGCGGTCATTTGCATAGCTCTCGGCAGTTGACAAAGGGTGTCTCCAGCAGTCGATTAGAATAATAAAGAAAGCAGATGGGAGAGGGAACGCCTGCAGGACCACTCGGCAGGCCCGGAGACTTTTCCAGAACTCAGTCCGGGTGTGGCGTGGGGAAGAAGGGAGCGGGGAAGGGAAGAGAGGGAAGGTGGGGTGCATCCTCTCGGCCGACTTCCAGGAACTCCGGGGTTAGAGAGCCGGAGCCCCAGGCTTGGGATGAAGATCTGGGCGGGACTCAGAGCCTGGCGATGCCCCAGTGGGCGTGAACGTGTGGGGGTGATCAGTTCCTGACACTTCCTGTTGGGCTGTGTCCCCGTGTGTGCGCTCAGCCAGAGGCTAAGGTGACCGGGTTGGATTTCGATGGCAGGGGACTGGGAGCCCGGCCCGAGGGTGGGTCCGGGACGGTGGGTCAGGGACGGCTGGAGGGGAGGGGCTGGAAACCCCTACATGGGGTGGGGTGGGGGAGTGGAGGTGGGGGTGGGTGGACAGAGGTTGGGGAAAGTCTGGTCAGAACGAGACTTATGTAAATTAAACCTTATTTTCCCCTTGACCCACAGAATCCTTTTGGATCGCACCTGAAGTTCTCACCTGCAGTTGCTAGATAGAGGCTGCTAGATACTTGAGTTTTTCTTCTTTTTATATGCCACGTGTTGCTGGTGGGGGGAGGGTCGCGGTTGGAGTGGCGTTAGAGGTGAGGGATGTGCTTTAGGCTACCTGGGGCTTAAGGAGTGCCGGGAACCTTAGGGAATCTTTCTGAAAAGCTAGAAAGGAGAAAAGCTGGGTAGAGAAGGGGAGGGGAGGGGAGGGAAGAGAAGGGAAGGTGGTCCCTGAAAACTGGGTTCACCTCTTGGTGGGTATCACAACCAAGCCAAAGATCGGGAGAAGGAAAGATTTATTACTTGCAGCAAGTAAGGAAAACATGGGGGATCTCTCCCAAAGCAGTGTCTCCAAGAACAGCAAAATTGGGGAAGTTTTAAGCTAAGAGTACATGTGTATTTATGAGGGCGCTAGAGCACAGGAGAATTCAGCATAGAATTGGGGCAAAGGGCAGCAGAGTCCAAGCCTTAGTTGATTGAAGTCAGGAGCGTCAACATCATCATTCTGTCCTCCACCTGGGTGGGGCGTTAGCTCCTGCAGAACGCAAAGATCCGTTATTACCTATATCCCTTGAGGAACCAGGACCCTGCCCCGAGGCTGCACTACTGTTTCAGGGCAGCCTCCCTTGTTTCTGCAATTCCCTCCCTTAAGATCATTAATTACTGAGAACTGTTTGAGGGCAAGCATTGTGTCCAGGCTTAGATTACAAAATGGCTTTGGCCAAAATGGATTCTCTTATGTCAAGAAAGCCATTCCTGGTTCTCTTTCTCCAGGTACCACACCCCCCTGCCCCGCCCCACAACCTATCTGCTTACAAAGGGAGAAAGAAAGAAAGAAAAAAAGAAAGGAGGGAGAGGAAGGAAGGAAGGAAGGAAGGAAGATATACGGGTGTGGATAAGGATAATCTCCCCCTCAGTTTCTGGTTTGATAACGTTATTTTTTTTCTTAGTTTTCTCCTCTAAGCAGCTGTGTCCAAAGTGTGGTCGTGTTAAGCTGACAAGAGGGCAGAAGATATACTGATTTGACCCCCTCAAGTTAAAATTTTATTTCAAATCTTCTGCAAAGGGAGATACTTTGAAAAAATCTAGTGGAAAGATTCCCTCTGGGTAGAAACATTTGATATGAAAAAAATTGTTAGTTAATTGTCATCAAGCTGGACTTAAAAAATCTGGGTAAGCAACATTAGCCTGTTTGCCAGATGGAAGATGTTTGTGTGAATACATCTAACTTCCAGAGAAGAAGGTCTTCTCAAGTATTTTTATCAGGAATACTAGGGACTTCCCTGGCGGTCCAGTGGTTAAGGCTCTGTGCTTCCACTGTAGGGGGTTCGATCCCTGGTCGGGGAACTAAGATCCTGCATGCCTCGCGGCTCGGCAAAAAAAACCCAAAAAACAAAAAACGAAGGTTCCAGGAATTACATTGGGCAAAAAAGTTCTGCCCCAGATGGGTGTGGGACGTTTGGCACAGTGAGGTCGTCCCTGGGCAACTGGGCTCCCCAACACGTACCCAAGGGAATGGGGTACGTAGGTCCATCAAAAGACACGGGTAGCTCACACCACCAGCCCTCTGGGGCACCCGCACCCCACCCCCGCCCTCACCGCCTCGTGCTGTACAGCACACTAGCCCAGCTGGGCCCCCTGGGCCCGAGTGGGGAGCTGTTTTGCTTTAGTTTCGGTTCCCAGCAACCCCTCCTCCCCACCTACCACACTCGCCCACCTGGAGCAGCAGTAGACGGGATGGCCGGAGAGAAGGCAGCCCTTTCAGTATCTGTGGGCATCTGCTGCATCTCGAAGCCTCAGGCCCGAGAGCTGCCACCTGGCCGAGCTCAGAGCTCTACCTTGTTTCTACAGCTTTCTTGCTGGTCAGACGGGCTTCTCTTCTTCCGGAGTCTTCAGGAACCTCCCCTATCCAGCCCACCTGTTTGTGGCCTGGCCTCCTCGGAGCACTGTGAGGCCCAGGTGAGTGGGGTCAGCACTTGGGTGGCCCTTGAAGGGAGGAAGTGGGACTAGTGATGGGGCACCTTCTCTCAGGTAGCGCTGTCTGTGCATGGGATGAATGGCTTCAGGAGATAGGGAGCTAGCAGTTCTTGGGAGTTTAAGCACAGGGGCCAGACACTTTCCAGAGATTCTGTGGAGAAAATCCAGCCACTGACAAAGCCTGTGGTGTCCTCACCTGTGTCTCTACTGTCCCACCTCCATGAGAGGTTGGAAACTTGTGAGGGCATTTCTAGAGCGCTACTAGCGGTTTGTGCCTTCTAGGGTTTTGGGACCAGGAATACTAAACTCATGCAGTGGGTTGGGAGTTGGGCCCATCAAAGGAGAATTATCTCTATTGAAATACCAATAGTGGAAATTCCCTGGTGCTCCAGTGGTTAGATTCCAAGCTTTCACTGCTGAATGCCGGGGTTTGATCCCTGGTAGGGGAACTAAGATCGCACAAGCTGCGCAGTGCAACCAAAACCAAAACCCTCACAAATACAAAGAGTGACTCTCTGAGAAGCACTGGTGGGGTTGCACTGGGTGACTTCTGAGGGACTTTATTTATTTATTATTTATTTAATTGGTTGCACCAGGTCTTCGTTGCGGCACGTGGGCTCCTTAGTTGCAGCACGCAGGCTACTTAGTTGTGGCATGCGAACTCTTAGTTGTAGCACGCATGTGGGATCCAGTTCCCCGACCAGGGATTGAACCCAGGTCCCCTGCACTGGGAGCGTGGAGTCTTATCCACTGCGCCACCAGGGAAGTCCCCTGAGGGACTTTAGATGTGAGTGGTTGCCATTTTAACATCCATTGTAGGTGATATATGGAATCCTGGCAAAATTACCCCCAAAGAAGAGGATTCAAGGTCTAGGCACACAGGGCGTGTATGTGTGTATGTCCAGGCATACATGGGGGTATTGTGCATGCACAGGCACACTTGAGTGTTCACAGTATGGACAAGCACACACAGGTTTGTACATGCACTGTAGGTACACACGCACACTCACACATGCACACAGGTTACAAACAATCCTCTGGGAAAACTCTGACCAGCCCAGTGATGGGTGTAGTGAGCTGGGCAGGGAGATGGGGGAAGAGAGGAGCAGGGAAGGGAGGAGAGGGGAGGGGAGTCCTGGGGGCAGTGTGGGTGGAGAGGCTGCATTTGGGGACCTCAGGTGACACAGCAGCCCCAGTTCCCTTTCTGGGAACTCAGCCTCTCCCTGGCTAGAATCAAGCCTCTCCCTGGAGCTCTGCCCACCAGCAGATTTGGAGCCAAGAAGATGCCGTTCAGTTTGAGTGATGGAGTCAGCTGGTAGTTGGCTGGCACAGGTCCCTTGGGTTGATTTAGACATGTGTCCATCCCCTGCCTCCCACAAGCCTCCGCAGTGGGACCAAGGGTGCCTGCAGGCAGATGACTGAAGGCTCTTCCGCTGGTCTTGAGCATCCCTTTCCTGAATCATTGGCTCTGCCACTTGCGCTCCACCCCCTCCTTGCCTGCCTCCTGCTGACAGCCTGTGTCCGCCCCCTGCCCTTCCTCCAGCTTGCTGTCCTCCTTCACCATCATTCCCACTCACCTGAGGATTCAGCTGTGTCCCATGAACCTTCACCTGGCCCAGCCCATCCCCCTGCAACAGGTTTCTAGGTTTGTCTTGGGCCATATGTGAGACCCAGGCTGAATGAAGTTGCTGTGCCCATGGGGACGGAAGCAGGGAAGGGGTTCAGAACATCTGAGGCAGAGAGAAGCCCCTTGTCCTTAACAGCTTAAGACACAATTGTGGGCATAATTAACACATAGGTACTTTTTTTTTCCTTTTTGGCTACATGGCATGCAGGATCTTAGTTCCCTGACCAGAGGTTGAACCCACGCCCCCTGCAGTGGAAGCCCAAAGTCTTAACTGCTGGACCACCCAGGAAGTCTCCCACAGGTACTCTTAAAACATCACATTTAAAAAAATCACCGCTTACAGGTGCATGTTCCGGTTCAACTTCAAGAGCAGCCCCCAAACACGGGCACACACAGAGCTGTGCATGCACCAAGGGTGCCCCTGAGCGCTCACAGTGCATCCGTTGTCTCCAGCAGCTCGCTAGGCCAGTGCTCTCTTTCAGCTGTGTCTCTCTACTGCTCCCTGAAGGGCAGAGACTGCCAAGCCCAGCTGGAGAAGGAGAAGGGGGGGTGGGGTGTGAAGCATCTGCACCCCACTGGAAAGGCACAGCCTCCAGTAGCAGTTGGGCATACCTTTGGGCATAGTTTTCCAGGAGGGAGTAGGTAGGGTGGTGGGCTGGAGCTGGCTCTTCTGGGCTTGCAGGTGCTGTGTATTTAGTAATGTTGCAAGTCTGGACATGATGGGAGTACTTGTACCATGGCAATTGACAAATGCTACAAGTCCCCCTCCCCACTCAGTGGGTTAAACATTTCCCCAGAACACAACTGGAACAGGAACAGAATTGCCTTGTTTGCCAGATTCCTGTGAAAGCTCTCAGCCTGACCTATTGTGCCTGTCATGGGCAGGAGAAAGGCCAGGGGGTGGGAGTGAGTGTGGGGAACAGACATTTCTATACCTGTGGGTGGCCTGCGTTAAGTGGAACAGGGACCTCACCCTCTGACTGTGATGCACCTCGGCACCCAACAGTTGTGACTGTTCCCTTTGCCTGGAAACCCTTTCCTGCTTTCTCTATCACAGTCTGACCTTCAAGGTGCAGCTAGATCCTGCCCATTCTGGGAGGGTTCCTGGATGCCCTGCAGGTAGTGGGGATGGGGTCTGGAGCCCAGCCAGGGCCCTGACTCTGCCACTTACTAGCTGTGTGGCTTTGGGTGACTTAACTGTGCAGAACTTTGATCCCTTCCTCTATAAAATAGGAGTAATGGTGGGGGAGATAAATTAGGAGTTTGGGGTTAACATATATACACTACTATATATAAAATAGGTAAACAACAAGGACCTACTATATGGCATAGGGAAGTATACTCGATATCTTATAATAACTTATAATGGAAAAGAATCTGAAAAAGGATATATATATATATGCACACACATATATAACTGAAAAAGTGTTGCTGTACACTTGATAAAAACACAACGTTGTAAATTCACTATACTTCAATTAAAAAAAAAAACTTTCAGGAATTCCCTGGAGGTCCAGTGGTTAGGACTCACACTTTCACCGCAGAGGATGTGGGTTCAAACCCTGGTCAGGGAACTAAGATCCTGCAAGCCACGCGGTGCTGAAAAAAAAAAAAAAAAAAAAAAAAAGGAGTAATGATATTTATGCCAACACAGTGTGAGCATTGACCAAGGCCACCTGTGGGACACACATGGCACAGGGCTGGCACAAAACTAACATTTGATAAATGGCAGTTCCTTTTCCCTCCTCCTGTCCAACCCATGGCAGATTGCAGACACCTCTGTTTAGCCTGAGTCACGATAATTGTAAATGCTCCAACTTGGCCAGATTGGCTGTCAGATTGGATTATAAAAAGAATCCAGATTCATGCTGTTTACAAGAGAAAACATCTAAAACGAGGATATGGAAGGTTGAAAATAAATAGAAAATACTAACCAAAAGAAAGCTGGTGTATATCTACAAATATCAAACAAACTATTATTTAAGAAAAAAAATATTTATGAGGAAAAACAAGAATATGTACATTACGATTACAGGAACAACCTGCTAAGATGAAAAATTCTCAAGTTGTATTACCTAATAATATATCCTTAAAACATATAAAGCAAATATCAAGAACGTGAAAAAAGAAACCCATGGGAGAATGAGAAAATAATTTTGCAAATCATGTAGTGATGAGGGATTTGTATCTAGAAAATAAAGAACTCTTACAACTTAACAATAAAAAGACAGGGAACTCGCTGGTGGTGGTCCAGTGGTTAGGACTCCATGCTTTCACCGCCCTGGCCCAGGTTCCATCCCTGATCGGGAACTAAGATCCCACAAGCCATGTGGCCAAAAACCAAACCAACAAACAAAACAAACAATAAAGAGAAAAATAACCCAATATAAAAATTGGCAAAGGATTTGGATAGACCTTTCTCTGAAGAAGATATGCAAATGACCAATAACTACATAAAGATGTTCAACATCATTAGTCATGAAGGAAGTGCCAATCAAAACTTCAGTAAGGGCTTCCCTGGTGGCGCAGTGGTTGAGAATCCGTCTGCTAATGCAGGGAACATGGGTTCGAGCCCTGGTCCGGGAAGATCCCACCTACCGCGGAGCAACTAAGCCCGTGCGCCACAACTACTGAGCCTGTGCTCTAGAGCCCGAGAGCTACAACTACTGAGCCTGCGCGTCTGGAGCCCGTGCTCTGCAACAAGAGAGGCCGTGATAGTGAGAGGCCCGCGCACCGCGATGAAGAGTGGCCCCCGCTTGCCACAACTAGAGAAAGCCCTCGCACAGAAATGAAGACTGAACACAGCCAAAAATAAATAAATAAATAAAAAGCCAAGCATTTGAAGGAAAAAAAAAAAAAACTTCAATAAGTAAGATACTACTTCACACCCACTAGGATGGCTAGAATCAAAAAGGCAGACAACAAATGTTTGCAAGGATGTGGGGAAATTGGAACCCTTGCATGTTGCTGGTGGGAATGTAGCATGGTGCAGCTGCTGTGGAAAACAGTCTGGCATTTCCTCAAGCTGTTAAAAATGGAGCTGCCATTTGATCCAGCAATTCCACTTCTAGGTATATACCCAATACATTGAAAACGTAGGTTCACACAAAAACTTGTACATGAATTCTCACAGCAGCATTAGTCATAATAGCCAAAAGGTGGAAACAACCCCGATGTCCATCAATGATGAATGCATAAACAAATCATAGTAGATTCCCTACAACGGAATATTATTCAGCCATAAAAAGGAATGTAGTACTGCTCCACGTGATGACATGGATGAACCTTGAAAACACTATGCTCAGTGAACAAAGCCAGACACAAAAGGCCAATGTATGATTCCATTCATATGAAATGTCCAGAATAGGCAAATCCACAGAGACAGAAAGTAGACTGGTGGTTGCCAGGGCTGAGGTGGGGGGTAAAGGGGAGAAGCTGGGGAAAAATGGGGAGTGACTGTTCATGGGTACAGGGTTTCTTTTTGTGCTGATGAAGTGTTTTATTACTATAATTATTATTTTTATGTTTTGGCTGCACTGCACAGCTTGCAGGATCTCTGTTCCCCAACCAGGGATTGAACCTGGGCCACAGCAGTGAAAGCCCAGAATCCTAACCACTAGGCCACTAGGGAACTCCCTGAGGAAATGTTTTAAAGTTGATCGTGGTGATGGTGCGTAACTCTGAAAAGACTAAAAACCATTGAATTGTACAATTTTAATGGGTGAATGTGTGGTATGTGAATTATATATCAATAAAGCTGATTAGATAGATAGATATGTAAATTCGCCTTTGCTTTATTCTGCCCCCCCTTACCACCCCACCCTTTGGTTGTGACTTTAGTTGAAGTGTGTGGGTTTCTTTTTTTTTTTAGATTTTATTGGAGTATAGTTGTATTCTGCCTTTTTTTTTTTTAACATCTTTATTGGAGTACAATTGCTTTACACTGGTGTGTCAGTTTCTGCTTCATAACAAAGTGAATCAGCTATACATATACATATATCCCCATATCTCCTCCCTCTTGCATCTCCCTCCCACCCTCCCTATCCCACCCCTCTAGGTAGTCGCTGATCTCCCTGTGCTATGCGGCTGCTTCCCACCAGCTGTCTATTTTACATTTGGTAGTGTGTATAAGTCCATGCACCTCTTCTCACTTCGTCCCAGCTTACCCTTCCCCCTCCCTGTGTCCTCAAGTCCATTCTCTATGTCGTCTGCGTCTTTATTCCTGTCCCGCCCCTAGGTTCTTCAGAACCTTTTTTTTTTTTTTTTTGGATTCCATATATATATGTTAGCATACGGTACTTGTTTTTCTCTTTCTGACTTACTTCACTCTGTATGACAGTCTCTAGGCCCATCCACCTCACTACAAATAACTCAACTTCGTTTCTTTTTATGGCTGAGTAATATTCCATTATATATATATATGTGCCACATTTTCTTTATCCATTCATCTGTCGATGGACACTTGGGTTGCTTCCATGTCCTGGCTATTGTAAATAGAGCTGCAATGAACATTGTGGTACATGACTCTTTTTGAATTATGGTTTTCTCAGGGTATATGCCCAGGAGTGGGATTGCTGGGTCATATGGTAGTTCTATTTTTAGTTTTTTAAGGAACCTCCATACTGTTCTCCATAGTGGCTGTATCAGTTTACATTCCCACCAACAGTGCAAGAGGGTTCCCTTTTCTCAGCTCCTCCCCTCTTGCCCATGGGTGTTTGACAAGGAGCGGGAGGCTGTGTTCCCAAGTCTTGCATCAGTCCTGGGTCTGAATATACCCCTGAAAGGATGCCCCCCTTCTCTTCGGGGGCTGGATCGAATCAGGTGAGGATGAGCGTTCTGGCAAGAGGCATAACCCCTCTCGCGTTAACCATTTTGACCACTTGGATGTGTGCAGAAAAATTCATTCTCACTGAAGATCTGGGGTCTTTTTTGGTGCGGGGGCCCACACCACGTGGCATATGGGGATCCTAGTTTCCCGACCAGGGACCGAACCCATACCCCCTGCAGTGGAAGCACAGAGTCCTAACCACTGGACCACAGAGAAGTCCCAAAACTTGGGGACTTGGAGAGTCACCCCCCAAGCCACAGTCATTTCCTCTTGTCTCTGGTTGCCTCTCTCCTTCCTCTCCCAGAACCCAAACTGATCTCTCCCTGGACTCAACACTTATAGCAGTGTGTTGAGCCTATTCTGTGTGTGTGTTTTATCCGAAGGAAGAAAGTGCAGACCTTGCACAGATCAGTGCCTCTCCCTGAGGCTCTTCTGTTTCATAGATGCCTAGGACCCCAAGCGGCTCCTTACAGGGTTTCCTCTAAACCAGGGGTCTGCAGACTCTGACCTGTTAGCAAAACTGGTTGGTGGCCTGTGTTTGTTGAACCCTGACTACTAATGGTCTTAACATTTGTTGGTTTAGAAAAATACACTTCCCCTCCTCCTCCAGGATCTCCCCAACTCACACAAGAGGAATTCTGTGGAACATGATTGTTTCTGCCTCATCGCAGACATGGTGATAATGAAGTCACACTGTCACAGGAGATTTCCTGTTGAATGTGTGGGCACCCTGAGCGCACCCTGGGAAAGACATGTCCCTGTCCCAAGAGAAGGGCCCCTGAGAGCAGAAGAAGGAGGAACAGGGTACCCTCTTCCCCTTTTCCATCTTCCTTTCCTCCCACCCCAATTCTGCTACAGAGGAAGAATTTGAATTAGAACCTGGACAATGAGTCTACACCCAGTGGACAGATGGGAAGACTGAGGCCCCAGCCCCGGGGCCTTTGCCTGGCTGGCTGAGTCACTGGAGACCCCTGCCTCTAGTAGGCATGTGCTGACTCCAGGTGTTCTTGGAGACCCTCATAGCGGTGAGCTGACCTGTTTAGCCCTCCCATCCAGCCTTGGAACTACCCTGCCACGGATCTCTTAGCAAAGAAGTTATCTTTAGCAACACCTGGTGGCCACTGACCGTCATAACTCTGATTTGCCTTAAAGGCTGATTGATCCTCAGAAGCAAAGAGCTTATCCAGTCACATAACTTTATTTCATGGAGAAAGTTCAGAGAATAGCACTGACCTACCAGAAGTGACACAGCAATTCACTCCCTTCCTTATTAACGTGTGAATGAGCCCAGCATGAGCGCCAGGTACTTAGCAGCTGCTAAGACCCACGGCGGGAAAGAAAGAAAACAAACAAGAAAACTATCAGGGACTGTCCTGGTGGCCCAGTGGTTAATACTTTGCCTTCCAATGCAGTGGGTGTGGGTTCAGTCCCAGGTCGAGGAGCTAAGATCTCACATGCCTCGAGGCCAAAAAACCAAAACATAAAACAGAAGCAATATTGTAACAAAATCAATAAAGACCTTAAAAAAATAGTCCACATCAAAAAAACAAAAAACAAAAAACCGGGGAAGCTGGGACGAAGTGAGAGAGTGGCACTGACATATATCCACTACCGAATGTAAAATAGCTAGCTAGTGGGAAGCAGCTGCATAGCACAGGGAGATCAGCGCAATGCTTTGTGACCACCTAGAGGGTGCGATACGGAGGGTGGGAGGGAGGGAGATGCAAGAAATACAATGTAAACTTGCTGAACTCATTTATTAGTTCTAAAGGTCCTTTAGTGGATTCCTTAGGGTTTTCCATATAAAAGATCATATCATCTGTGACCAGAAATAGTTTTAATTCTTCCTTTCCAATCTGGGTACCTTTTCTTTCTTTTTCTTGACTAATTGCCCTGACTACAACCTCCACTAAAATGTTAAGTAGAAGTGGTGAGAGCAGACATTCTGGTCTTATTCCTGATCTTAGGGGAAAAACATCCAGTCATTTACGATTAAGTATGTTAGTTGTGGATTTTTCATAGATGTCCTTTTTCAGAATGAGGAAGTTCCATTCTATTCTTAGTTTGAGTGCTTTTAATCAGGCAAGGGTATGGGATTTGTTAAATGCCTTTTTTTTTTGGCATCCGTTGAGATCATATGATTTTTGTTTATTGATGTGATATATTACATTAATTGATTTTTGAGATATTAAACCAACCTTGCATCCCTACGATAAATCCTGCTTGGTCATGGTGTATAATTATTATTATTTTTAAATTTTATTTATTTCTGGCTGTGTTGGGTCTTCGTTGCTGTGCACAGGCTTTCTCTAGTTGCGGCGAGTGGGGGCTACTCTTCATTGCAGTGCGCGGGCTTCTCATTGTGGTGGCTTCTCTCGCTCCGGAGCATGGGCTCTAGGCACACAGGCTTCAGTAGTTGTGGCATGTGGGCTCAGTAGTTGTGGCTCACGGGCTTAGTTGCTCCGCGGCATGTGGGATCTTCCCAGAACAGGGATTGAACCTGTGTCCCCTGCATTGGCAGGCGGATTCTTAACCACTGCGCCACCAGGGAAGAATTATAATTCTTATAATTTAAAATATTATTATTGTTTTAAGCCATAAAATTTGGGCATACTTTGCTAAGCAGCAACAGATAATTAGTTCACGCTGCTTGGTGTGGGGACCATGGGCTCCTTGCCCCCTTAGTTGCCAGGGGAATGTGGTCAAGAGTGAGGCAGTTGCTTGCTGCAGTATCTGTTCTCTTAGGCAGCTATGAAGGCCTCATCTCTCCAGTGGCTTGGTGGTGGGGTAGTCTCACGTGGAGCCAGGAGCCAGGAACTCCTGCTTCTCTTTGGTGGTGTGAGTGTTACAGCTGGGCACGGGACACCTAGAGGCAGAGCTGGAACTAGAACCCGAGCTTCAAGTCCCTGGGTCTCCAAATTCTTTCATTGGGAGTCACGACGCAGCTTGTCCTCCTGTCGCTTTCAGTTATGCTTGAATACATGGGGAAGAAAGGCGTTGTCTTTTTGCATGAGGGTCTAGGTTGGCCCCTGGAAAATAAATTGCCCTAAATAACAAGAGAGTCAGGGCCTCCAGCTTAACTTTTTATTTTTATTTTTGGCTGTGCCATGTGGCAGGTGGGACCTTAGTTCTCTGACCAGGGATCAAACCCGTGCCCCCTGCAGTGGAAGCGCAGAGTCCTAACCACTGGACCACCAGGGAAGTCCCTGGTGCCGTGTACAGCTCAGGCAACCACTTAGGCTGTGCTCCACTCCTCACATCCTGGTCCACGCCAAAAGGGAAGGGAGCTGTGAACACTAGCACAGGGATTGCTTCCCCAGGGCTGCCGGAAGCCCCACAGAGGGGTGTCCTTGTGTGCAGAGAGCTCCTAGGTGCCCTATACTTGAGAGAACATTCTGTGCACAAGCACGCCACCCTCTGCATGATCCCCAAAGAAGTGTGTTGGGTCATGTTTTCAAAAGGGGACAGAGTTCTAGCTATTTGCTAGTAAAGGCTGGAGCAACAGAAATACCTCAGCTGAGCGGCTTCCCTGGTGGCTCAGTGGTTAAGAATCCCCCTGCCAATGCAGGGGACATGGGTTCGAGCCCTGGTCTGGGAAGATCCCACGTGCCGCAGAGCAACTAAGCCCATGCACCACAACTACTGAGCCTGTGCTCTAGAGCCTGCGAGCCACAAGTACTGAGCCCACGTGCCACAACTATTGAAGGCCGCACGCCTAGAGCCCATGCTCTGCAACAAGAGAAGCCACCGCAATGAGAAGCCCGCGCACTGCAATGAAGAGTAGCCCCCGCTCACCACAACTAGAGAAAGCCAGTGCGCAGCCAAAAATAAGAATAAATAAATAAATAAATTTTAAAAAACAACAAAAAAGATATACCTCTGCTGAAAATAATTAGTCCCAGGCTGGTGCAGCTGGTCGCCTAAGAGGCATGTTTCATTCACTCATTCAGAACATCCATTCTGTCTTGCTGCTCTGGTTAAGGCCTGGGCCAGACTCTGGAGGAGGCAGAAAGAGTGCCTTTCCTTTGAGGGGCTTACTGACTCATGGGAAAGAGAGAAAATCCCAATAACGAGCAGTAAGATTCAGGATAAAGATAAGTACTCAGCCAAGCCTGCAGGCTTCCTGGAGGAGGTGACCTCTGAGTGGAGTTTGGAAACACCAGTAGGAGGTGGTATCATGAGCCCAATGGGTGGATGTTGAAAGCTCAGGGAACACTGAGAGCCGGGGGTTGGGGAAAGTTTAGAAAATTCCCTTCCTTTTTTTCATCTGTCTCTGCCCACTTCCTCTTTCCCTCTCCCTTTCTTCCTTTCCTTCTCTTTTCCCATTTTCCCTTTAGTTTGGCAGCCTCCCTCAGCCTCACCCTGCCCCCAGTTCAGGCCCACCACTCACCACGGCTAGGTGCCTATTAACTGCTAGTCCTTGTATTCATAGCTTCCAAGGAAAAGGAGGAATTTTCAAAATTGCTACCAAATCAAGAAAGCCCAGGGAATTCCCTGGAGGTCTAGTGGTTAGGGCCCGGCTTTGATCCCTGATTGGGGATCTAAGATCCTGCAAGACTCGTGGTATGGCCCAAAAAGAAAAAAAACAAAACAGGGGAGCCCAGGTGAAGAGGGGAAGTGGGCTTTTGCAGTCACAAAATCCTGATCTTTCTGGTGTAGCTGCACCCATGCAGCACCGGCAGCCCTGACCCTGCCTCAGCCACAGGTATAGCACATGGTAGGTCATGTTTATCTTGTTTTGTTTCATAGCATTATTTTTTGGTGTGATCATAAAAACTATACAGGCCACTACTTTTTCTTTTTTAATATTATTATGTAAGTGAGGTACTGCAGAAAATTTAGTATATACAAATGAGACAGTAAGGTAGTACAGGGAATTCCCTGGCGTTCCAGTGGTTAGGACTCAGTGCTTTCACTACTGGGGCCTGGGTTCAATCCCTTTTTGGGGAACTAAGATCCCCTAAGCACGGCCAAAAAAAAGATAGTATAGCAAAAAGGAGAGGAGCACAGAGTTCAGAACCGGGTGGGGCAGTTATTTAGCCTCTTTGGGGCTGTTTCTGATTCTAAAATTATCACACCCAATTCACAGGTAGTTGGCAGGGTCCAGCACATGGTGAGTACTATTTGATATTTGCTATTATGACTATTGGCAAGTAAAGAAAAAAGAAAAGAAAAGAAAGGAAAAAAAGTACCTATAATTCTAGGAGCCTGAGATAAATACTGTTAACTCTTTGGGATATATGCTTCTATACTTTTGCCCTGGGTATATGCTTTATAAAAATGGTCGGTTCTGGGCTTCCCTGGTGGCGCAGTGGTTGAGAGTCCGCCTGCCGATCATGGGGACACGGGTTCGTGCCCCGGTCCGGGAGGATCCCACGTGCCGCGGAGCGGCTGGGCCCCTGAGCCATGGCCGCTGAGCCTGCGCGTCCGGAGCCTGTGCTCCGCAACGGGAGTGGCCACAACAGTGAGAGGCCCGCGTACAGCAAAAAAAAAAAAAAAAAAAAAGGTGGGTTCCATAATGTGGGATACAATTTGATCACAGCTCTTATTTTCCCAGTTAATCACTCATGATTGCATGTGTCTCATTAGCAAGAAATCCAGGATCTTTAGACCACCCTGAATTATCCATGAACTTTGGGGGTTTATACTATGCCTGGAATAGTTCATGACTGCTGTTGCTTCTTATGGCCACATGGTGTCACTATTGGAGCCTGATCCCAACCAGTCCATAGGACTTGCTGGTGAAGGATGCCCTTGTGTCCTTTTGAAAACCGGCTAAACTCAGCAAGGGGCTCGCAGGCTTGAGATCCCAAGCCTGTGGCTCTCAGTGTGTAGCAGCTCTCTTTCCTGTACACTTCCCCCTAGTTAGTGTGCCCGCTAGCTTCAGGAGCCCCAGGTTAGGACAGTGTTTCCTTTTCTCCTTGGGAACCCACACCAGGGGCTTGTTTAAACCCTCCAAATATAAAGGGTCACATGACACCCCCTTATCCTGGGAGTGTGGTCACTCCCTCTTGTAGGGCACCGAAGTGGTTAGCTTTCTGTGAAAGATGTTGTTTGCTCACCCAACGGCTACTTTCCTACTTCTTCTTTACTAACGGAGGCAGCCTCCCACGGGGCCCACCTTCCCAGCTTCTCTTGCAGCTGGGTCACAGACATTGGCTCAAACCTGGCTGGAGGGTCTTGAGGGGATGCTGGCTGGGGGATTTCTGGGGAAGATTTTCCTCTCTGATAAATACACATGAATATATTTCAGGAGAAATCTTCCTTATTAGGACTTCCCTGACCATCCAGTGGTTAAGACTTCACCTTCCAATGTAGGAGGTACGGGTTTGATCCCTGGTCAGGGAGCTAAGATCCCACATGCCTCTCGGCCAAAAAACCCAAAACATAAGCAGTATTGTAACAAATTCAATAAAGACTTCAAAAATGGTCCACATTGGGCTTCCCTGGTGGCGCAGTGGTTGAGAGTCCACCTGCCAATGCAGGGGACATGGGTTCGTGCCCCGGTCCGGGAAGATCCCACATGCCGCGGAGCGGCTGGGCCCGTGAGCCATGGCCACTGAGCCTGCACGTCCGGAGCCTGTGCTCCGCAACGGGAGAGGCCCGCGTACAGCAAAAAAAAAATGATCCATATCAAAAATATCTTAAAGAAAAGAAAAAAAAAGAAAAGAAATCTTCCTTCTTATATGTGAGAGGGCCAACCTACAGACGAAGGCTGAGGTAGCCAGCCTTCAAGAAGATCTCCAGGTAGCTTTGCCTCCTGGTTTCCATGCCCTTGTGTAGTCCTCTCGTGCAGTGAATCAGGGCTGGCCTATGTGACCGATTAGAATACAGCAGAATGCAGACTTAGAGGGCTAGATTGTGAAAGGTATTGAAGTTTCTGCCCTGGTTCCTATTGGATTGCTCCCTCTGGAGGGAGCAAGCCACCACACTGTAAGGACACATAACCCCCTGTGAGGACACTCAGGCAGATCTGCAGAGAGGAGTCAACAGCCAGGGCCGACTTGCCAGCCATGTGGGTGAACCATGGGGGTCCTTGGAAGTGGACCCTCCAGCTCCAGTCAAGCCTTCAGATGAGCACAGCCCCAGGTGACATCTCACTGCACCACATTAGAGACTGAGCCAGAACCCCCAGTAAGCTGCTCTTGAATTCCTGACCCATTGAAGCCATGAGGGATAATAAATATTGTTGCTTAAAGCCATACATTTGGGGGGGGGTTGTTATACAGCAATAATAAGTACTCAAAGGCCAACACTATAAAGATTTCAGAGAGGAAAGATGGAAAACACTGGCGTGTTCGATGACATCATGGTGCCACTGAGTTCTCCCATCCAAGTACTAACCAGGCCCGACCCTGCTTAGCTTCCGAGATCAGATGAGATCGGGTGTGTTCAGGGTGGTATGGCCGTAGACCATGGTGCCACTGAGTTAACCAACCCTGAAACCTCCTACTTCCCATCCCTTTGAGTGAGAGACGTACACACAAACTGCAAAGCTGAGTGGACCTTCTAGGGCCATCCAATCCCTCCACCACCATGGCCACCAATATTCAGATAGGGTAGTTGAGGCGCAGAGAGGGAAAGCCTCTTGTTTGCCTCTCGTAGTGTTGGACCCCAGGCTTCCTACGTGGTCATCCATGACTCTGTGTTGCCCCCCGCCGGCCTCCTGCTCCTGGGACGTGATGTTCTCCTGTTTTATTCCTAAAATGCCTCTTGGGCAAAGCTTCTTCATAAAAAACCCTCTAGAGGTCAAATCCTGAATCCCTGGTAGGAACCCACCTTTGGAAGCCGAGGAGCCCAAGGCAGTCAGTCGTATTCTGATGCTGTGCTCCTGGCCAACACGCAGTCTCCTGGGTTTGACCAATCCCAGGGGTTCTGACTCCTTGAGCTGCTGCCTTGCTCTGAAAGCCAAGGCAGGGTGGCATTCTGGGCTGGCATAGTGAGGGCTGGACCTGGAAAGGGGTGACCATGACCAGTATATCTGGGGCAGCTGCCTCTGGATGGGGGGCAGCTCTGTCTCAGTGTTCACTAGCTGCAGTGCTCTTGTGTAGTGTGCATGAGTGTGAGTGTGTGTGTGTGCTTGCGGCCTTGGTTTCTCACTCATGCACTCATACTTGAGGGTGTAGCTCTGCCCGTCACTCCTCGGCCCTGAGGGCAGGGCTGAGACCAAAGTCTCATCTATGTGTGCCGGGGAAAACCCTATTTTATTTAACACTGACATAGCATTTCCTCAACACCAGGCAAAGTTCTAGGCACATTTCAAACTCATTTAAGCCACAACAACCCTATGAGGTATGTACTATCATTATCCCCATTTTATAAATTTATTTATTTACTTATTTTTGGCTGTGTTGGGTCTTCGCTGCTGCGTGCGGGCTTTCTCTAATTGTGGTGAGCGGGGGCTACTCTTCATTGCGGTGCGCAGGCTTCTCATTGTTGTGGCTTCTCTTGTTGCAGAGCATGGGTTCTAGGGCACGCAGGCTCAGTAGTTGTGGCGCACAGGCTTAGCTGCTCCGCGGCACGTGGGATCTTCCCGGACCAGGGCTGAAACCCGTGTCCCCTGCGTTGGCAGGTGGACTCTTAACCACTGCGCCACCAGGGAAGCCCCATCCCCATTTTATAGATGGGATAATAGAGGCACAGAGAGGTTGATTGGCCTAAGATCAAAGGGTCAGTGAGTAGCGAGTCTGGCTCCGGGTTAGGATCTTAGCCATGATGCCAGCCTGCCTGTGTGTGCTCGGGCTGAAAGGCCTGATTTTGAACTTCCCTATGTTTCACAAAGACCATCCACATGGGGTTTGTGGTTGGACTGCATGGCAGAGGCCAAGGACCAATCACTACCACCATCATCATCACCATAACAATAATAATTGTCACCGAATGCTTCCTACGTGCCAGGGTCTGTGCCGGGAATGTTACGTGTACTTATCTCAGTTCGTCCTCACAGTTAACCCCTCTAGCACATATTCTTCTCTCTGTATCACACATGAGATCATTGAGGCTCAGAGAGGCTGGGGACTTGCCCAAGGTCCACAACTAGGAAGAAGCAAAATCGGAATTTGAATCCAGGCTCGTCAGACGGCAAAGCTCGTTTCCTTGCCATGTCACCAGACTGGTTTTTTGTTTGTTTGCTTTAACTTAAAAAAAAAAAAATTGAGGTGAAATTCACATAACATAAAATTTTAAACGTTTTAAAGCATGCAATTCGGTGGCATTTGTTACTGGGCAACCATCACCTCTATCAAGTCCCCAAAATATTTTCATCACCCCAAGCGAGAGAGACCCTGTACCTATGAAGCAGGCTCTCAGCCCCTGGCAACCACTAATCTGCTTTCTATTTCTATAGACTTAACTATTTGGGGGTATTTCATGTAAATGGAACCATATAATGTGTGACTTTTTGTGTCTGGCTTCTCTCACTTAGTGTGTTTTTGAAACTTAGCCACGTTGTACATGGGTCAGGACCTCATTCCTCTTTATGGATGATTAATATTCCATTGCAGGTATACACCACATGTTGTTTACTGATTTGTCAGTTGATGGACATTTGTTTCCACCTTTTGGCAAGTGTGACTAGCACTGCTATGAACATTCACGTGAAAGTGTTTCTTTGAGCCCCTATTTTCAGTTCTTTTGGGCATATGTGTAGGAGTAGAATTGCTGGGTCATGTGGCATTCTATGATTCACCTTATTTTTTTAAATTGGAGTATAGTTGCTTTACACTGCTGTGTAGGTTTCCGCTGTACGGCAAAGTGAATCAGCTATACGTATAAATATAGCCCCTCTTTTTTTGGATTTCCTTCCCATGTAGGTCACCACAGAGCCCTGAGTAGAGTTCCCTGGGCTATACAATAGGGTCTCATTAGTTATCTATTTTATAGAGTATCAATAGTGTACATATGTCAATCCCAATCTCCCAATTCATCCCACCCCCCACCTTTCCCCTTTGGTGTCCATATGTTTGTTCTCTATGTCTGTGTCTCTATTTCTGCTTTGCAAATAAGATCATCTATACCATTTTTCTAGATTCCACATATATGTGTTAATATACGATATTTGTTTTTCTCTTTCTGACTTCACTCTGTATGACAGTCTCTAGATCCATCCTTGTCTCTGCAAATGACACAATTTCGTTCCTTTTTATGGCTGAGTAATATTCCAGTGTATATATGTACCACATCTTCTTTATCTATTCCTCTGTTGATGGACATTTAGGTTGCTTCCATGTCCTGGATATTGTAAATAGTGCTGCAATGAACATTCGGGTGCATACATCTTTTTGAATTATGGTTTTATTTGGGTATATGCCCAGGAGAGGGATTGCTGGGTCATATGGTAGTTCTACTTTTAGTTTTTTAAGGAACCTCTATACTGTTCTCCATAGTGGCTGTGTTAGTTTACATTCCCACCAACAGTGTAAGAGGGTACACTTTTCTCCACACCCTCTCTAGCATTTATTGTTTGTAGATTTTTAAAAATTTTTCTTTCTTTATTTTATTTTTGGCTGCGTTGGGTCTTTGTTGCTGCACACGGGCTTTCTCTAGTTGCAGTGAGCGGGGGCTACTCTTCATTGTGGTGCACAGGCTTCTCATTGCAGTGGCTTCTCTTGTTGCGGAGCACGGGTTCTAGGCTCGCGGGCTTCAGTAGTTGTGGCATATGGGCTCAGTAGTTGTGGCTCACAGGCTTAGTTGCTCCACTGCATGTGGGATCTTCCCAGACCAAGGCTCGAACCCTTGTCCCCTGAATTGGCAGGCGAATTCTTAACCACTGCATCACCAGGGAAGCCCCATTGCCCATTTTTAATTGAGTTGTTTGTCATTTTGTGGTTTATCTTTTTATTTAGAAATAACTTTCAACTTACAGAAAAATTACAATATAGTACAAAGAAACCCAAGCAATCTTTACCCAAATTCATCTATTATTAACATTTTGCCCCATTTGCTTTCTTGCTCTATCTGTTTTTTTTTTTTTTTTCCTGAACCACTCGAATGTAAGTTGCTTACAGGATGGCCCTTTACCCCTAAATGCTTCAGTGCAAGGATTTCACTTACATAACCGTAGTGCAGTCATCAACTTCAGTAAATTCAACACTGATCTATTTCTTCCTATTCTATCATCTACATTCCAATTTTATCCATTGATCCAATAATATGCATTTCTTCCTCCAGTTTAGGACCCAGTCCAGGATCCCATGTTGCATTTAATTATCATATCTCTTTCATCTCCTTTAATGTGAAACAATCCCTCAGTCTTTCTTAGTCTTTTGTGACCTTGACATTTTGAATAATACAGTTCCTTTAAAAAAAAATAGTCTTCTATACTCTTACCATCTGATCTAGCAATTGTGCTTCTTGGTATTTACCCAAAGGAGTTAAAAACTTATGGCCACACAAAAACTTGCACATGGCTGTTTTTTATCCGCTTTATTTATAATTGCCAAAACTTGCAAGCATCCAAGATGCCCTTCAGGAGGTGAATGGATAAACCACGGCCCATCAGACAACGGAATATTATACAGTACTAAGAAGAAATGAGAACCTGCCAAAGGGGCAGCCGGTGGCGCCCCGATCGCCTGCGTCAGCGCGGGTCCTGGGGCTCCAAATCCTTGCCCTGGGCTGGTAGGACCTGCTCCCTTCCCTTGCCTCAAGGCGCTCTTCAGAATCTGAAAAGGAAGCAGTTGGGGGCATGGCGCCTGTGAGCTGGGGCGCACACCAGGGACATCTTTCGTCCCCAGGTCCCTCCCTGAGCTTGAGGTCAGAACAGAGATGAGAGTCTAGAGGAGAAAGGAAACTCGCCCTTTGGGCTGATGCCCACGCCGGGAAGGCTCTGGCTGACTCTTCGCGGTGCAAGCATCTCGGTCTTCATTTTACAGGTGAGCAGACTTGAAGCTTAGAGGAACCCATTCATTTCTTACTCCAACAGTTAATTAAAGCACCTACTTTGTGCCAGGCCCTGGGTTAGGCTCTGGAGAGACAACCACGAACAAGACACACGCTCACGAAGGAAGACACAAAACATAAGGGAGTGGTGCCCAACTGAACTTGAGCCCGCAGAGGTCCGCACAGGGGTGCCCAGGAGCCCTGGGACCACGCCAGCTCTGCCACACATGTATCAGTACAGAGTGGCGGGCTGCCTCCCTGGACCTCTGTTTCTCCATGAGGAAGTAGAGAACATCTGCTCCCTTCCCCTAACTTTCTGGAAAGAAGGCCAGGGAGGAAGAGCCCTCTCTCCCCCAAGGTCTTGGTTCTTTTGGACAGGTCCACTTGCCAGAAGACCAAGGGGGCTTATTTCTGCCGAAGCTGCAGGGAGCCCTATTGACCTCACTGCTGGAGCAGGTGCAGGAGGATGGGATAATTTCTAACTCAGGGGCACAACCTTTAGACACAGGGCCTCCTCCTCTCTCAAATACTGTGTGGCTGGAAAGCCAGGGGCTAGAGCTGTCTCCCTACATGGTCTTTATAAAGCAGTGCTGGAGAGCTGGGGCCGGACTAAGAGCTGCTGACAGGTAGATCTGGTTTCCCGTTCTGATTCCAGTGGGTACCAGCCGTGGCTGTGGGCAGTTCACTTAAGCCCATCTGAGTCTCGGTTTCATCCCAGAAATGGAGGAAATGACAGTATTTACCATATAGAGGTGTTGGGAGATCACATGAGATAATGCATTTAAAATGCTGTACAGTGGTTAAGAATCCACCTGCCAATGCAGGGGACACGGTTCGAGCCCTGGTCCGGGAAGATCCCACATGCCGCGGAGCAACTAAGCCCGTGCGCCACAACGGCTGAGCCTGCGCTCTAGAGCCTGTGAGCCACAACTACTGAGCCCGCGCGCTACAACTACTGAAGCCCCTGCGCCTAGAGCCTGTGCTCCGCAACAAAAGAAGCCACTGCAATGAGAAGCCCGCGCACCACAACGAAGAGTAGCCCCCGCTCGTTGCAGCAAGAGAAAGCCGCGTGCAGCAATGAAGACCCAGTGCAGCCAAAAATAAATAAATTAAATAAATAAATTTTTAAAAAAAGAAGAAGAAGAAATGAGCTCTCAAGCCGTGAAACAACATGGAGGAAACTTCAATGCAAATGACTAAGAGAAAGAAGCCAATCTGAAAGGGCTACATCGTGTAAGATTCCAACTATATGACATTCTGGAAAAGGCAAAACTATGGAGACAGTAAAAATATCAGTGGTTGTCAGAGGATGAGGGGAGGGAGGGATGAATAGGCAGAGCACAGAGGATTTTAGGGCAATAAAACTATTCTGTGACACTATAATGGTGAGTACATGCGGTACGTTTGTCCAAACCCATAGAAGGTACCACACCAAGAATGAACCCTAATGTAAACTATGGACTCTGAGTGATAACGATGGGTCAAGGTCATCAACTGAAGCAAATGTCCCACTCGGGAGGGTGGGGTGCTGATAATAGGGGAGGCTATGCGTGTGTGGGGCAAGTGGGAGTAAAGAGTAAAGAGGGGTAAATGGGAAATCCTAACCTTTTGCTCAGTTTTGCTGTGAACCTAAAACTGCTCTAAAAAATAAAGTCTATTAAAAAAATAGTGTCCCTCATTTGGGTTTGTCTGATGTTTCCACGTGATTAGATTGGGGTCATGCATTCCTGGTGGGAATCCTGCCCCTCGTTGGTGATGCTATTTTAATCCTTTGGTCAAGATGTAGCCTGATTCTCCTCCTGTATCGTTACCCTTTCCCCCACCTGCTACTAATAAACAATCTGTAAAGAGACACTTTAAGAGCATGCCAATATCTTTCCCCTCATCAAAAATCTCCCCCTAAACTTCACATCCAATGTTGAGTTTTGCCCACAGGCTGCCTTCCTGTCGGCCGCCCCTCACTGTCTGTTTTTTTTTTTTTTTTTGCGGTACGCAGGCCTCTCACTGTTGTGGCCTCTTCCGTTGCAGAGCACAGGCTCCGGACGCGCAGGCTCAGCGGCCATGGCTCACAGGCCCAGCCGCTCTGCGGCATGTGGGATCTTCCCAGACCGGGACACGAACCCGAGTCCCCTGCATCGGCAGGCAGACTCTCAACCACTGCGCCACCAGGGAAGCCCCCCTCACTGTCTTTGTTTCTCCAGTTAGGACATTACGTAGGAGCAGGTTAGCCTCCGCTTCCGGTCCAGTCCAGTGTCGCTCTCCTGGCCAACACCCAGCCTTCCTGATCTGACCCGGGTTCGAGTCCCTTGTTCACAGCCCATCTCATGTGTGGCAGCCAGACCTTCCCACAGCGAGTGGGACTCTGGGAGACTCGTCTCACTTCCTGTCCTGCAAATCTTCTCTTTCTCACAGCTGCTACCATAGCCCCAGGCTAGGTCAAAAGGACCAGCCACCCTGGGTGGTGAGGCCAGGAGCTCTCTTCCCCCCAGCAGGCCTCAGGGGCTGCGGATGGTGAAATCTCACCTTCGAGGCTGCACTGGGCTCAGTAGAGACCTGCAGTAAGATACCGAGCGGTTAGGGCAGCTGCTTTGAGGTTGGGAGGCTGGGAGCCCACAGGAAGTGACTTGGTGCAGAGCTGATGCGTCTTTACCCCGGCACCCATCCCGGGACGGGAGCTGCAGGCTGGCGAGGCTGGGGGCATGTCCGCGGAGTGCGGGGAACCTGGGCCCGAGGGGCTTCAGGGCTGGTCCCCGGGGCCAGGCGGGCACTCAGGGGCCATGGGCTCAGGTCCGTGCCCCTCTCCATCCACGCCCACCCCCTGGAGCCTGCCCCGCTGGAGAGCTTACGTGGCTGCTGCCGTGCTCTGCTACATCAACCTCCTGAACTATATGAACTGGTTCATCATTGCAGGTGAGGAAGGGGACGGGCATCCTGGGCGGCACTTGCCCATCTACCCGCTGGCTGCCCTGCCACCAGCCAGCGCTGTGTATCCACAGTGGCCTTCTGTCCAGCAGACTTTCTTCTTGTGCAGCACATCCCTGCTATTCTTACCCCCCGCCTGGTTTCAGCCCGGCCTGAAATGGGGGAGGGCCAAATGAGTTCCCAATCCAGCCCCAAACTGTATATGCACCCAGGTGTGGGTGCACAATGGTGGTGGGTGGGTGAGGACAGCAGGGAGGACTGGGACTCCAGCAAATGCCTGGTGGTTCTGGGTGGAATGTCGGGGTGAGGTCGTGGAGGACAGGGTGGCCTGGCCCTGCTCCCAAGCAAGAACTAGCTGGCTGGTTGTTTCTGGGGGCATCAGGCTGCATGCAAACTTTGCACATTCTGCCTTCCTTCCTTCCACAGCAGGTAGGCCCCAGGGCTCAACCTGCTGTGTCATCATGTCACTCACTCATGCACTTATTCATTTGTCCATTCATTCATTCAAGATTCAGCCTTTTCTCTCTTGATCGCGGATTCCTTCAAGATCGACTGAGCACTATGGGCCTTGGGGACACTCTGGTGGGCCTTGGGGACCCAGGGGAGGGGAAGTCAACCTTGTAGCTCCTGAACTCAGGAATGAGCCTCATGGGGCAGAGGGACAGAGGAGCCTGGGGAGCTCCGAGGAGGTGCTTGCAGCAGGCGGGGCCCTCCTCCGAGGCCAGGGTATGGATTCAGCAGTTACCAGCTCACAGCTGTGGAATGAATGGGCCTGGGGTTGCAGATAGCACCAGACCCAGTGGGTGCGTCTGTCTTTGAGGAGCTCAGAGGCATACAGGACACGCGTAGAAGTGGCTCTAATCCAGGACAGACTCGGGAGAGCATCATTTGGGCAGCCCCAGGATGAAAAACTGAGGGTTCCGACAGAAATCACAGAGGAGGGGCATATGGTTTGGGTCTTGAAGGCTGAAAAAATCGGTAAAGCAGGGAATGGGGTCAGGCAAGGGCGTTCAGAGAGAGGGGTCGGCGTGAGCCAGAGCACATGGGGCCCAAGTGCATGCTCTGATCAGGAGAGGAGCTGGGGGAAGCGGTAACTTATTCTAAAAGGGTGTTTGGGGCTGGATCATAGGTTTCTTGGGGGCCAGGCTGGGAGCTTGCACTTTCTGCTGAGGCCGTGGGGAGCAAGTGGGAAGACTGTAGTCAGAGTTGAGGCCCTGATGGAGGCAAGAGGAGATGCGGAGGTCAGTCAGAGGCTACCACTAGGATTAGACTGGAGCTGGGGAGGCATGAGTTGGACTGGGGGTGGAGGGCATGAAGGGAAGAGGAGGGGGCAACCAGGCGTGTGGAGCTCTTTCAGTCCCGCAGGCTGGGATCCCTGCTTTCCTGGGAGGCCGCTGGCTGGGCTGTCAGTCCCTGAGTCCTCCCGGCCTGAGGCACTTTCCCCGATGGGAATTCCTCTGGCTGTGTGAGTAGCAAGGCTGTGGTTATTGGGCTGAGGGAGGCCAGGGGAAGTGAAACCCCACAGAGTGCCTGGGGACGGTTGGAGCAGGTGATTGTCAGCCACAAGAATTCTCTGGTGTGAAGCAGGTCTTTGGGAGGCCAGAGGGACAGATGAAAGATAAAAACAAGGCTGGGACTTCCCTGGTGGCACAGTGGTCAAGAATCCACCTGACAATGCAGGGGACAAGGTTTCAGCCCTGGTCCGGGAAGATCCCACATGCCGCGGAGCAACTAAGCCCGTGCACCACAACTACTGAGCCTGCGCTCTAGAGCCCAAGAGCCACAACTACTGAGCCCGAGTGCCAGAACTACTGAAGCCCACATGCCTAGAGCCCGTGCTCCACAACAAGAGAAGCCACCGCAATGAGAAGCCCACACACCGCAACGAAGAGTAGCCCCAGCTCATCGCAACAAGAGAAAGCCGCGCACAGCAATGAAGACCCAACGCAGCCAAGAAAAACAAAGAAAAACCAAAAAACAAAAGACAAGGCTGGCTCCGCACTGGGGCCCTGCCTGCCTGCAGAGCAGCGCAGGACTAGGGGGAGCCCAGGAGCAGTCAAAACAAGGGGCTGAGTCCCAGTCCCCCAAATGAGTGCGAATATAGAGAATTTTTACTTAGCCATTTACTTTGTTTACCTGTGTTGTCTCTTGCCAATGAATATGTCTAATTCGTGTAAGTAAAAGTATTAAAAGGGAAGGAGAGACATACAAGTTGGTATCTGGACGTGCGGCAATTGGGTACAAAGTGAATATCAGAACAAAACCCTCTCACTTTTCTTCTCTGTTTCTTCCATCTTTTTCACCCACTGGCTGGTCTTACAGGTATGGATGTGAGGCTTTCTTCTCCATCGTGGGGGTGTTTCTGCAGGGCTCCATTTGTGACTCTGGGTGGGAGGGTAGACTCAGCTCCCCTAATTTCAGCTGTACAGCCATAGGTGGCTGGAGCCTCTGTTTCTCCATCTGTATAATGGGGACAGTGATACTGAGGGCACTCAGCCATCTCATAATTCAATCAAAGTGATGACAGGGCCAGAGCTTCACAGCTCAGATGAGCAGGTGCCTGGGACCATGACTAACTCTGAAGTACCACCAAGGGGCTGAGGGGATTTTGGCCTAGCAATCTCTTGGAGGGGCTTCAGAGCAAGAGCCTGCCACCCTCAGGGGCCAAGGTCAGACCTAAGTGGGACCTAAGTGGGACCCTCTGAAGCTCTCACGGGCATTCCATGTTTGTGTGTTCATGCCTCTGGAAGAACATGCTTGTGTGTGCATGTGTGCAGGCCAGGGCACATATGCCTTTGCATGTACATGCTCATGCATGTATATGTATGTCTATGAATGTCTGGAGTTTGTATACAAGCAGGGCTGCACAATCCCAGGGACTTTCATTTACACTGTAGTCTAAGTGAATGGCTGCCGTCACTATGACTATGACGTGAATGGCAGCCCTGCACGTGTGCAAATGCATGCATGCCTGTGCGTGTGTCTTTACGTGTACATCTCAGTGTACGTATGTCCGGGTGTACGAGACTGGGCTTACACGCCTGTGAGTGCAGGCTCCTGTATGTGTATGTCTCGGTGCCTCTGGGAGTATACGCCTCTGGGTGTGCCTGTTTGTATGTAGCTGTGTGGATCTGCATGTCTGTGTGACTGCATGACTAAGTGTCATGCTTGTGCATGAATGTGTGTGTATATCTGTGCCTTTGGGATGTGCTGGCTCCTGTATGTGTGTGTGTGTGTGTGTGTGTGTATGTGTTTGTGTGCATGTGTGGGAGAGAGGGGAAGAGAACAGTGGGCCCGGGTGCCACGCCGGTGCTGTGCTGGTCGGCTGCAGGCCTGTCCCAAATGCAGGGGCAGCTGCCCTTAGAGGCCTGGCAGGCAACTTCCCATTTCCTGAGCACTGTCCGTCTGCCCACAGGAGTCCTGCTGGACGTACAGAAGTTTTTTCAGATCAGTGACAGCAATGCTGGTTTGCTTCAGACAGGTAAGGAGGGAATCCCCAGCCTGGGGCCCTGGGCTCATGCTGGGTGGGGGTCTTTCAGCAGGTCCTGTTCTGTGTCCATTTCCAGCTGCTGGGAAGTGGGTGCCAGGCTGAGCCTCACTGAGTCCCTTGGCACAGAGGATGGGTGGTATTTGGGTGGGAGGGGGAAGGAGGCAGCACAGGCTGAGATCTGGTGCCTGAACAGCCTCTTAGGGTTTGAGGGTAGGAGCTGTGGAAGAAGCAGCGGGAGCCAGAGCTGGAAAAGGCTCCCGAGTGGAGTTGCTCACTCATCCTTCACATCTGTTAAGCTCAGCTTTGTAGCCGGGGTTGAGAATTTCTGACGTGTGCTTTCCTCTCATGGACCTGATCACTAGGACACAGACAGACAGACAGTGGACTTCCCTGGCAGTCCAGTGGTTAAGACTCTGGGCTTCCATTGCAGGGGGCATGGGTTCGATCCCTGGTTGGGGAACTAAGATCCCACATGCCTCGAGGAGCAGCCAAAAAAAATGTAAAAAGGTAGACAGAGACACGTACCCCGCCCATGGGCTCAGGTGGGGTCTGGGCCCACTGGGGCCTACATTCCAGCAGTGGGGAGCAGCCACACCTCCCATTCCAAGGTTGCGGTGGTTGGGGTCACAAGACATTAACTTTTCCCCAATGTCTGGATGGCGACACACCATGCACACGCACATGTATGCACACACTGTCACAACACAGGATACACGTGTGTGTTCTTTGCAGTTTTGAGAGAATTCATGTACAGATCAAGCCCGTATATTTCTTTCCTAAAATAGATCTGCCTGAGAACAAGCATCTGGCTCTTTTTTTCCCACCTCCCCTTTAATACTCACCTGTCCACTATTTAAAAAATATATTTATTTATTTATTTGGCTGTGCCAGGTCTTAGTTGTGGCATGTGGGATCTAGTTCCCTGACCAGGGATTGAACCCGGGCTCCCTGCGTTGGGAGTGTGGAGTCTTAACTGCTGGACCACCAAGGAAGTTCCTGTCCACCATTTTTGGCAGGAAAATACACCTATCCCCATTCTGAGTTTTACTAGGTATAAAAACCTCCAGGGTACTAGACAAAGGGACCCCTCATGGCTGTTTGGCTTCTGTTGATGAGGCCCTGGAACGGGTCAGAGAGAGCATCGGTAGAAACCAGTTGGGGATGCTTCCTCCAGGCTACAAACCTGGGGATGGCAAGTCGCCAAGCCTTATCTAGCTGTCCCGCTCGTGTGTGACAGTCTACTATTTATCTACGATTGAAAATTCAGAAGTGAGATGGTTGTCTTAGGGATGGGTATCAACACATTTATTTCAACTAAAAAATGAAGCCAACATTTTAATATCTTTTCTTTTTTTTTTTTTTTTTTCTTGCGGTACGTGGGCCTCTCACTGTTGTGGCCTCTCCCGTTGCGGAGCACAGGCTCCGGACGCGCAGGCTCAGCGGCCACGGCTCACGGGCCCAGCCGCTCCGCGGCATGTGGGAGCTTCCCGGACCGGGTCGCGAACCTGTGTCCCCTGCATCGGCAGGCGGACTCTCAACCACTGCGCCACCAGGGAAGCCCTTAATATCTTTCTTACAGACAACCAGTCTGATCTGTCCTACTGATTTGGCAAATGAGGATTGGCTTTGCCCATAAGCCTTTATGGTAGACATTTCCCGTAAACTGAATGAGCTTAATCTGCAGCCTAAGGATTTGGATGAAAATATAGTTTAAAACATACAATCATGCTGGAAATCACATCCTTCTCAACTATTTAAACTTACGATAAAAATGCCTCAGCTGAAAACATGGAAAAGGGTACACAGTTCTGTAAACCGAGGCACCGAGCAAAAGAGGTAGATCACTGGTTAGACCACCGTATTTTCCAATTGCTCCTGTCTTGGGGCTGAGGCCGGCAGCTGGTGCTTATCTTCCAGTCATATTGTAGCCAAAGGGACTCTGTGTCTCGGTTCAATACCCACAACCTTCTAGATTAAACAGATAATGGAATCTGAGTCAATATTTGGTTCTTACCATGGTGAACAGGATTATTACTACAAAGCCCCTGATAAGTGAGTTGTGGGGAGGGAGAAGTTTGTGTGTATGAGAGAGAGCGGGGGGAAGCCTGTGAACACGGGGACGTGCTTGTGAGTGTGTAGTGGGGAATGTGCGTGTGCGTGTGAGTGTGTGTGTTTGAGATTGGATGAAGGGAAGGGGTTTCTCTGCAGAAGCAGCCCAAAGAGGTGTGTGGAAAGGGCAGTGGGCTTGGAGGCCTGACGACCAGGCTTGTCCCCAGTGACCTCAGGTGAGTCTTTTCACCTTTCTGGGTCACCGTGCAATGGCCCTAAGACCCACCCTGCTGTCTGTCTGAAGGGTGGTAGACTGGAGGAAACCGATGACTCAGAGGGCACGGTGTAGCTCTAAGAGTGGGGTGGAAGGTGGGGGGAAGCAGTGGTCAGACACCCCTCGCCCCACCGCTATGGGACAGAGAAGCTGCTGGAGTTAGTTAACTGATTTACAATATTTAAAACGAACACTGATGTGGACCTTACCGTGTGCCAGGTGCTAGTCTAAGGGCTTAATAACATTAACTCATTTAATCTCACAACAGTCCCACGAGGCAGGGATTATTATTATGCCCATTTTACGGATGATGAACCCGAGGCACAGAGAGGCTATGGGGCTTGCTGAAGGTCACACAGCTGGTAAGTGACAGAGCTGGGATTCAAATCCAGGTAGCTGCTTATAGAGTCCTTCTCTGAACCCTGTGCTCCTTAATTACTCCCACCTTGTCACAGAAATGATTTTAATCTGGAGAGTGAAGGCGTGCCTGCCTTCCACTTAGGGGCAGGCTTCTCCATCCCAGGAGATCTGCAGGTTTAAGGTGTTTATATCCTGTAAAGGATCCCTACCCCAAATCTCATAAAAGTATGAGATTTGGGGAAATATTTTATAAGCTTTAGGTAAAGAAGATGTGCATTAACAAGACACAAAATGACTCCCCCCAGAGGAAGATTGATAAATTTGACTACATCAAAGCTAAATTCTTCTGTATGATGGTGATTGAAACTATAAGTGCAATTAGCAATAATAATAGATGACATTTGTTGGGCATTTACATAAAGCCCGTCACTGCCTTTTATATGCTTTATTTTATTTAATCGTCCCCATAACCTTATGGGGGAAGTACTATTACTATGGTACTCTGTAGTTGATAAAAGGAAAACAGGAGAGTTGAGGATTTTGTCCAGTCACACAACTAGGAAGTGGTAGGGTCAGGATGTGAGCCCAGGTATTCAGTAGCAGAATTTGCATTTTAAATCCTTAAAACAAATATAAAGGACTGGGATAAAATTATCCACAAAGAGCCCGATAGAAAAATAGAGGATGTGAACACAGAGCTGCTACTCAGCCTCACTTGGAAAAAGAACAATGCAGGTTAAAACGTCAGCGAGACGCCATTTGTGTTTCAACCATTAAATGAACAAAAATAAATCGATTGATCCTAGCAAGTGTCAGCAAGCAATATACATACTTCTATTCAAGTGTAAATTGATACAGCCTTTTTGGAGGCCTATTTTGGCAGTAGTTATTATATATTTAAATGCTGTTCACACCAGAGACCTTTCTCAGCGGAGGATTAGGTCAAACCATATTAAACTGCCGTTTTTGTAGGTTAAAACTGGCTTAATTTCCGCAATTGCCTACGGCTCAACCCACTAATAGAGCGGGTCAGGGCAAAGTGGGAGGGGCTGGAACCTGAGCTGGGACGAATCTGGACATTCATTGGGCTCAGGAAATGTCAATCATCTGTGCTCCTGCATGAAGCCGCAGACGCTGGGCGGGGCCCCCCAAAGCCTAAGGCCCTTGGGTGGTGGGACGGGGTGGAGGAGGGTCGGACCTTGCCCAGGTCACCTGGCGGCTCTCGGAGGCAGCGGAGGAGGGTGGAGGAGATTTTATTTGAGGAACAGAAGCAGTGAAGGTAGTTATCCACGTGGTATAGTCATGCAAAAACGTGGCAGTTTCTTTGTCTTCGCAGAATAGCAAACGCATTCACTAATCCAGTCACCAATTCATAAGCGTTTAGTACTTTAAAAAACTGTATAAATACAACTGCAGCGTCAGGGGAATGTTTTACCTACTTAGGAAGACCAAATCTTTTCCAGCCTCCAGGGGCCGCTGGTTTATAATCACTGTGCCCATTCTAAACCGTGCTCGTCAGCTTGGAGCAGGCACCTGGCCCGCACCCCGCCCCCTCTTGCCTTCCACGCCCTGCCTCCTGCAGGGGCTTGAGAGCAAAGTCCCTGTGAGTTCTCCGAGAGACAGGGCCCTGGCAGCTCCACGCCGGGCTCTGTGTTCACTTCTGTCTCACGTTTACACGGCCTGGGAGGGGGATGTTGACTTCTCCACTGCTGGGCTGGTGCTCAGAGAGGTGGAGTTAGTAACCCAAGGCTGCACAGTGAGCAAGCAGCAGAACTGAGATTTGAGTCGGGGCCCTGCCCCCACCCTTCCCTCCCAGTCCCCCTGACTCTGGGCAGTGGTGGGGATTGGATTGGGGGATTCACCTTATCTTTTCCTCCTCCCAGCCTCCACCCACTGCCAAGCTTGTGGTGTCTGAGCCGGTCCCTTTTCTGGGCCTGCTGGACCCATCTGCCTCCCGCCCCCACCCCCCCTCCGGCTTTGTTGAGCCGGGGATGCATGCTGCCCCCTGCGTGTCTCCTTCAGTCTTCGTCGGCTGCCTGCTGCTGTCTGCACCCGTGTTTGGCTACCTGGGCGACCGACACAGCCGCAAGGTGACGCTGAGCTTAGGTATCCTGCTCTGGTCAGGAGCAGGCCTCTCCAGCTCCTTCATCTCCCCCCGGGTAGGTACCCTCACCCCTTCCCAGGCCCCCGGAGGACCCTCCCCCACCTTCTTCCTCCCTGATCCAGCCCCAGCAGAGCTGCTTCTGCTCCATTGCAGGCTCCAGGCTGGCTCGGGGATTGTCTTCTAAGGGCTGAGAGAGGGGCCTTCTGAACAGGCTGTTGGACTTTCTTAACAGGGGCCTTCCTCTCTGGCATCTCCCGCTGCTGCCCATGGCTTCACTTCCGCCCGACTGTGCTGGGGCTGGGGGTGAGGGTAACTGCTACTGTCTGTGGGACCTGGCCTGGTTAGCACAGATGATGCCCAGGAAGAGGGCTACTCAGGGCAGGGGGTTGGGGGTGGCTGTGGACACCAGCAGGGAGCACCCGTGTGGTTTGGGGAGCCTGGACTGGGAGGATAATGAGGTGTCTGGAGCCCTGATCTCCCTCTCCTCCCCTGGGGCACGTGTCACCAGGTGCCCTCGGGTCCCTCTGACAAATCCTCAGGTCCCCTTGCCCTGAGGGTGATTTCTGGAACTCACTGCAGTCTTGTGCCTGTTTGCCCAGTACTCCTGGCTCTTCTTCCTGTCCCGGGGGGTGGTGGGCACTGGCACTGCCAGCTACTCCACCACTGCGCCCACTGTCCTGGGAGACCTCTTCGTGAGGGACCAGCGAACCCGAGTGCTGGCCATCTTCTACATCTGTATCCCTGTTGGAAGGTTGGTATTACCCTGGATCCACTTCCCTGGGTGCTAAACTGAGGCCCAAAGGAGTCAGAACAGGAGCCGGGCTGGGTGGAGGAGACATCAGAGCAGAAAGGCTTGGAATCCCAACTCTACCCCTTCCTCACTGTGTCACTTTACCTCTCTGAACCTCAGTTTCCTCATCTGTAAATGGGGCCAATAACACGAACTGACAGGCTATGGTGGGAGTTAGAGATACGTAATGAGGACGCTCCCTACATGCTAGTACACTCCAGGAAGGGGTGAGAAATAGCGACGCAGCAGTGTGGGCTGCACAGGGAGGGGCCAGCCCTGGGAGGGGAGGCAGACAAATGTCTTAGGGTTGGGCCATGCACTCCATAGTGGGGTAGGACAGAGTGGGTTTTGCAGTCAGGCCCCTGAGCTCTGACTCAGGTTTCCTGAAATCTCCTGATTTGGGCAGGGCTGAGACTTGGGGAGGTGGGGTGGGAGGTGGGGTGGGTGGTCCCCAGATAGAGAGACAGTGGATGTTTGGGATGGGCCTGGAGCCAGAGGTCACCTGTGACTTGACCAAGGGCAGTGGACATCTGGGCCTCACGTGGCTCACTTTTCCCAGTGAAAAAGGCAATGAGCTGCAGAGAGCTGGCTCCCTGGGGTCGGGGCACCCCGGCTCAGGCTGGCCTTGGGGCCTCAGGGCTGCCTCCCTTCCCTCACTGCCCATTTCCCCTGCCCCCTGTCGCAGTGGTCTGGGCTACGTGCTGGGGTCGGCTGTGACGGAGCTGACCGGGAACTGGCGTTGGGCCCTCCGAGTGAGTCCAGCTTCCTTTTCTTCCCTCCGCTTTCCCCCTGGGCCGGCAGGGACTTTCCAGCCTCCAGTGGCCTTTGCCCCTTGGCACGGTATCTGGCGCCATGGGGGGTGTTCAGACATCAGCAGCTCAGACATTTGGGGCGTCCTGTGGACCACGGCCTCTGGAAGTCGTGCCCCTGGTTCAAATCCCAGCTGCTCAGTTTGCTAGCTTGCAAGTCACCTCCCTATTGGGGGCCTCACTTTGCCTATCTGTAGAGTGGGGGAGTAAAGTCTACCTTATGGAATCTTGAGGATTAATGAGACAAGGGATAGGACGACACTAGGGCAGGGCTGGTGTGGCAGATGGAGGTGTGGGCCTGGAAAAGGGACAGTTATTGGGGCAGCAAGTACTCAACAGTCAGGGTCAGTGTAGTCAAGCCTCCAGGTCTCAACCATGTCAGGTTCACAGGTCCCAATAGAGTAGTGTCTGAATAGGACAGACAGGTGTTAAGTCAAACCCCAAGGGGACCTGCTCCCCAGAGAGGCTGTCCTCTCAGGGGTGAGGGGGTGAGAAACAGTGGTTTGTCAAGCTCTGGGTATAACCAGCTCCCAGGAAGTGAGTCCCTCCCCAGCCTGGACCACAGAGTTCAGTCACTGCCAGGATCTCCTGGGTCACAGGAGTGTGTGGTCCTGAGCTTCCTGGGCCCTCCTGTCCCCAGATCATGCCCTGCCTGGAAGCCGTGGCCTTGATCCTGCTTATCGTCCTGGTTCCAGACCCACCCCGGGGAGCTGCTGAGAAGCAGGGGGTGGTGACTGTTGGGGGCCCAAGGAGCACCTGGTGTGAGGACGTCAGATACCTGGGGAGAAAGTGAGTGTCCCTGCCCCTCCCTGCATGTCACTGAAAACCCCTCTGTCTGCCCCGGCATCACTGACTTCCTTCCCTACACCTCCAGAGAACCCTCCCCGACTGCCCCAGTGTTCACAACCCTCTTCCTTCTCTGAGCTCCCACTCACCAACTGAGATGCCCCTCCCCCACTCGGAGGCCCCCTCCACCTAGCCATGTGACGGAATACGGGCTGGGAGAGAGGGAGGAAGACACTGTGAGCTCCAGCCTTGGCTCTGCCCTGCCTTATCCCAGAGTGACCTGAGACTTGGAGCCTCACTTCCCTCATTTATTCAGTGGACATAGTTCTCCAGCTTTGCCGGCTTCTCAGGGTCACTGGGAAGATGCCCGAGTGAATCACTCACCTCTCTGAGCCTCACGGGAAAGCATCCCTCCTCTGTTCCAGGCATGGTCGGGGAGGCAGACAGGAGTCACCCACATGGGCGGGTCTCATGATTTACCAAAATATGGGGCACGGGCAGGACCCCACACCCTTTGTTACAGACCCACGGGACGAGTGGAGGGCGCTCAAAGGAGGGTGGGGCAGCACAGACAGCTTGCTGGAGAATGTGATGTTGAATTTGGGTCCGTCAGGCTGGGGAGACTTGGTCAGGCAGAGAGGAGGGAGGAAGGAACAGCAGGAGGGAAGGTGCGGAGGTGGGAGGGGCAGGCTGCTTAGGGAGTGTAGGATCTGGAGCCACCTGAGTGCCCAGGAGAGGGGGGAGTGGGGCGGTAGGAGGCCCCCGCAGCCCCAGCCCTTTCCCGGGTCGAGCCGGATCATCTTCTCTTACAGCTGGAGTTTTGTGGGGTCGACCCTTGGAGTGACAGCCATGGCCTTTGTGACTGGAGCTCTGGGCTTCTGGGCCCCCAAGTTTCTGTTCGAGGCCCGTGTGGTACACGGGCTGCAGCTTCCCTGCTTTCGGGAGCCGTGCAACAGCCAGGACAGGTGAGGAGGGACGTCTGGGTGCCCGGCTCAGGGGGGCTCTTGATGCAGAAGTTCTCAGGAGGTTCTGAGCCCCCAGATTCAGCCTCTGTGGGCTCATGGACCTCTGGGCAGACACCGGGACTTGGGGGCCCGCTGGCAGGTGGCAGACCTGGTTTTAGCTTGGGCAGAGCCCCTGCTGCTCTGAGCGGCCACAGGCAGCTCCCTTGTTCTCTCTGGGCCCCAGTCCCTGTCTTTCTGCTCTTGGGCTGCTATGGGGGTCCAGAAAGCACTTGCAGGTGGGTGAGGCTTCTGTGGGGCCTGTCCTTCAGAGGGACCCGTAGTGTGAGGTCGTCCCATTCTACAGATGGCAAACTGAGGCACTGGGATGCTTCATTACTTCTCTGGCTTAGGGATTTCACACATGCATTTGTATGTTCTCTGCCTCATTTGAGGCGCTGACAGTCCTGGGAAAGCTGCTCTTCTCACCCTGCTGTTCTCCTGTCCCCCCAGCTGACCCTGTTCTCCAGGGGCTCCGTGACCTCCTGATGGAGCGGGCATGTCTAATCCTCTCTTATTTGCTTCCTCCTTCTCCCTACTGATGCTTTCCAGTCTCCTTGAGGACCCCTTCTCCTCCCTGATCCTGCCCCGATGGGTTTCTCAGAGTTCCTCAGGGCTCCGTGTTCTCCCCTGAGGCCTCAGTGACACTAGTTCTCTGCCGGCAGCATTGACATCCCTTCTCCCCAGCCTCCTCTCTTGCCTCTGCCTCCCTCCCTGATGCCCAGGGAGAGCTTCGTGTCATTTCCAGAATGTCCCCTGCTCCGTCATTTGTCTCTGCCTTTGCCCAAGCTGTGCCCTTTGCCCAGAGCTACCTTCCCTTTTCTCATCATTACTTCTTATAAGCTTTAACTTTAAGTTCAGGCCCTATTCTAAGCCCTTTACATGAAAAACCCTCTGAGGTTTTATAATAATAAACCCTAGTATTCGTGTATTACAAACGAGGAGGCGGAAGATCAGAGAGGTTAAACAAATTGTCCAAAGTCACACAACTCGAGGAGCAGAGCCAGGATTCAAACCCATCTGACTCCAAAGCTTCTGCTCTTGAGCTCCAGGTACTGTTGCCTCTGGAGACTGCTTGGTGCTGTTAATTGGCTTGAACATCTCCCCACCAGCTGGCGTACAGTGGGTGCTCGAGCAGCATCCAGTAAGTGAATGAATGAATGAATGCATCAAAGGATACTGTGATTTTTTTTTTGCCACACCAAGCAGCATGCAGGATCTTAGTTCTCTGACCAGGGATTGAACCCATGCCTCCTGTAGTGGAAGCGTGAACTCCTAACCACTGGACCGTCAGGGAAGTCCCAGGATATTGTGATGTTTATCCTGGCTCTACAGCTAGATTCTTGGATCTCCCCAGAGGCAAAGACTGAGTCCTAAAAGTCCCACTGCAGCTTGAAAAAGTGGGGAAAAACCAGGTCTCCATCCCACTTCAGGCATTGACTGGCTGTCTGTTCCTGGGCCAGTGATTTCCCCATTGTCTGCTTCAGCTTCTTCCTCTAACTCAGCTTATTCCCAGAACCTGGCTGAGAAACTGTGTTAGGGTCCTGGGGCTGATGGAACGAATGACCACACACTTGGTAGCTTCAAACAACAGAAACTTTTCCCATAGTTCTGGAGGCCAGAAGTCCATTATGGTTTCGCTGGGCCAAAACCAAGTTCAGCAGGGCCACACTCTCGCTGGCGGCTCTTGGGGAGAATCCTTCCTTGCCTCTTGCAGCTTCTGGTGGCTGCTGGCGGTCCTTGGTTGTGGCCGCATCACTCCAGGCTCAGCATCCACGGTCACGTTGCCTTGTCCTCTATGTCTCAGATCTCCCTCTGCTTCCCTCTTACAAGGACGTTTGTAATTGCATTTAGGGCCCACCAAAAAATTGGAGGATAATCTCCCTACCTCAAGAACATTAATGTAATCACATCTACAAAGTCTGTTTTGCCATATAAGGGAATATATTGTCACAGGTTCCTGAGATAGATGTCTTGGGTTGCGGGGCATTATTCAACCTACCACAGGGTCCTGGTGTTCGGGTTCTGCACAGACCCTAGCTGTTAATACACCCTCCATAGTTAGGATAAGCCCGCAGGTGAGGGTGGGGCGGGAGCAGGAAGCTGCAGGACACAGGATTCTAGCTCAGCCAGAGGGAGAACTTCCAACATACAGAGCGGGGCCCAGACGGAAGGGGCAGCATTAGGGTAATGAGCTTCCCATCCCTGGGGGCATGTAAGTAGGAGTTGGATAGCTGCTTGCCAGGGCCATTTTACAGAGGGTCAGCATAGAACTTGCAGGCTTTAAGGACCCTCTTGGCTCAGAGTCTGATTCTGGGAAGGCTTTGTGGGGGTGGGGACATTTCGTGGTAGGTGTGTCCTCTGGCCACACCTCTGCTCAGGGGCACTGGGGGTCCCCCATCTACACCGCCTGTTTGAATAAGCAATCCTAAGTCTTAGAAAGGTCTCGAGACCCTGCCAAGGCTGGCTCAGACTGGGACTCAGAGGTAGATAGCATTCATCCGGGATTTGGGGTCACTTGACTGGGCTGAGCCGGAGCCTGGTACAGCTTGCAAGGCTAGGAAGGTTCGGTGAGCACCTTTAAGCTGCCTAAGGACACACATGCTTTGTTTGGAAGCAGAGGGCCAGGAGACCCTGGCTCTGCCAATGTGGGGCTGTGTGGCCTCGGACAGGTCTCTGCCCTCTCTGGGCTTTACACAATCTCCTATAAACCAAGGGGATGGGGCAGGGAAATAAACCCATTAGTCCTCAGCCTGTGGGACGGACATTTCACAGAAGTTATTTAGGGGAGAGGTAGTTTTTTGTGGCACTCAATTTGTCAGTAACCATAGTCTTGCGTCTGTCATGTTCTTACCTCTTGGTGGGAGCCATGGAGGTAATATCAGGCACCTGGCACTTTTGGAAAGGTTTGGGTCTGGGAGGGGATCCTGGCCAGGTGGAGAATGGTGGGTGGGGGCAGTGGTGCTCCAGGCCAAGGGAAGAGTGTGGGCCGAGGCAGGGAAGCCAGAAAGTGTAGGGTGAGTTTAGAGAATTTCCAGTCATTTGTGCAGAGTGAGGGAAGGAGAAAAGAGGGGAGGTTACACAGGTCAGCAGGGGCCAGTCCTGCAGTGCTGGCTGGGAGCCTGCCCTGAGGACAACAGGGAGCCATTTAGGGGCTGGAAAGGTCCTAGTTACCTTCGTTTTTTCAAGAGTTCACGCTAGTCAGTCTCAGCATCCCTTTGGGCTTCTTTAAAAGGAGGCTTGGGGGACTTCCCTGGTGGTCTAGTGGTTAAGAATCTGTCTTCCAATGCAGGGGACGTGGGTTCGATCCCTGGTTGGGAAACTAAGATCCCACATGCCGTGGGCAACTAAGCCCGCATGCCACAACTACTGAGCCACAACTAAAGAGCCCACGTGACGCAACTAAGACCCGACACAGCCAAAAATAAAATGAATAAATATTAAAAAAGGAGGCTTGGGCCCATCCTTTGGGCTAGACCAGGAGGATGAAGGTGTATATTCACATCCTGTTGCTTAGTAGCTGGGTAATCTTGGACTCAACCTTTCTTTCTTTCTTTTTTTTAAAAATATTTTGTTTATTTATTTATTTGGCTGCACTGGGTCTTTGTTGAGACACGCGGAATGTTCGTTGCCACGTGTGGGATCTTTGTTGTGGTGTGCAGGATCTTTAGTTGCAGCATGCGAACTCTTAGTGTGGCGTATGGGATCTAGTTCCTTGACCAGGGATCGAACCTGGGACCCCTGCATTGGGAGCACGGAGTCATAGCCACTGGACCACCAGGGAAGTCCTGGCCTCAACCTTTCTTAACCTCACCTGTTTCAGCTGTCCACCTGGGAATTCTGGGAGAGATCAGTGAGCCATTTGGTTAATATCTCTTGTTCCAGGCTCTATGCTCCCAGCCTAGAGTCAAGAAAGTAAACCGAACCTGGTTTCTGTTCTCCAGGAATTCACAGCCTAGTGAATAACCTTGATGATAGAGACATGGAAGATGCTATGGGAACTGAAGGGGGTGAACAAATCAGCAGAGGGACAAGGGAAAGCATCCTCAAAGAGGGGACCTTTGTGATGGGTCTTGAAGGATGCATAGGAGTTCGGTAGGTAGAGAAACCAGTGAAGGGTGTTCCAGATGGAAGAATAAAAGTATGAAGTGGAGACAGCAACTAGTCTGGAGACTGAGGAGGATGGAATTGGGGTTTGTGGTTGAGGTCACCCAGAGTCAGATCATGAAGGACCATGTATACCACAATGAGCTGGAACCAAATCTGGTGGGTGTTTAAGAGCTGGTGGAGAATTTTAGGCAGGGAGTGGGCAGGGGCATAGTCAGATCTGTGTTCTAGAAAGCATCCTCTGGGGGACCTGTATGGAGGTTGTCCTAGAAGGACAGCTTTCTACAGGAGGGAGGTGCAAGAGGGACCAAGTGGAGTTGAAATGGGTCTAGGAGTAGGTGGCAAAGGTAGTGAAGTTAAGAGGGGGCTACTTGAGAGGTGTTCAGAAACAGAGAGTCGAAGGATGGACTCAAGGAGGGAGGGTGTGTGGGACTTCACTGGCAGCCCAGTGGTTAAGACTCCGTGCTTCCACTGCTGGGGGCATGGGTTTGACCCCTGGTTGGGGAACAAAGAAAAAGAGAGAGAGGGAGGGTGTGTACAATGCCGGTGTATCATAGGAGCTCGATAAATAAATGCTCACTTACCTGCATTCCATTAGTATTGGGGCCTGGAAGGCGAGAAGGTTGGGGCCAGTGTGGGACTGTAGAATTAAGATTTCTGAGTGGGGCAGTTTTAGGTGGTGAAACAGTGGAGGAGATTGCTGGCAATGAGGCAGGCTGGGAGCTGGGGTGCTAGGAAGATCACCCACATGGCCAGTGGCATCCCCAGGATGAGGCAGGAAAGAGGATGGGAAGGGTAGGGGAGTACGTGGATCCCAGAGCAGGGTCCCAAGGACCCACGAGCATTGGTTAGGAGGGAGGGGAAGGGGCCCACAGCCACACTCTCTGTAGGTACCTGATCACGCACTGGGGGGTAGGCGGCCGGACCCCTATCCTGACGCCACCGGCTGACCAATCCCTCTCTGCTCTTTTCCATCAGCCTGATTTTTGGGGTACTGACTGTTGTGACTGGCCTTGTTGGGGTCATCCTGGGAGCAGAGGCTTCAAGGAGATACAAGAAAGTCAACCCAAGGGCTGAGCCCCTCATCTGTGCTGCCAGCTTGCTTGCTGCAGCCCCCTGCCTCTACCTGGCTCTCATCCTGGCCCCGACTACCCTCCTGGCCTCCTATGTAAGTGAGGGCCCCTTTGGAGGTGGGAGTGGGGTGAGGTGGGTAGGGAACTCCTGTTTCACATAGGCTTACACTGTGCCAGGTCTTCACGTACATTACATTTATCCTTCCGGGTGGAGCTTTGTTATCCCCATTTAACAGATGAGTAAACTGAGGCTTACCAAGAGTAACACAGCTAGGGGCAGAACTGGGATTTGAGCCTAAGCCTTTCTGAAGTGTGTCCTCTGAGCTCCTGGTTAATACTTTGATTGGAGATAATGAGACCCCTTTATTCCCAGGACATGTTTTGAGTCCAAGAAGAAATAGGGTAATTCTCCCCAGGTTACAGATGACGAAAGTGAGGTTCAGATTGGCCATAGCCAGTGCGGACACTGCTTTAAAGGTGACGGTATTAAGGATACCATATCTTCCAGATCCATATCCCATCACATCCCTTCATGTGCCTCACACTCCGGTTATACCAGTGACAGGTGCTCACATCTCCCAGCCTTTGCTTGTGTCCATTCCCTCCGCCAGGGGCACCATTCCCCTCTTCTGTGCATCCTGAAGTCGTTCTGCTGTAAGACCCAACTCAAAGGCCACCTCCTCCAAAACCTTCCCAGACTACCCTATGCTCACATCAGAATTCACTGGGGCTCCGTGCATGTTTGGGTCTCATCAGGCGTCCTGGTGTATCCATATCCATACATACACACTTATATGTGTGCTGCTGTATCCCTGGCTCTCCAGAGCCCTGGCCCTGGTTGTCCCACCTGATGGGAAGCAGCCACTGATACTGGGAAGATGGCGCCAGCCTAGCCCCAGCTAGACTGGTTCAAGCTTCCTACCCCTCCACTCCCACTCCCTGGTCCTAAGGCCCTGGGGACCCACCACTGTGGACATGGAAGCCCCTGCATGTGTGGGTGGGGTTCACAGAGCAGGCTGGACTCAGAAAGCAAATCAATAACAGCTTTATTGTTCCCTGACCAGTTTGAGTGGGTCTCTCCCCCATGACCAGACCCCATAGCTTTTCTTTCTTTTTAAATTTTTTACATTTAATTTTATTTATTTATCTTTGGCTGCATTGGGCCTTGGTTGCTGCGCGCGGGCTTTCTCTAGTTGCAACGTGCGGGCTTTCTCTAGTTGCAGCGAGCAGGGGCTACTCTTCGTTGCAGTGGGTGGGTTTCTCATTGCGGTGGCTTCTCTTGTTGCTGAGCTTCAGTAGTTGTGGCACGCGGGCTCAGCAGTTGTGGCACGCGGGCTCAGCAGTTGTGGCTCGCGGGCCCTAGAGCGCAGGCTCAATAGTTGTGGTGCACAGGCTTAGTTGCTCCGTGGCATGTGGGATCTTCCTGGAACAGGGATTGAACCCGTGTCCCCTGCATTGGAAGGCGGACTCTTAACCACTGCGCCACCAGGGAAGCCCCCACCGTAGCTTTTCCAGTTACACTCATGGAGCCCAGTCTCATTTAAATCAAAACTTTTGTTCTACTTCCAAATAAAGCTTCTATCCAGGTCCAGAAAATTGCACTGGGGAGAGGGGGAGCTCTACTCGGTTGGATTCTCCTTGCTCCATCTCTGTCCTTTGTCCCCAAGACCATGGCTCCCCCGGGATCCTGACCGCTCCAGGGTTGGGCAGGCCAGCAAAGATGACCAGAAATGGGCCAGGTGTTATCGGTGTCTGGCGTTGTTTTGCTGACTGTCAGTGCCCTCCTTGTGGTAGATGCCCAGATGTTGGCTGACTCCTCTCTTGGGAGCACTTTTGTGGGTTCTGGGGGCCTCGGGCCCCAGCATTTGCATTGTCCAATTCCCTGGTGCAGGAGACATCGTCACCTGTGTACTGTCGCAGCTTCCCTCCGCTCCTTTCCAGGGTTGCCCTTCCAGCTCTTCCTCCTGGGCCCTGTCGCCCCAGGCAGGCACCCCATGGGGCTCCCCTCTTGTGACCCTCAAGCCTGTCTCCTCTCCATGGTTTCTGTTTGACCCCTGGATGTGCTCAGGATGTAGCTGCCCCTACTGCTGCCCTTGTACATCCTCCTGTTCCCAGGTGACATGTGTTGGGGTGTCCTGAGGATGCTCTTTGTAGATGCACCCCAGGTGGCCCTGGTGTAGGAAAGTGCATTTTTTTGGCATCCAGCCAGGGAGAAAGCCCAGTGTCCTTCCTGACAGGCACTGCGCTTTCTGTGGGTGGGCCACCCGAAGCCCCTCACTCAGCTTTCTCACTCTTCAAATAAATCCTCCCCAGCCTGGGTCTCCAGCCTTCTTCTGTATAAGCTGGGGGGCCACATGGGATGGTTCCCTTTCTCTCTCTGAGTCCGGAGGTGTGTCTTGTGCCTCTTTTAAGGTGTGGGTGCTTCTCACCAGTGTCGTCAGCCTTGGTTGGGTTTCCGCTGAAGTTCCTGGGGAATAGACAAGTCCTGTTAACATTCCTTTCTGCACGTGCTCTTATTTAGTCCTCACAGTGCCCTCCTCGGAAAGGGTTTTTCTCATCCCCACTTGACAGATGGGAAAACTGAGGCCCAGAGACAGCAACACAAAGAGTAGGACAGATAAACCTCTAACGCAGCTCCGCAGACTCCAAATCTCTGTCCTTCATGCCGCACTGACCCTTGTCACCCCCATGGGAAAGAAACAGAGGCTGGCGTACACCAGGCACTAATAAATACCTTAATGCTTATTGTCTGAGGGAGTGACTGGGACCGTCATCTCCAGCTGGTGGGGACTGAATGGGCCTGACCTTGCAGGGAGGCTGAGACCTGGGCAGATGGAGGCCCCATTTAAGGCCTGTCACTGCATTGGCTGGGCCCGCGGACCACCTGCCAGTTCCACTTCTGCCACTGTCTTGCTTGGCTCTGGGAAGCAGCTCCTTGGCTGTGTTTTGGGGACACAGCTGTCCCCCGCCCCATAGCCTGGCACATCTCCAGAGCTGGATGGCTCATCTAGAAATGACATTGCATCTTGGCTGACAAAGCCAGCTGGAGAATCTCTTCTCTAGGCCGGCCCTGGGATGCGAGGGACTGCGGGGCAGGAAGGCTGGCAGGGCTGGGATGTGTCCATCGTCCAGTGCTGGGAAGCTGCTCCTCTTTGTGGCTCATGTTTGGGCTGGGCAGGATCCCCAGCGACCAGAGCTCTAGCCTTCCAGAAGTGGTGCG